>NW_026782015.1:1970000-2501298 GCF_031769215.1 Ylistrum balloti | reverse complement strand
GTGATTTGTATTACTTTTGTGTAAGGTAGACTGACGGGTTGTGATTTGTAATACATTTGTGTAAGGGAGACTGACGGGTTGTGATTTGTACTACTTTTGTGTAAGGGAGACTGACGGGCTTTGATTTGTACTACTTTTGTGTAAGGGAGACTGACGGGTTGTGATTTGTACTACTTTTGTGTAAGGGAGACTGACGGGTTGTGATTTGTACTACTTTTGTGTAAGGGAGACTGACGGGCTGTGATTTCTACTACTTTTGTGTAAGGGAGACTGACGGGTTGTGATTTGTATTACTTTTTTGTAAGGGAGACTGACGAGATGTGATTTGTACTACTTTTGTGTAAGGGAGACTGACGGGCTTTGATTTGAACTACTTTTGTGTAAGGGAGACTGACGGGCTGTGATTTGTACTACTTTTGTGTAAGGTAGACTGACAGGTTGTGATTTGTACTGCATTTGTGTAAGGGAGACTGACGGGTTGTGATTTGTACTACTTTTGTGTTTGGAAGACTGACGGGCTGTGATTTGTACAACATTTGTGTGAGGGAGACTGACGGGCTTTGATTTGTACTACTTTTGTGTAAGGGAGAATGACGAGTTGTGATTTGTACTACTTTTGTGTAAGGGAGATTGACGGGTTGTGATTTGTACTACTTTTGTGTCGGGGAGACTGACGAGCTGTGATTTGTACTACTTTTGTGTAAGGTAGACTGACGGGCTGTGATTTGTACTACTTTTGTGTAAGGTAGACTGACGGGTTGTGATTTGTACTGCATTTGTGTAAGGGAGACTGACGGGTTGTGATTTGTACTACTTTTGTGTTTGGAAGACTGATGGGCTGTGATTTGTACTACAAATGTGTAAGGGAGACTGACGGGTTGTGATTTGTACTACTTTTGTGTAAGGGAGACTGACGGGTTGTGATTTGTACTACTTTTGTGTCGGGGAGACTGACGAGTTGTGATTTGTATTACTTTTGTGTAAGGTAGACTGACGGGTTGTGATTTGTACTACATTTGTGTAAGGGAGACTGACGGGTTGTGATTTGTACTACTTTTGTGTAAGGGAGACTGACGGGCTTTGATTTGTACTACTTTTGTGTAAGGGAGACTGACGGGTTGTGATTTGTACTACTTTTGTGTAAGGGAGACTGACGGGTTGTGATTTGTACTACTTTTGTGTAAGGGAGACTGACGAGCTGTGATTTGTACTACTTTTGTGTAAGGGAGACTGACGGGTTGTGATTTGTACTACTTTTGTGTAAGGGAGACTGACGGGTTGTGATTTATACTACTTTTTTGTAAGGGAGACTGACGAGCTGTAATTTGTACTACTTTTGTGTAAGGGAGACTGACGAGTTGTGATTTGTACTACTTTTGTGTGGGGGAAACTGACGAGTTATGATTTGTACTACTTTTGTGCAAGTAAGATTGACGAATTGTGATTTGTACTACTTTTGTGTGTGGGAGACTGACGGGTTGTGATTTGTACTACTTTTGTGTAAGGGAGACTGACGGGCTGTGATTTGTACTGCTTTTGTGTAAGGGAGACTGACGGGTTGTGATTTGTACTACTTTTGTATCGGGGAGACTGACGAGTTGTGATTTGTACTACTTTTGTGTAAGGTAGACTGACGGGTTGTGATTTGTACTACTTTTGTGTAAGGGAGACTGACGGGCTTTGATTTGTACTACATTTGTGTAAGGGAGACTGACGGGCTGTGATTTGTACTACTTTTGTGTAAGGGAGACTGACGGGTTGTGATTTGTACTACTTTTGTGTAAGGGAGACTGACGAATTGTGATTTGTACTACTTTTGTGTATGGGAGACTGACGGGTTGTGATTTGTACTACTTTTGTGTAAGGGAGATTGACGGGTTGTGATTTGTACTACTTTTGTGTAAGGGAGACTGACGGGCTTTGATTTGTACTACATTTGTGTAAGGGAGACTGACGGGTTGTGATTTGTACTACTTTTGTGTAAGGGAGACTGACGGGCTTTGATTTGTACTACTTTTGTGTAAGGGAGACTGACGGGTTGTGATTTGTACTACTTTTGTGTAAGGGAGACTGACGGGTTGTGATTTGTACTACTTTTGTGTAAGGGAGACTGACGAGCTGTGATTTGTACTACTTTTGTGTAAGGGAGACTGACGGGTTGTGATTTGTACTACTTTTGTGTGTGGGAGACTGACGGGCTGTGATTTGTACTACTTTTGTGTAGGGTGTAGGGGAGACTGACGAGTTGTGATTTGTACTACATTTGTGTAAGGTAGACTGACGGGTTGTGATTTGTACTACTTTTGTGTAAGGGAGACTGACGGGTTGTGATTTGTACTACTTTTGTGTGTGGGAGACTGACGGGCTGTGATTTGTACTACTTTTGTGTAGGGTGTAGGGGAGACTGACGGGTTGTGATTTGTACTACTTTTGTGTAAGGTAGACTGACGGGTTGTGATTTGTACTACATTTGTGTAAGGGAGACTGACGGGTTGTGATTTGTACTACTTTTGTGTAAGGGAGACTGACGGACTTTGATTTGTACTACTTTTGTGTAAGGGAGACTGACGGGTTGTGATTTGTACTACTTTTGTGTAAGGGAGACTGACGGGTTGTGATTTGTACTACTTTTGTGTAAGGGAGACTGACGAGCTGTGATTTGTACTACTTTTGTGTAAGGTAGACTGACGGGCTTTGATTTGTACAACTTTTGTGTAAGGGAGACTGACGGGTTGTGATTTGTACTACTTTTGTGTAAGGGAGACTGACGAGTTGTGATTTGTACTACTTTTGTGTAAGGTAGACTGACGGGTTGTGATTTGTACTACTTTTGTGTAAGGGAGACTGACGAGTTGTGATTTGTACTACTTTTGTGTAAGGTAGACTGACGGGTTGTGATTTGTACTACTTTTGTGTGTGGGAGACTGACGGGCTGTGATTTGTACTACTTGTGTGTAAGGGAGACTGACGGGCTGTGATTTGTACTACTTTTGTGTAAGGGAGACTGACGAGTTGTGATTTGTACTACTTTTGTGTGGGGGAAACTGACGAGTTGTGATTTGTACTACTTTTGTGTAAGTAAGATTGACGAATTGTGATTTGTACTACTTTTGTGTAAGGGAGACTGACGGGTTGTGATTTGTAATACTTTTGTGTAAGGGAGACTGACGGGTTGTGATTTGTAATACTTTTGTGTAAGGGAGACTGACGGGTTGTGATTTGTACTACATTTGTGTAAGGGAGACTGACGGGTTGTGATTTGTACTACTTTTGTGTAAGGGAGACTGACGGGCTTTGATTTGTACTACTTTTGTGTAAGGGAGACTGACGGGTTGTGATTTGTACTACTTTTGTGTAAGGGAGACTGACGGGTTGTGATTTGTACTACTTTTGTGTAAGGGAGACTGACGAGCTGTGATTTGTACTACTTTTGTGTAAGGGAGACTGACGGGCTTTGATTTGTACTACATTTGTGTAAGGGAGACTGACGAGCTGTGATTTGTACTACTTTTGTGTAAGGGAGACTGACGAGCTGTGATTTGTACTACTTTTGTGTAAGGGAGACTGACGGGCTTTGATTTGTACTACATTTGTGTAAGGGAGACTGACGGGTTGTGATTTGTACTACTTTTGTGTGGGGGAAACTGACGAGTTGTGATTTGTACTACTTTTGTGTAAGTAAGATTGACGAATTGTGATTTGTACTACTTTTGTGTAAGGGAGACTGACGGGTTGTGATTTGTAATACTTTTGTGTAAGGGAGACTGACGGGTTGTGATTTGTAATACTTTTGTGTAAGGGAGACTGACGGGTTGTGATTTGTACTACATTTGTGTAAGGGAGACTGACGGGTTGTGATTTGTACTACTTTTGTGTAAGGGAGACTGACGGGCTTTGATTTGTACTACTTTTGTGTAAGGGAGACTGACGGGTTGTGATTTGTACTACTTTTGTGTAAGGGAGACTGACGGGTTGTGATTTGTACTACTTTTGTGTAAGGGAGACTGACGAGCTGTGATTTGTACTACTTTTGTGTAAGGGAGACTGACGGGCTTTGATTTGTACTACATTTGTGTAAGGGAGACTGACGAGCTGTGATTTGTACTACTTTTGTGTAAGGGAGACTGACGAGCTGTGATTTGTACTACTTTTGTGTAAGGGAGACTGACGGGCTTTGATTTGTACTACATTTGTGTAAGGGAGACTGACGGGTTGTGATTTGTACTACTTTTGTGTAAGGGAGACTGACGGGCTTTGATTTGTACTACTTTTGTGTAAGGGAGACTGACGGGTTGTGATTTGTACTACTTTTGTGTAAGGGAGACTGACGGGTTGTGATTTGTACTACTTTTGTGTAAGGGAGACTGACGAGCTGTGATTTGTACTACTTTTGTGTAAGGGAGACTGACGGGTTGTGATTTGTACTACTTTTGTGTGTGGGAGACTGACGGGCTGTGATTTGTACTACTTTTGTGTAAGGGAGACTGACGGGCTGTGATTTGTACTACTTTTGTGTAGGGTGTAGGGGAGACTGACGGGTTGTGATTTGTACTACTTTTGTGTGTGGGAGACTGACGGGCTGTGATTTGTACTACTTTTGTGTGTGGGAGACTGACGGGCTGTGATTTGTACTACTTTTGGGAGACTGACGGGCTGTGATTTGTACTACTTTTGTGTATGGGAGACTGACGGGCTGTGATTTGTACTACTTTTGTGTGGGGGAGACTGACGAGTTGTGATTTGTACTACTTTTGTGTAAGGGAGACTGACGAGTTGTGATTTGTACTACGTTTGTGTAAGGGAGACTGACGGGTTGTGATTTGTACTACTTTTGTGTGTGGGAGACTGACGAGTTGTGATTTGTACTACTTTTGTGTAAGGGAGACTGACGGGCTGTGATTTGTACTACTTTTGTGTGGGGGAGACTGACGAGCTGTGATTTGTACTACTTTTGTGTAAGGGAGACTGACGAGCTGTGATTTGTACTACTTTTGTGTAAGGGAGACTGACGGGCTGTGATTTGTACTACTTTTGTATGGGGAGACTGACGAGCTGTGATTTGTACTACTTTTGTGTAAGGGAGACTGACGAGCTGTGATTTGTACTACTTTTGTGTAAGGGAGACTGACGAGCTGTGATTTGTACTACTTTTGTGAGATGGAGACTGACGGGCTGTGATTTGTAATACTTTTGTGTAAGGGAGACTTACCCTTACAAAACTAACCTTGTTATACATAGATGCACAGTTCTAACCCTTACAAAACTAACCTGGTTATGCATAAATGCATAGTTCTAACCCTTACAAAACTATCCTGGTTTTACATAGATGCACAGTTCTTACCTTTAAAAAACTAACCTTGTCATACATAGATGTTCAGTTCTAAGCCTTACAAAACTAACCTGGTTAAACACAGATGTACAGTTCTAACCCTTACAAAAGTTTCCTGGTTATACATAGAAGTACAGTTCTAACCCTTATGAAACCAGCCAGGTTATATAGAAATGTCCATTTTTAACCCTTACAAAACTAACGTGGTGATACACAGATGTTCAGTTCTAACCCTTACAAAACTAACCTGGTGATACACAGATGTTCAGTTCTAACCCTTACAAAACTAACCTGGTTATACATAGATATACAGTTCTAACCCTTACAAAACTAACCTGGTTATACACAGATGTTCAGTTCTAACCCTTACAAAACTAACCTGGTTATACATAGATATACAGTTCTAACCCTTACAAAACTAACCTGGTTATACATAGATGTACAGTTCTAACCCTTACAAAACTAACGTGGTGATACACAGATGTTCAGTTCTAACCCTTACAAAACTAACCTGGTGATACACAGATGTTCAGTTCTAACCCTTACAAAACTAACCTGGTTATACATAGATATACAGTTCTAACCCTTACAAAACTAACCTGGTTATACACAGATGTTCAGTTCTAACCCTTACAAAACTAACCTGGTTATACATAGATATACAGTTCTAACCCTTACAAAACTAACCTGGTTATACATAGATGTACAGTTCTAACCCTTACAAAACTAACCTGGTTATACACAGATGTTCAGTTCTAACCCTTACAAAACTAACCTAGTTATACATAGATATACAGTTCTAACCCTTACAAAACTAACCTGGTTATACACAGATGTTCAGTTCTAACCCTTACAAAACTAACCTAGTTATACATAGATATACAGTTCTAATTCCTGGTTATACATACTATGTAGTTCTTAGTCTTACAAACCTACCCTGGATATACTTATATGTACTATCTAAATACTTTGTCCTGTGTTAAGAAACAGGTCGACCTGTATATTTTGGTAACGGAATATAAAGCTATTTCGGGTTGACACAGACCCAATATCTTCAGTGAATCTGGGGCTGAACCAGTAGTAAAACGTCACTTCTTAATTAAATAGCTGAGAGTAGCATTTCTGGAACTTTTATGAAGTAAAGAAAACTAATGGATAATACCGATATGAAACAAATAAAAGCTAGATTTTCTAAGTTGATATTACTCTAGAATCAAATTCTAACAAATGTCACTTGACGCTTTCTATTTTCTGTGCTGGCTCTGAAGTTAAATTACACCTCCAAGAAATATGTAAATCTGTGTAGAAGTGCAGTTCAATTAAAGTTACCCGTTAATAGCACAATTCAATTAGTGATGTCGGAGTCATTGTTTGAATCCTTTGTAATGGAAGAAAGTATAGACTGTTTATCAACTTTCACGGAAAACAGCATGCAAACTAACAACCGCGACCGTATATGGAATTCTGAAATGGTATTTCAATTATCAATAATAATTGACGCTTCTAATATTATTAATAATAGTTGAAAAAAGAAAGAAAGAAAAAAAAAGCAAAAACAAACAGAAAAAGAAATCAATAATTTAAGCTCTAGAATCAACAAATGTGTGGAGACTAACTTCCTATAGAGTTTGTGTATAGTCGGCCAGACATCGATTTATTTATATCGATGACGTATGATATATATGTTACGTTTTTTATTACATGCATACTTTCGTTAACCCAGAAACTAGGTAAAGCAGTGTATGGTGGCACTTATTAAGTATATGAAAGTATTTGGGAAGTAGGAAATAGAGTATTTCTAAGACGAAAACGATGTGTACACCCGTTTGTATTATATGTGCGACACGTTTGTTTGTGTACATGTAAGTATCATATGAACGACACGTTTGTTTGTACACACATGTGTATTATATCAGCGACACGTTTGTGTGTATACACGTGTGTATTACATGTGCAACACGTTTGTTTGTACACACCTGTGTATTATATGTGCGACGCGTCTGTCTTTACACAGGTGTGTATTATATGAGCGACACGTCTGTTTTTACACACGTGTGTATTATATGAGCGACACGTTTGTTTGTACACACGTGTGTATTATATGAGGGACACGTTTGTGTGTATCATATGAGCGACACGTTTGTTGTACACACGTGTGTATTATATGAGGGACACGTTTGTGTGTATCATATGAGCGACACGTTTGTTTGTACACACGTGTGTATTATTTTAGCGACACGTTTGTTGTACACACCTGTGTATTATTTTAGAGACACGTTTGTTGTACACACGTGTGTATTATGTGAGCAAAACGTCTGTTACAGATTTGTGCATTGTGTAAACGATTATATGAGAGTTTCTTCTTAACTTACACGTGTAATTTTCTATTCCGAATTATGTAATCAAAGGTGAGGGAAGTGTAGGTACTTATTTCAGACTTTCGATTCTCAAAGCATTACACAAACGAGGAGTGGGAGTTGCTTGATGAGAGCATGAGGGCGCTGATTTGGAGAGTCCTAGAACGCGGATATGAATTACTGTTTGAGGAAGTAGATAGGAGTTGGCACAAGAGGGCGAGGATTTAATTGATATCCGAACCGGTTGGTGTGGATTTTGTCGAAGGAAAGTGAAGATTGACTTAAATAATATACTGATGGAGTGGATATTGCTGTAGGAATGTGAGCTTTGTCATCGATGAGATTATAGTGTGATCATTGCGAGATCATAAGGGCGTAAATATTGTAAAAGGACTGGGCGTTGTCATCATCGAGATCCAAAGGGCGTGAATATTGCTTAAGGACTGGGCGTTGACATCAGCGAGATCCTAAGGGCGTAAATATTGTAAAAGGACTGGGCGTTGACATCAGCGAGATCCAAAGGGAGTAAATATTGTTAAAGGACTGAACGTTGTCATCAGCGAGATCCTAAGGGCGTAAATATTGTAAAAGGACTGGGCGTTGTCATCATCGAGATCCAAAGGGCGTGAATATTGCTTAAGGACTGGACGTTGTCATCATCGAGATCCAAAGGGCGTGAATATTGCTTAAGGACTGGGCGTTGTCATCAGCGAGATCATAAGGGCGTAAATATTGTTTAAGGACTGGGCGTTGACATCATCTAGATCCTAAGGGCGTAAATATTGTTTAAGGACTGGGCCTTGACATCAGCGAGATCCTAAGGACGTGAATATTGCTTCGGGACTGGGCGTTGACATCGACGAGATCCTAAGGGCGTAAATATTGTTTAAGGACTGGACGTTGACATCATCGAGATCCAAAGGGCGTAAATATTGTTAAAGGACTGGGCGTTGCCATCATCTAGATCCTAAGGGCGTAAATATTGTTTAAGGACTGGGCGTTGTCATCATCGAGATCCTAAGGGCGTGAATATTGCTTCGGAACTGGGCGTTGACATCGACGAGATCCTAAGGGCGTAAATATTGTTTAAGGACTGGGCGTTGCCATCATCTAGATCCAAAGGGCGTAAATATTGTTAAAGGACTGGGCGTTGCCATCATCTAGATCCTAAGGGCGTAAATATTGTTTAAGGACTGGGCGTTGTCATCATCGAGATCCTAAGGGCGTGAATATTGCTTCGGGACTGGGCGTTGACATCGACGAGATCCTAAGGGCGTAAATATTGTTTAAGGACTGGACGTTGACATCATCGAGATCCAAAGGGCGTAAATATTGTTAAAGGACTGGGCGTTGCCATCATCTAGATCCTAAGGGCGTAAATATTGCTTAAGGACTGGGCGTTGTCATCAGCGAGATCATAAGGGCGTAAATATTGTTTAAGGACTGGGCGTTGACATCATCTAGATCCTAAGGGCGTAAATATTGTTTAAGGACTGGGCCTTGACATCAGCGAGATCCTAAGGACGTGAATATTGCTTCGGGACTGGGCGTTGACATCGACGAGATCCTAAGGGCGTAAATATTGTTTAAGGACTGGACGTTGACATCATCGAGATCCAAAGGGCGTAAATATTGTTAAAGGACTGGGCGTTGCCATCATCTAGATCCTAAGGGCGTAAATATTGTTTAAGGACTGGGCGTTGTCATCATCGAGATCCTAAGGGCGTGAATATTGCTTCGGAACTGGGCGTTGACATCGACGAGATCCTAAGGGCGTAAATATTGTTTAAGGACTGGGCGTTGCCATCATCTAGATCCAAAGGGCGTAAATATTGTTAAAGGACTGGGCGTTGCCATCATCTAGATCCTAAGGGCGTAAATATTGTTTAAGGACTGGGCGTTGTCATCATCGAGATCCTAAGGGCGTGAATATTGCTTCGGGACTGGGCGTTGACATCGACGAGATCCTAAGGGCGTAAATATTGTTTAAGGACTGGACGTTGACATCATCGAGATCCAAAGGGCGTAAATATTGTTAAAGGACTGGGCGTTGCCATCATCTAGATCCTAAGGGCGTAAATATTGTTTAAGGACTGGGCGTTGTCATCATCGAGATCCTAAGGGCGTGAATATTGCTTCGGAACTGGGCGTTGACATCGACGAGATCCTAAGGGCGGAAATATTGTTAAAGGACTGGGCGTTGCCATCATCTAGATCCTAAGGGCGTAAATATTGTTTAAGGACTGGGCGTTGTCATCAGCGAGATCCTAAGTGCGTGAATATTGTTTAAGGACTGGGCCTTGACATCAGCGAGATCCTAAGGACGTGAATAATGCTTAAAGACTGGGCGTTGTCATCAGCGAGATCCTAAGTGCGTGAATATTGTTTAAGGACTGGGCCTTGGCATCAGCGAGATCCTAAGGACGTGAATAATGCTTAAAGACTGGGCGTTGTCATCATCGAGACCCTAAGGGCGTGAATATTGTTTAAGGACTGGGCGTCGACATCATCGAGATCCTAAGGGCGTAAATATTGTTTAAGGACTGGGCGTCGACATCATCGAGATCCTAAGGGCATAAATATTGCTTAAGGACTGGACGTTGTCATCATCGAGATCCTAAGGGCGTGAATATTGTTTAAGGACTGGGCGTTGTCATCATCGAGATCCTAAGGGCGTGAATATTGCTTCGGAACTGGGCGTTGACATCGACGAGATCCTAAGGGCGTAAATATTGTTTAAGGACTGGGCGTTGACATCATCGTGTTCTGGTGTTCCAACGTTTATGCCGAGCAATTTCTAGCTCTCAGGTTATAACTATTTTATGGATTCCAACCTTAAATTCGATCGTAGTTCTGGAACAAGTCTTTTATTGTGCGTGCACGTGATTTTGCCTTTGTGTTTAAGTTTAGTGTTACAAAAACAACTGCGTGTTCAGAACTCGCAATACAAGCTTAGCTTTGCTCGTAAGGGTAATAAGCTTTTTATTAAATCTCATCTTTGATGACAAGTTTTTATTCGCGAGCTTGTTTGTTAGTTTAATAGTAAACGTGACTAAGTCGATAACCATTTGTTTTCTTATTACCAACCAGTATCTGCTTTGAAGCTTCCCGTTGTCATAAAGACCAACAATTAGAAATATACAGATTTAAAACTTAAACATACAATGACAAATGTGAATTAAACGTGACAATTTGAGAATACAAAGTCAGTCTTCGATTATTTAATGTGTAGATTTGCAGGGTGACTGCGCATGCTCAGATTTACTGGACCGTTAAGCCGAAGTGACTAGATATCCAAATATTTTTTTAAAGACTTGAAATAAAGAATGAAATACTGACGAACAAATTAATATACATAGCTTGAAATCTGTTAGGCCAACCTTGCGGTTAAATCACGTGATTAACGAGGATGCTACAGTGAAAAAGATAAAAGAGCTAAGCGATGAACTCTCTGTGAAATAGATAAGATCAAATCCGAATCCTGAAAGAGAAAACGGAAATTATATTTCTCAGTCAATCCCTATGTACACGTACCTTTATTCGACTAATTATTGGAGAATACCTGTCCCGCTCTCATGTCAACATTATCAAACATTTCCGTGACGGAGATCAAGCCGACTTCTCGTCTCTTTGTGACCACGTCGATAAGACGCTTACTCGTCTATTGTATGTGCTAGTACCGGAAGAACACCCGATCTTGGTGGCAGATAACGGGGCAGAAACATGTCTTTTACTTTTTATGGCACCCTTTAAAACCATAGAAGTCAAATTTTCCAGCATCGAGCTGATACCTTGTGCTAATGAAGGATCATAGCAAACAAAACGAACAAAATGCATTTATTTGTAAAAATGAAAATGAAATCGCTGATACCATCGGAACTGTTTGATGATTAACTTTCATGTCTAATTGAAAATGATAAACTGAAATGGAAAAGACAACAAATAAGTGTGTGACCTTGTAATTGTAGAGGTTATCCGGTAATTTGCTACAACCGGAATTTTAGACAGGATCTTGTTCACTAGTATGAAAATCGGGGACGCTGACAGAGAATTTATATCGCTAGACCGGAAATTCACGTGGACTCCCAGTGCAAAAAGGAAATAAAATTTAAAGGCTGGCAACGAACCTTGATTTAGAATAAATAAATGTCATTAAGTGCGCTTCCAAGAGAAGATAACTCACTTTGGCGAGGTATTCTGTAGTGTACAGTTGTTATTTTGTGTAAAATATTTTTTACCTGTGACGTAGCTATGAAGAAATGTTGCCATTGGCGTGATGTTGGTGTTATTTCCGGTTTAGAATAGAAAGCATTTCACAATAAAAAGTATCTTCAAGTGGTTTGATTTAGGATTATGTGATCAAGTTACATGTATGGTTAAGTTGACTAAACTCATACATTAGAAGGGACTGGGTGGGGGTGTCGATGGGGATGGCAGGGGTATTTCTAATTGAGATGAGAGGGAGGATATCTGGTTGGGATGGGGTGTATCTGGTTTGGATGGGAGGGCGTATTTCTGGTTGGGTGTGTATCTAATTGGCATGGAATGAGGTGTATCTTGTTGGGACGGGAGTTGATATATTTGGTTTGGGGTGTGTCTAGTTGGGACGGGAGGGGATGTATCTAGTTGGGACGGGAGGGGATATATCTGTTTTGGGGTGTATCTAGTTGGCATCGGAGGGAGATGTATCAGTTTAAACTTGGTTTATCATCATTCACTCAAATTACATATATAAATTATATACAATATGACAACCATTTAATGTTTTAAGAAATGTTTTGATATTACGCTCCTGCCTAGAACATATCTTATAACGAGATTTCATCTCCCAACAGTAATTGTAGCCGGTTCAGTAACATGCGAAACAATCTCTCTAACAATCGAAGAGGTCAAATACAAATTAAAAAATGGAAGTGTTTAGGATGATTTTTAAACCTGATTGATGTGAAAATTGAATAGTCCTAAATAAGAGAACAGTGACCTACTTTATCAGTATCTGAAGTTTTCAACGTGATTTTGAAAAGCTGTTTTTTATTCGAACATTGAGTTCGCATGATCTTTTAACAGCAAATTTTTCTATACACCACTCTCTCCATTTTGAGTTTTTCTCGGAGCCCCCACAAAATGCTACATGTATGTACAGTTTTCTAATAAAAAATAAGTCTTATAAAAACTTTCTACAGAATGACCAAAATTCATACCTCTTCTTTCTTGTTGTAATGTTTGTGACGATTTCCTGTTTTAAGTGCAGCGACCCATGTAAATATATAATTAAGTCCCAGTAAAGTCGACTTTATTACAATAAAAATTTAGGGACTATTTATTTATCAGTTAATATTAGACTGCTGTTTTGAATAATTTCATATACTGTATTTTTATTCAAATATAATACTGCTTAAATCATATTTCAAACGGTTGGCACATGACAAGAAATTGATATCAAATTGTATACAGAAATAAAAAAAAAAATTACTTCAAATCACGATTACACCGCGTGGATATTTAAATAATATTAGCTTACCTACTCGAAGACGCATATACAGTTGAAATTTTACACTTTTTTTAAAAATCATTTTATTTGCTAACCAATTCAACGAGTATTTGATGAAAGACCATCTTTACACATGTGCACAGATTACATTTACAAAAAACACTAATATCAAGATCAGGATTCAAAAGGAAGAGGTTTCATTCAATTTAATTTTACTGCAATCTGTACCTATTACCAGACATGCTCCAACCGTGCGCCGTCATTGTACAATATACATTTATAGTTGTGTTCCAAAGAGCACTTCATACCGATATCAGGGTAAGTTTGTATAGCCTATTTTACAAACAATATGTAGTAATATGTTATATATAACCAGTGAAGCACTAATATTTTCATGGATGATAAGTTTTATAAAAAATGTAAGCCAAGCATTCATACATATCCGAAAGAGACAAATACTTCCTTTCTTCATCAATTTTCATATTGATTTCGTCTCTTTGTCTTCTCATAAACATATTTTCAATGCAATGCTCTTGTCTTCGCGACCAATACCAAAAAAGAATACCATACTTTTATACTTAAATATTTTCCTGACTTTCATCCTTTCTGTTTCTTGCATTTAATTTTTCCGTGTATCGTATTTTCTGATATAATGGTTTTAAAACAGCGTTGGAGACTAAAACCAAACTCTTGTGATGTTCACCTGTTCCACTTCTGTACCAGTATAAACATCTTCAAGCAGTTTCTCACGCTGTGTCTCCAGGTATCTTTTTAATACGTCGACAGATTTCCAACCTTCCATTATGTTCTAGATGATGTCTTGTCTATGTACGTATTCTGTTGACATGTTGCCCTAGTTCTTGATTATCTCCCTTTACTACGTTCTTTGTTCTTCTGCATTACTATAATTACGTCCAGTCGTCCATTGTTGCCAATGCTACCTCGATTTCATGTTTCCTTTGAATAGGGTTGATCGATTTGGTTGATACAAATACGTACATGTTCTCTTAATAAACGTATTAGCCATTTGGGCTTCTGTATTTATACAAACAATTTTTTTTAAATTTTTGAGTTTTGTATTCTAATTTTTTCTCTATTTTTACACACGCACAGACACACACACACACAACCACACACACACACACACACACACACACACAAACACAAAAACACGCGCACGCACGCACACGCAAACACACACACGCACACACACACACACACAAACACACACACACACACACACACATATATATTCCAAAACAAATGGTTTGTAATGTCTTGTTAAAACAAGCGATTCTAGTTCACAACTTCGATTTAGAAAAAAAACATGTTTTCTGATTTTATCTAGAAAGAGATCGCCTTGACGTTCTTATGTCGTGATTAGTTTCTCAGTTTGAACTTATATTCTACTCCTTCAGTCAAACAAACAGGAAAACACAGAACAGAAAGATCTCTGCTCTCGCGGAATGGTAATTAGTCGGGGGAAGTTACTTTAATGCCTCGTGACAACGTAAGCCTTTGAACAGAAGACACTATTAATTATGTAGCGTCAATAGAAATATGAAACAGTGACATTGTGTCAATAGAAATATGAAAACATTGACAATGTCATTATGTAGCGTGAATAGAAATATGAAAACAGTGACTATGTCATTATGTAGGTCAGTAGAAATATAAAAAAACGGTAACAATATTATTATGTAACGTCAATAGAAATATGAAACAGTGACAATGTCATTATGTAGCGTCAATAGAAATATGAAAACAGTGACAATGTCATTATGTAGGGTCAATAGAAATATGAAAACAGTGACAATGGCATTATGTAGTGTCAATGGAAATATGAAAACAGTGACAATAGAAATATGAAAATAGTGACAATGTCATTCTGCAGCGTCAATAGAAATGTTATAACAATAACGGTGTTAATTTGTGGCGTTAGCAAAACAGCCAGAATGGTAAGTTTATCATGATTTGGTGTAGAAAATAGCTTAAAAGTCACTGTTTTATTTTCCAGGTCAACAAAAATGTAAAAATATTTATTTGTGTTTCAGTTGATGTGCTGCCAAGTAAGCTATCAAAACAGTACTGATATATTTGTCTGTTACACGCACATACAAGGTACCACGGTGTTCACATGAGAATGAATCCTTCCTATCTCTATTAGGTATTAATATTCTCATATTAAATATTCCAGTTCAAAAGAACAACAATCTAATGATATCGATAATACGACGAGATATCACCCCAGTATGAATAGCGACACGTGGTTTGTAACAAGGCGTTAGGTGATTCTGATCGGACACTCGTACCGTATCAGATATCGGGTACAAAACACTATGTTTCATACCCGATCTGTATCGGATATCTGATACCAGATTAGATTTTCACAATTTCCAGGTAAGCAATAAATTAGATTATTTTTTTATTGAACGGACAAATTGTGACAATTTTAATTCTGCAGACCCTTTATAAATCAGCATTAGTGTAAATTAAATCTACTACAAAGACGGCTAATACTTACACTGGATATGAAGAAAGATTTAGATGTCCTGTTGCATATGAATTTGAAAACAGGAAACAAAAATATCAATCAAATTATTTTGTTGTCATGGTGTTGTCAATGATGTCAATGTGGCGCCACCTACTGCTTCCGAACGATGTGTTAAAGATAATATTTTAAAATGTTTTGTGAAAATTAAATAAAAATTATTAAATGTCGATAAAAGGATATATTTATATATATATATAGTTTATACATACATTGTCTACATTTATCAAAGTACTTTTTACAACGGATACGCCTATAGGCGATTATACCAATGTAAATTCACGTCGATGCAGGTACAAGAAAACAAAAACCATAAACTTCTAGAACTTAAAAGAATACCACAGATTCTTTCTCATTTTCTAATCATGATAGAAATCAAGCTTCTTGTAACCAGAGATTTGCATAAAATGCTTATTATATCTAGAAAATGTGGTCAGTAATTTTGTGGGCTGTTATAACATGCAACTGTAACAGTATTTGTGATTAATTTCCGAACAGGCAGTGCTTTCTGAGGTTCGGGGAATGGTTAAACTGTTTCATACAGCCTCACCACTGTGTGTTGTAATGATTTAAATATCCAGTTTAGTGCAATGTGAACAATTGCTTTATGAGAACGAAGCTTAATGGCATGGTACCACCCTCGTACACTCGGTAGTGAAAACGGCCTGAAGCAGACTTACCCTGAAGATGTCGGATTCTGGATAAGATTGTTCCTAATACAGACAGTCCCTGATGATGTCGGATACTGTGAGAGGTTTGTTCCAGCTACAGACTAACCCTGATAATGTCGGATTCTGTGAGAGGTTTATTCCAGCTACATACAGTCCCTGATGATGCCGGATTCTGTGAGAGGTTTATTCCAGCTACAGACAGTCCCTGATGATGTCGGATTCTGTGAGAGGTTTATTCCTGATACAGACAGTCCCTGGTGATGTCGGATTCTGTGAGAGGTTTATTCCTGCTACAGACGGTCCCTGATGATGTCGGATTCTGTGAGAGGTTTGTTCCAGCTACAGACTAACCCTGATAATGTCGGATTCTGTGAGAGGTTTATTCCAGACACAGACAGTCCCTGGTGATGTCGGATTCTGTGAGAGGTTTATTCCTGCTACAGACGGTCCCTGATGATGTCGGATTCTGTGAGAGGTTTGTTCCAGCTACAGACTAACCCTGATAATGTCGGATTCTGTGAGAGGTTTATTCCAGACACAGACAGTCCCTGATGATGTCAGATTCTGTGAGAGGTTTATTCCAGCTACAGACAGTCCCTGATGATGTCGGATTCTGTGAGAGGTTTATTCCTGCTACAGACTAACCCTGATAATGTCGGATTCTGTGAGAGGTTTATTCCAGCTACAGACAGTCCCTGATGATGTCGGATTCTGTGAGAGGTTTGTTCCAGCTACAGACTAACCCTGATAATGTCGGATTCTGTGAGAGGTTTATTCCAGACACAGACAGTCCCTGATGATGTCGGATTCTGTGAGAGGTTTATTCCTGCTACAGACGGTCCCTGATGATGTCGGATTCTGTGAGAGGTTTGTTCCAGCTACAGACTAACCCTGATAATGTCGGATTCTGTGAGAGGTTTATTCCAGACACAGACAGTCCCTGATGATGTCGGATTCTGTGAGAGGTTTATTCCTGCTACAGACGGTCCCTGATGATGTCGGATTCTGTGAGAGGTTTATTCCTGCTACAGACAGTCCCTGATGATGTCGGATTCTGTGAGAGGTTTATTCCTGCTACAGACAGTCCCTGATGATGTCGGATTCTGTGAGAGGTTTATTCCTGCTACAGACGGTCCCTGATGATGTCGGATTCTGTGAGAGGTTTGTTCCAGCTACAGACAGTCCCTGATGATGTCGGATTCTGTGAGAGGTTTATTCCAGATGCAGACAGTCCCTGATGATGTCGGATTCTGTGAGAGGTTTATTCCAGATACAGACAGTCCCTGATGATGTCGGATTCTGTGAGAGGTTTATTCCAGATACAGAGAGTCCCTGATGATGTCGGATTCTGTGAGAGGTTTATTCCAGCTACAGACAGTCCCTGATGATGTCGGATTCTGTGAGAGGTTTATTCCAGATACACACAGTCCCTGATGATGTCGGATTCTGTGAGAGGTTTATTCTAGCAACAGACAGTCCCTGATGATGTCGGATTCTGTGAGAGGTTTATTATCTGATACAGACAGTCCCTGATGATGCCGGATTCTGTGAGAGGTTTATTCCAGATACAGACTAACCCTGATGATGTCGGATGCTGGATAGGGTTCTGCCTGATACAGGCAGACCATTTAGTTCCGGATTCTGGATAAGTTTTTTCCTGATAGAGACAGGCGTTGATGATGTCGGATTTTTGGTCGGTTTGTCTGTTACAATGGGTTGGTACAAAAGTGGACATCACGTTGTTAGGTTGGTAAGTTAGATGCCAACCCACATTTCACTTTTCGCTGTAATGAATGAATACTGGATCTGCTTTTCTTCCTGGAATCTCTACTTCCTATTGTTTGTCTATTATTTAATAAACACTGAAATGATTTCGGGAGGCATTCGCGGACAATTTAAATATCAGCTGGATTAGCGCAATTCAATTAAAACGCGCGAGTGCTTCATGTGGAATCTGCCTTTATCCAGTTGGCATTCATATCACCAATGAACACCATCTAAAAGGATTTTAATGTTTTTATTTATAATTTTCAATTTTGATTGTGAATGAAGAAGCCTCATTACTTACCATGTTCCTACGCCATTGGCAGTTCATGGGCTGGTAATACACAAAGGCTTTCGGAGAGATCACACTATAGTGTGTTACCATGGTCAATGATATATCTAAAGGATGTATATATGGGTCAGTGTAAACAGTAAAGTTATTGGTAATTGTACAACGTACAAAGTAATCAGTAGATTAGCTGATACACATCATAGTTAACACTATACAGTTTAATTCATTAAGTTAATCATAAAAAATATCACAGTAAAAATGTTCCCTGTAATTCAGAAATGCTACGTTTAAACTCCCTCGTACTCTCGTTAAGAAAACTGATCAGTGTTAAATGCCAATTTGATATACGTTCAGTGTATTAGCTTTTTTGGATTCTTCAGGAGTTTTGTTTTTCATCAATGTGTTTTTGTTACAAAAAAATGTTTCTCGTGACTTCCTTGAAATACCATTTATCTTAATGATGTTCATCGGTACTAATTCTACCTCAAATATAATATCAAATCAGAATGTGCAAGATATATAGATATCATTTTTGTGTATTTGAATGTCAAAATGTCTAACCAAAATATAGAAATACAATTTTAAATTTAATTTTTTGTTTTCTTTCTTTCAGATACATCATCATCATCATCATCATCATCATCATCATCATCATCATCATCATCATCATCATCATCATCATCATCATCATATCATCATCATCATCATCATCATCATCATCATCTCTAATTATAACCAAATATACAATAAGAATTGTTTGCCACACGTCATAGTCAAGTATGTAACGCATGCAGGACAAATTGACAACATAGCAAGGGAGATAACTCCCAGTCTTACACACAATTTAACAAAATCCGAACACCGACAACTACGCATTAAAATCCTTCTGGGATTGAGGTACGCAATGATATTTAGTGATAAATATACATCAAATCTGTAGCAAGTGATTCTATTATAATAAACAAACATGATAAGGAAAGAAAATAAGACATGACAAATTTCTACGGAGAGCGCAAATAACAGAATAAACAAGAATCTTAGACCGTGGACTTATTCTATCGAAATATACCGGACTAGGATTTGTCGGCCTAATCGTGCGAATGCCAATCTGATTGCTAAATACAAAAAGCCAGATCAGACACAAATGTTTTGAATTTTAGGAAGTAATACTGAAAGATTTATGTATATATTGAAATAATAAAAGTATGTCTTGAATTTTGGAATAATAACATTAGTGAGCTGAAAACAGGAACAAAGCAAGTTGATTTCATTTACTATACCACATGTCATACAGAAATCAGTTAACATGTAATATAACAGGTAATACACGTGTATTCCAGTTCATCTGGTAAATATTTTATATTTGTGCTATCATTAATTCTAGTATAATGTATTTGGATTAACTATGTACTTACTTATATACAGAGACTATGTGTAAAATTTGGTAAAGTAGCGTTAATGTATGCAGGGGCGTAGCAAGCCCAGCAGAAATGTGTAAGCCCAGGCGAGGGGTCATGAATTTCATGATTTGAAAGATGTTTTCTGAGACAGTTTTTTAAAATTATTTAACAACAAAATTCAACCCCTGATATTTATTTTCAACCTTAATTTTGTAATTTTGTCCGACATACTCTATGCACGGATTTTTTCATGTGTAAGCCCGGGCTTTTTCTTTCTATGGAAGCTACGCCCCTGGCATGTGGATGTTTCCTTACAAAGAATGTTTCCCGCTGTATTCCATTATCATAAAAATTCTGTTATGACCACCCTCTTCGTACATTTTATTGGTTTCTTTCAGTAAATGTTTCTCTTTATATTGCTTATAGACATTTTTATGTGACGTCACCTCCGCAAAACCCTGGGATCATCATTCTAATTAATTAGTCTTGTTCCGTTTAATTTCCTCAAATAAAATAAATGTTTTCAGAGGTTGTACTGATGTAAAAAGTACATATATATATCTGTAATCGATTATATATCTACTGATTTTTTTTCAAAACTTAAAAAATAGAGCTGCTGCTTATCATAATCTATTTTCCATTTTCACTGAATTTCAGATGATGTTGAGATCTACGTTGAAAGGAAAAAAGCCAACGACATGGTTAGTTTTCCCAGTAAATATCAATGTCCTGTTTCAATACATCAAATTCGAAATCTCCGTTTTCTCAAACTACTAATTTTCTTGATCGTCTGTCACGTTTCATCAACTGCTCCTACAAAATTATCACAGGCGAAGTGTTTAGGATACTAACTCTCAGGTATTTCGTTCGCCCCCTTTACTTGTTATAGTACAGCATACAAGTCTTTATCCCCTAGAAACATTGTTACATGCCCCTGTGCTGATAATAAGTCACGTGGGTCCCCACATTGAGGAGGATGTAAGTACCGTCATCATGAAGCCTCTTTCCTGCATCTTTTAACAGCTACAGTGTCGGTTGATATGGACCTATCTACATTTTGTACATAGATTTTCAGTAAATACTATAGTTTTCCTAATTTTTATACATTATCCTAGCGGTAGCCACTCAATGGGGCTGTATGTGAGCTGCTTCTTTCAACTTTTCATGAAAAATGAAACAAAGTTGATAATATGATTCGATTTCAAAAGTGTAAAAATATTATAAAGCACAATTAATTTCCTAGTTAGAATTACTTATATATATATTATATATTGACACGCAAAAGAAACTCAACCTATATGAAATATCAACATTTTTTAAAATATGAATAAACTTTGCTAGCCTTTTTGACTAAAATGATACCACGCACGTTTCCGAACAATTCACGGTTGACTGAACTCTGTCACACTACCTGTTGTCGCACGCGCGATACACGGCCATTTACCCCGATTTGCACGTGCACGCGTACACGTGGCAGCACTTCGTGAGTATCAGACCTGTTTGTTATCCTTCAGGTATTTGGTAAGAATTATCCACTGTTGATTAACATTTTTGTTGCGCAAACAAGATGCCTCGGCTAGCCAATGATGAACGTAACAGAGCAGTGCAGTTACTATTGGGTGGAAACACCCAAAATGCTGTGGCAAGGGTACTGAATGTCCATAAAAGCACTGTTAGTCTACTATACGCCCGCCTTAGAACTACTGGTACAACTGCTGACCTCCCTAGAACTGGCCGACCGAAGGTAACGACACCACGCCAGGACCGTTTCATGAGGTTGCAGCATCTGCGCAACCGCTTCCGAACTGCACAGAAAATCGCAAACGAGACACCAGGGACACATCATCCGAGAATAAGTCATGATACTGTGCTGAGGCGTTTGCGATCATACGGTATAAAACCTCAACGCGTTGCAGTGGGATTGCCACTTAACCGTCGACGACGTGACATCAGGCTTCAGTGGTTGCGACAACACCGTCCAAATGTATTTCCTATGCAAAGATGGCGCCGTGTTCTCTTCTCTGACGAGTCCAGATTTACGTTTTATCGCTCTGATGGACGTTGACGTGTTTTCAGACGTCGTGGTGAACGATACACCGACGACTGCATGTTGGAACGTGACAGATTTGGTGGTGGTAGCGTAATGGTATGGGGCGGTATTTGCGGTGGTCACAAAACCCCTTTAGTGGTCATTGAAGACAATTTGACCGCTCAGCGGTACAAAGACACTGTCCTGCAACCTGTCGCGGTCCCTTTTGTTCGCCAGCATAACTTAATTTTTCAACAAGACAATGCCAGATGTCACGTAGCGCGACTTGCAATGGATTTTCTGCGCCAAAACAATGTGCAAACACTACCTTGGCCCCCTTACAGTCCCGATCTGTCACTAATAGAGCATGTCTGGGACTTGCTAGATCGACGCATTCGAACGCGCCCAAATCCATCAGAGACTAACCCGCTTTGCGTCAAGCACTTCTAGAAGAGTGGCAGAACATCCCTGTGGCACAAATAAACCGCTTAGTAAATTCTATGCATCGCATGATTCAACAAATGCAAACGGCGGGCATACTCGTTATTTTTTACAGAATGGATGAGGGCAAAATGAGAAATCGACAGTGTTATTCCAAAGAATACATTTAAATCTTGTATCAGGTGTCAAATTTAAATGACAAATTTCAATGAAGTAATGAAATTCTTGCATAAAATCACATGTTACGTTTCTTTTGCGTGTCAGTATAGATATTTATATAGTGGTCTGCCATTCATCTTCGGACTAGTTTCTACCTCGGATAGTCATACAGGTGGACATTAAGGTCAAACAGCTTGACATTATCAATTACGTGTCCTTTCAGAGAGACAGGACCAAAGTACCATGTATAACTACAAAAAGTCTGCAATGTTTAACTTTGTTGATTCGTGTCTTTTTGATGGTAAGTTTTCAGACTGTAAAGACAGATAAATGTGGCGTGTTTTGTGTACAGTCTTTAAGGGTAAGTCCAAGAGCTTCACCGTAACCTGCCTCATTTTAATTCAGTCGAATAGTACTACGGTTCTGAATATACTCGACGTTCTAATTCAGAAATATGAGTCTAGTGCACTTCTCTTTCTAGATTTTGACACTTAGCTTTATCTCAGTCGTCTCCTAGGTTCAAAGATTTGGCCCTTAGCATCACTGACGCGTCCTGGAAAGACCAAACAGCTGTATGATGCAGTTTAATTCATTATCTGATGCTACTGTATATAATTTAAAGTTTGTATTGAAAGGTCATTGAAGGACGAAACAGCTGCATGATGTAACATCACTGACGATCCATAGAAGGACGAAATAGTTGTATGATACAGTTAAATTCATCACCTAGTTCCACAGTATCGTGTTCAATTGTATGTATCTGACACAATCTTTTAAATCTAACCTAAATGTAACACAATCTAGTTATTTTTAGCGCTGCACCGAACAAAGGATGTGCTCTGTTTGTAATCTGGGTTATACTTATTCTAAATACACAAAACCAGACTCTGATTGAAATTGAAATATGCCATTTATCAAAAATAATAAATGACGACAAAAATATGACAATTGCAATTTCCTGTTCATTAACAGTACAGTAATCAACTGTACTTAATGTTATCCAATCAGAGATATACTAAAAAAATATACCCAGGATTACAAAGATGGGGATCAAATTACGCCATCATATAGCCAAGCAATTCCATTAATGCTGGAATAAATTACTAGCTATATCCATTTATAAAATTCTTGTAAGAAGGAAAGCGCATTCGCACACTTCAGATTTGTAGATTTGTGTGCGTTTACACTTAGATAGAGCATTACAATAATATATGTTTATTTTTGTCTGTCTGTTTGTTTATCTGTCTGTAATACATCCGTCTACGTTTTCTAAAATAATAACATACTGTTTATTAGTATAAAATATTAAACACATATAATACAACAAAATGTATACTGACCCCGACGTGATTTGAACACGCAACCTTCTGATCTGGAGTCAGACGCGCTACCGTTGCGCCACGGAGTCCATATGGAATAATCACCATTATCTAAACGACTAATGCGATCACGAGAAGAACGTGGTATCGATTAGCACGTGCGAGTTCTCATGCAAACAAGCCGTCCCTGCCGATTTAAACCGGTTTGGCATACACTTTTTTTTTTATATCAATCTCAAACCATATGTTTTGAAATGAAGTTTTGTAATGAAAATATATCAGCCCAGGTATATGTTGTGAGAGTCAAGGATTTTACACAATTAAACATTCACTCCTACACTAGAGATAAATGATCGACAGGTTATACACAAGACTAGTTTTGAATGTCGACATTCTTGGAATTTTAGTCACGCACATCTAATGAAAAAACCGACACTAAAGACGGTACAAAAGGAAATTTGTTTAATTCTGCATTAAATGTTTAACCAAATGTTTTTTAATGTGAGTGAGATTGAGCTAGGGGTGTTCAAACAGTCCTTCACAGATGTGGGTGACATTGAGCTAGGGGTGTTCAAACAGCCCTTCAGAAATGTGGGTGACATTGAGCTAGGGGTGTTCAAGCAGTCCTTCAGAAATGTGGCTGACATTGAGCTAGGGGTGTTCAAACAGTCCTTCACAGATGTGGGTGACATTGAGCTAGGGGTGTTCAAACAGCCCTTCAGAAATGTGGGTGACATTGAGCTAGGGGTGTTCAAGCAGTCCTTCAGAAATGTGGGTGACATTGAGCTAGGGGTGTTCAATCAGTCCTTCACAGATGTGGGTGACATTGAGCTAGGGGTGTTCAAACAGTCCTTCACAGATGTGGGTGACATAGAGCTAGGAGTGTTCAAACAGTCTTTCACAGATGTGGGTGACATTGAGCTAGGGGTGTTCAAACAGTCCTTCACAGATGTGGGTGACATTGAGCTAGGGGTGTTAAAACAGCCCTTCAGAAATGTGGGTGATATTGAGCTAGGGGTTTTCAAGCAGTCTTTCAGAAATGTGGGTGACATTGAGCTAGGGGTGTTTAAACAGTCCTTCAGAAATGTGACTGACATTGAGCTAGGGGTGTTCAAACAGTCCTTCAGAGATGTGACTGACATTGAGCTAGGGGTGTTCAAACAGTCCTTCAGAAATGTGGGTGACACTGAGCTAGGGGTGTTCAAACAGTCCTTCAGAAATGTGGGTGACATTGAGCTAGGGGTGTTCAAACAGTCCTTCAGAAATGTGGATGACATTGAGCTAGGGGTGTTCAAACAGTCCTTCAGAAATGTGGATGACATTGAGCTAAGGGTGTTCAAATAGTCCTTCAGAAATGTGGGTGACACTGAGCTAGGGGTGTTCAAACAATCCTTCAGAAATGTGAACGACATTGAGTGAGGGATGTTCAAACAGTCCTTCAGAGATGTGACTGACATCAAGCTAGGAATGTCAAACAGTCCTTCAGAAATGTGACTGACATCAAGCTAAGGATTTCAAACAGTCCTTCAAAGTCGTGTGACTGACATTAAAGTAGGGAATTTTAGAAATAAAAAAAAATTCTTTGTCATCAAAAATGAACTGGACTGATAATCATTTTCTGAGAATAATGTCGTGGGCACGTGCTCTTTTTTTCTTCTTCTTCTTCTTCTTATCTTTTACAGGTTGTTTGCCTAGCTCGATGTCCTTGAAATACCGATGAACAACTGTGTAAGCACGTGAACATTGAAATGACATTGATAGTCATGTCATGGTATCAAGGTTATCAGAACAGATAAAAGTGCAGACAATCTTTTCATGCACACTCTTCTGAAAACTGACGTCAATTAGGTAAGCTGTCGGGAATCGGATCAAACTTTTTCAGCTAGAATTACTTGTATGCTGTAATGGTGAGGTATATTATAAGTAATTTAATTCAGGAAAATCCATTTTCCATGATAAAGAAATTTTAACAATCGTAGGTTTTAGTCCATACAATTCAACATTATTCGTTTATACTTATGTGAGTTGAGAAACTTGTCTTACGGCGCCACCAAAGAACCTGTATCGCTAGTTTATCGACCATTTTTTCCTGTTTTGACCTCAGCGACCACATGTTAAACAATAACAAGCTCTCTTGTTGTTTAAAAGCGTGGTGACGCTTCATTCTTCCGACTTGTTGAATATCTTATAATAACTTTATCGTATGCTTGTTGCAAAATTCATTTTAATGTTCAATACGGAAAAAGAAAACGTTCCTATGTAGAAGATGGCTTTTCAGGGTGAGTGTTGAGGTTAAGTGATAAAAAATGGAGCACTTTATAATCCAAATATATTTCTTTAACGCCATTGTACATTGTATGATACTTTTAAAGGTAATATAGGCCTGGATATATGGCTGACTGAGCAGCTAGTCGACCAAGAAGGAAATGGCGCATGTATTGAATCCTGTGAACATTAGGAATCCTGTTGGAAGCATGATAATCTAGTATTTAGTCTAGGATTTCGATGGGTTGTTTTAGCAAACCTAGATATTTTTGTCAGCACGGGATATTCCAGGGTCTGTTTGTAAATGTTCAGTGTTTATCTTAGATTTTAATCTTCGGAATGAAGGACCGAAAGGAATTAATCCGCCCTGAAATGTCTTCAGACGCAATATGCTATCGTTTCACCCACTTTTGGACAGAGTCCAACATCACTGTGTCTTGAAATTTTCAGTCCAATCTTTTGATATTTTGTAAATGTAAACCTCTGAGACTCGTAGTTAAATATTATCAGTACAATAATGAATTTATTTTCTGTCATCTGCATTCAGACCAACAGGTTTTTTGCACTGCTAACTAAATCAAAATAAATATAAATTTGATGATGGGACCCTGTGCAAACCTACTTCATAATTGTCATCATTTAGTATTTCTCTGTTTGATGATTGGTCTGGTGTATGTTTGGAAAATTTCATTTCTTCTAAAGATAAACGTAATGTTTGTTTTAAATGTTACAGCATAGCAAATTGTGAATATTATTTTGTTTAAAAAGATTAATATAATTTCTTTTCATTTCGAACATCAGAATAAATCTGAGGAAAGCCGATTGTTTTAGTACAACAGAATAATATTGGGTGTAAAACAAGAGTCGTATTTCTTCCAAGATCTCGGCTATTGATGTCACTGACGAAAACTAGAGAGAAAAAATGTCGTATGATGTCGTTAGATTTCATTTAACTTTTGCATCGAATTCTGAATTTTTCAAATGTGCTATTGTGTGTGTGCTTTACATTCTTCTAGGTGTTGTGCAGTTAAGGACATACACGACGGTAACAATGTTGGGTCTTCTGCTGGTTTTCTTGGGTATTGTCGGGTATGGAAATTAAACAATGTTTATATAGCACCATTTTAGCGTTGTCTTCATGCAAATTTTTACAATTATTTAGCAGTACAAGGTGAAAAAGTGTATCTGTATGTTAGAGTTGTTTCCCTTACTACAATCAGTCGCAGGTTCCTGACTAAGGTGATTTGATCATTTTAAATTATATTTTCAAGTATACGCGAAAATTATTTTAAAAAGTTATCACAACATTTGTAGTTTAAATATTTCGGATTTGTTATGTTTCGAGAAAACATTGTAACAACTGATAACTAATATTAAACCCTATATTTTCATTTGCTCTATTAAGCACGGTTTTACTTTACTTTCCTTTGGATTTCTTTGAAATGTACTATAGGTACGGAGCGCCGGCGACGACGACACTGAGTCCAGTGGATAAATTCAAGTCTATCGTGAACGCAGAGGTGGACGCACTCTGGAATAGCGTTGACCATGACAGTAGTGGGAATTTGGAGGAGTCAGATCTAGAAAACATATTCGACCAATATGATGACAATAGTAGGTGTCCTTCATTATAGCTAAAACGCCATACTACGCGCACATGTCGTGGTAAAATATATTTAACGGTCATGAGAATGTATAAATAGGAGCGAGGTAAAAATTTTAAAGCGTTCTTGATATTGCATATTTTGTATCGTGGGAAAATTTATAACGGTCATAATATGTATTAATCATATCGTGGTTAAACATATCTAATGGCCGTGATTTTTCACATTATCGTGGTAACATAAACCTGGCAGTAATGAGACTGTAGTTATTTTATCGTGGTAACATATACCTGACAGTCATGAGATTGTAATTATTTTATCGTGGTAACACATACCTGACAGTCATTAGATTGTAGTTATTTTATCGTGGTAACACATACCTGACAGTCATGAGACTGTAGTTATTTTATCGTGGTAACACATACCTGACAGTCATAAGACTGTAGTTATTTTATCGTGGTAACACATACCTGACAGTCATGAGATTGTAGTTATTTTATCGTGGTAACACATACCTGACAGTCATGCGACTGTAGTTATTTTATCGTGGTAACACATACCTGACAGTCATGAGATTGTAATTATTTTATCGTGGTAACACATACCTGACAGTCATGAGATTGTAGTTATTTTATCGTGGTAACACATACCTGACAGTCATGAGATTGTAATTATTTTATCGTGGTAACACATACCTGACAGTCATGAGATTGTAGTTATTTTATCGTGGTAACACATACCTGACAGTCATGAGATTGTAGTTATTTTATCGTGGTAACACATACCTGACAGTCATGCGACTGTAGTTATTTTATCGTGGTAACACATACCTGACAGTCATGAGACTGTAGTTATTTTATCGTGGTAACACATACCTGACAGTCATAAGACTGTAGTTATTTTATCGTGGTAACACATACCTGACAGTCATAAGACTGTAGTTATTTTATCGTGGTAACATATACCGGACAGTCATGAGATTGTAGTTATTTTATCGTGGTAACACATACCTGACAGTCATGCGACTGTAGTTATTTTATCGTGGTAACACATACCTGACAGTCATGAGACTGTAGTTATTTTATCGTGGTAACACATACCTGACAGTCATAAGACTGTAGTTATTTTATCGTGGTAACACATACCTGACAGTCATAAGACTGTAGTTATTTTATCGTGGTAACATATACCGGACAGTCATGAGATTGTAATTATTTTATCGTGGTAACACATACCTGACAGTCATGAGATTGCAGTCATTTTATCGTGGTAAACTGTATTCATCTGCCATCCAGAGTGATGACGTGTTATCACCAACATTGTGTTCATTTGGACAATGCATTTATTTTAATACTATTAAATAGGTAAATATATTTCAGATATAATTTTGAAATATTATCCTGTCTAATTGACCATATTATAATGTTCATCCTGGTATTTTCAAGTATTGAAAGGATTTTCTGAAAAATCACACCAATCCATATGATTTACGTGAGGCTATAACGCGCGTTATCTTATTCGACGTGTAAAGCATGCACATAACGTAGGTCAACGCGGCGCGAAATTGACGTCATATTATTAATCTTTTGACCTACTTCCTGTGTGAAACATGCAGTCGTTACTCTATCGTATGCCGTTCTAACATGACTTGTCTGTGGAAGATAACAGAAGTTGATTTGTATCAAATCCAGCATTTCAGATAAGGATAAAAAAAAACAGATATCTTCGAGGTCCTAATTTAGAAACGACTGATATCTTATCCAAAGTTCCTGTTTTAGACAACATTTTGATATTTTATCAAGCATTCCTGTTTTAAAAGACCGAGATAACAGACAGATATCATGTGTTCTTGATTCAGATGACAAACAGATATCCCAGACCGAGTTTCTTACCCACTTCGTCGGCCATCAGCAGAATCTTGACATCATAGCACAAGGGCTTTATTA
This sequence comes from Ylistrum balloti, assembly GCF_031769215.1. Taxonomy (NCBI): domain Eukaryota; kingdom Metazoa; phylum Mollusca; class Bivalvia; order Pectinida; family Pectinidae; genus Ylistrum; species Ylistrum balloti. The sequence continues at coordinate 2,471,680 of NW_026782015.1, read as the reverse complement.
CGAACTCGACATGGATAATGACAGTGAAATAACTGGAAGCGACTTACAGCGATATTTCGAAAAGATCGACACAAACGGTAAGCTGTTCAACCCTTTTTATGTCACCAGAAATGCAACAATACATGAATTGATAATATGAAAGATATTTGCAATGTCATCATGCTCTTGACGGAAATGTTTAATTTTGTCTAAAAGTTTATGAATTTCAAACTTAAGTTTGTGTTATTCAACTCAGAATATATCATGCATACAATAAACTCTGTACGAGTTCATCATATTTCACTCCAGCTCATATCATCGAACCCCAACTGATATTGCCAACAAAATGCATAGGGGTACGGAACAGTTCTATTCAGCTTTAGAATTGGTATGAATAGTTCATACAAATTATATGTTGGTATATATGGGATTTCTTTCACTTTCTGTTAAAGATATACCATATACAACAACCACTCCTAGTGTTTACATAGTAACAAAATCATTAATAATAATAATAATAAACAATTAAAAAACGTATATACATAAACGTAATCAATTAGTATCACAAAAATTGATAAAAATTGCCGCACGCTTGAAATTCATAAAAATACCTTTAAAATTCATAAAACAAGTAACATATTTGAAATTAATAAATTATTAACATTTGAAATAATAATAAAAAAAAAATAAAATAATTAAAACTCATAGTAACACACATTAAATTCTCCAAACTGGTAGCACACCTAAAATTTGTGAAGAACTTAAAATTAAAGAAAAAACTCACATTACGCATTGAAATTTAGAATTCTAGTAGCTCACGTAAGATTCATAAAATCATTATTTATAAAACATGTATGAATCACACTTCTTATAAAACATGCATGACTCACACAACTTATAAAACATGCATGATTCACACAACTTATAAAACATGCATGACTCACACAACTTATAAAACATGTATGAATCACACAACTTATAAAACATGCATGACTCACACAACTTATAAAACATGCATGACTCACACAACTTATAAAACATGCATGACTCACACAACTTATAAAACATGCATGACTCACACAACTTAAAAAACATGCATGACTCACACAACTTATAAAACATGCATGACTCACACAACTTATAAAACATGCATGACTCACACAAGTTATAAAACATGTGTGACTCACACTTCTTATAAAACATGCATGACTCACACAACTTAAAAAACATGCATGACTCACACAACTTATAAAACATGCATGACTCACACAACTTATAAAACATGCATGAATCACACAACTTATAAAACATGTATGACTCACACAACTTATAAAACATGTGTGAATCACACAACTTATAAAACATGTATGAATAACACAACTTATAAAACATGCATGACTCACACAACTTATAAAACATGTATGACTCACACAACTTATAAAACATGTATGAATCACACAAGTTATAAAACATGCATGACTCACACAACTTATAAAACATGTATGACTCACACAACTTATAAAACATGCATGACTCACACAACTTATAAAACATGCATGACTCACACAACTTATAAAACATGTATGACTCACACAACTTATAAAACATGTGTGAATCACACAACTTATAAAACATGTATGAATAACACAACTTATAAAACATGCATGACTCACACAACTTATAAAACATGTATGACTCACACAACTTATAAAACATGTATGAATCACACAAGTTATAAAACATGCATGACTCACACAACTTATAAAACATGCATGACTCACACAACTTAAAAAACATGCATGACTCACGCAACTTAAAAAACATGTATGAATCACACAAGTTATAAAACATGCATGACTCACACAACTTATAAAACATGTATGAATCACACAAGTTATAAAACATGCATGACTCACACAACTTATAAAACATGCATGACTCACACAACTTATAAAACATGCATGACTCACACAACTTATAAAACATGTATGAATCACACAAGTTATAAAACATGCATGACTCACACAACTTATAAAACATGTGTGAATCACACAACTTATAAAACATGCATGACTCACACAACTTATAAAACATGTATGAATCACACAAGTTATAAAACATGCATGACTCACACAACTTATAAAACATGCATGACTCACACAACTTATAAAACATGTGTGACTCACACAACTTATAAAACATGTATGAATCACACAAGTTATAAAACATGCATGACTCACACAAGTTATAAAACATGTATGAATCACACAAGTTATAAAACATGCATGACTCACACAACTTATAAAACATGCATGACTCACACAACTTATAAAACATGCATGACTCACACAACTTATAAAACATGTATGAATCACACAAGTTATAAAACATGCATGACTCACACAACTTATAAAACATGTGTGAATCACACAACTTATAAAACATGCATGACTCACACAACTTATAAAACATGTATGAATCACACAAGTTATAAAACATGCATGACTCACACAACTTATAAAACATGCATGACTCACACAACTTATAAAACATGTGTGACTCACACAACTTATAAAACATGTATGAATCACACAAGTTATAAAACATGCATGACTCACACAAGTTATAAAACATGTATGAATCACACAAGTTATAAAACATGCATGACTCACACAACTTATAAAACATGTGTGACTCACACAACTTATAAAACATGTATGAATCACACAAGTTATAAAACATGTATGAATCACACAAGTTATAAAACATGCATGACTCACACAACTTATAAAACATGTGTGACTCACACAACTTATAAAACATGTATGAATCACACAACTTATAAAACATGTGTGACTCACACAACTTATAAAACATGTGTGACTCACACAACTTATAAAACATGCATGACTCACACAACTTATAAAACATGCATGACTCACACAACTTATAAAACATGCATGACTCACACAACTTATAAAACATGCATGACTCACACAACTTATAAAACATGCATGACTCACACAACTTAAAAAACATGCATGACTCACGCAACTTAAAAAACATGCATGACTCACACAACTTAAAAAACATGCATGACTCACACAACTTAAAAAACATGCATGACTCACACAACTTATAAAACATGCATGACTCACACAACTTATAAAACATGTATGACTCACACAACTTATAAAACATGCATGACTCACGCAACTTATAAAACATGCATGACTCACGCAACTTATAAACATGTATGACTCACACAACTTAAAAAACATGCATGACTCACACAACTTATAAAACATGCATGACTCACACAACTTATAAAACATGTATGACTCATACAACTTAAAAAACATGCATGACTCACACAACTTATAAAACATGTATGAATCACACAAGTTATAAAACATGTATGAATCACACAACTTATAAAACATGCATGACTCACACAACTTATAAAACATGCATGACTCACGCAACTTATAAACATGTATGAATCACACAACTTATAAAACATGCATGACTCACACAACTTATAAAACATGCATGAATCACACAACTTATAAAACATGCATGACTCACACAACTTATAAACATGTATGACTCACACAACTTAAAAAACATGCATGACTCACACAACTTATAAAACATGCATGACTCACACAACTTATAAAACATGCATGACTCACACAACTTATAAAACATGCATGACTCACGCAACTTATAAAACATGCATGACTCACGCAACTTATAAAACATGCATGACTCACACAACTTAAAAAACATGCATGACTCACACAACTTATAAAACATGCATGACTCACACAACTTATAAAACATGTATGAATCACACAACTTATAAAACATGTATGACTCACACAACTTATAAAACATGCATGACTCACACAACTTATAAAACATGTATGAATCACACAACTTATAAAACATGTATGACTCACACAACTTATAAAACATGTATGAATCACAACTAAAAAATATTTTTAATAAAAAGTATTAGGACATTATTACAAGCATTGCAATATTTTATAAATTTCTTTTATCGTCTACAGATGATAACTCCATTGAAAAGCCCGAGTTTGAAACTTTCTTCAGAGATGTAAGTAGAACATATCATCTTCTTATTATTTTCAGTGAATTAGTATCATTTACATTTCTGAATCATTTAATTAATCAATAGTATAAAGATGAATTCTTCAATATTTCATTTTCAACACGCCTCATCGACAAACCATAATCATGATAGACTGAAAACTTTTTTATATACTCATTCTGCTTGTTAAAACGTTATATAAGGTAGTCGATATTTCAAAAATATTGTTGTGAAACAATAAAATGTGAAACATATCTTAACCCATTTTAAATCAGTATAAGTACATTGCGTCACTTGGGAAAACATTTTTGATCAGTATAAGTACTTTGCGTCACTTGGGAAAACATTTTTAATCAGAATAAGTACATTGCGTTACTTGGGAAAACATTTTTAATCAGTATAAATATTTTGTATCACATGGAAAAAAATAAACTGTAACGTTTGTAAATGTTGTAATTTCTACAGTTATATTATGACCTGTATTTGACCGTGAAAATGATGTCCAGTTAATGACACTAAGTAATGCCTTTACGATGAAACCCATGTCTCTCGTGATATTGATAATTCTATGTGTTTTTTTTCTCTGTTATGACGACAACGATTTATTTTCTGTTATTTTTTTTTTGTAACTTCTTGTTTTATTTCTTTTATAGACCTTGACCCTCCTGTTTGTCCTCCAGTATGAGGGTCACTTGACCTCCCCCATGCCTACACATACGTGACGTCAGAACGCATAATCTGAATACATAATCGGACATCTGTGTAAAATGTCAATGCGCACAGCATATCTACAATAAGAACAAGAAAAATCACGATTTATTTTATTATTTATGGTGTCGAGTTTTACAACGCATTTGCACCTCAACTCTGTATAATTGTATGGGACTACATATTGTTATATATGTTGTGGGTAGTAGGTTTACAAATTACTTGTAGCCATGTGACCATAGTTGTGACGTCACAAATTTCATAATGACAACATTGACTTTCTTGTTTCGGTGATTTCAGTCAAATGCGTAGCTCAATACACATATACGATAACAAAGATATAACGCTGTATTTATCATACGAGTACAAAAACCTTGATGCAATGTATATATCCATTTCATACAAATGCAAAACATTAAAGATCAGAAACCAATATCTACTATACGTTTTTTAAACATTGAATATAACTTAGACTTGAAGTCCTTTTAATTTTTTTGTAAAAGTCTTTTGGCAAAATTAGTCTTATTTATCAATTTCCAACTTAAACAAGACATAAGGCTTGAGCATAAAATTCATGCTTGAACATGAGAACGGTTTCATGAATACGGGCCCAGGTGTTCCGGATGAGTAACCATCTTCTGCTTCATAGACGAAATCTACGATGTAAATGTCGTGGTCAATCCAAGTAAGTGATGTCATGTTCCCGAATAAGAACCCCGGTAAGAAAGCACAGAACCAACAGTTGAACTTACGTATTTGTCGAAATCTGTATTCTTGCATGTTGAGTTCAAATGTTGTAACTCAGTACCTACTGTGTAAGTTTCAAAGCATGTCACTAGTTTTTTACTACACGGGGAAATATGCACGAGTAGAGTTCGAAATAGGAATGAAATATTTTACTCCGCAACTATAAAACGAGCTCAAAACAAATCCGAAACTAAATGTAGCTCAACATTGATAACACGTGGTTCAAACATGAAATTAACTCAATATTTATCATACGAGTTCAAACCATGGCCATAACGTTTGACAATGATATCCTGGAAAAAAATTGAAGTCAAGTGCCTGAAGATTCATCCATTGTAGCCAATAGAGAGCTGATACACGGAGAGTGAAATTATAAGATAAACACTGACCATATAAGTTTTTATTTCTTAAGTTAAAACATGATCTTTTCCAATCAGATCATAATTATGACTATGATCCTTGCAGCCTTCACTAACCCTGCATTTCTCGAGGATGTGCGTCATGTTTCCCATAGTAGTGGATATCTATCAAGACCATCGTTGTATAAGGAATGATTATTTAAATGATCTATTAAAACGTAAGAGTAAGTTACGGATTTGTTAGCAAATATCATTAGTACTATAGTCTTACTGAAAATCATCCAATATCGGGTTTTAAGAAACATTTCATGGTTATGGAAGTATGACACCCTTTCTTTTCTTAGCAACCAGTATGGGGACTGTTGCGAACGTAAGCACGTCACCCCGAAATATTGTACATTAATAGTAATAAGCATTAGTTCAAACGATAACTATGCTTTAAAAAAGTGGAAATTATACCAATTTAGTGAAGTTGGTGAACATAGTACATTATTCTCGACAAGTGGTCTATTGACCAGACCAATGTGTTATTTAGTCCAAATCCGTTTACAATATGAAATGTATACATGTGTATGGACTTGCTCACGAATGTAAGTGACGAATCTTGCATAGATTTAAATACTTACTTCGACAGGTTCATGGCTGTCATTATACAGGCAAAAAGAATCTGGCGTAGTAAATATTTCTCTATTTTTTTTCTCTTGATGATGTATCCGAGACTACCAACCATTTTGATTGCCTCCTTATGAGGAAATAAAATCTTAGACTATCACAACACATACCTCAACGCCAGGGCTGCATGTGTAGTCATGCGCGCTGGTATCCCGTGACAGCCCACGAATTTATATGGAGTTTACATTCCCGTCGATCACAATACATCAATGTTGAGCTAACTGCGGGGAATGACGTGCGATGTTATAACATCAGTCCTCAGGTTGCTATGGAGATCCATAACTAAAATACTAGAATTTTTAACAACGAGATCGACACAGAACTCTTGAAGTGCTTGTTGTACATTCCTTTGCTAGAATTTACAGCAGTTTATAGCATTGTGATGATATAGATTACAGACATCACATGCACTTTTAAAACCTGAACGCAGTTCAAATGTTAGAGTTAATCGGTAGTTAGTGAAAAAATGAAATTGTTGCTGCTGAAATATATTAAAGGAAAATTTATCACTTAAATACTTAATTCTGACCCATCACAACAAAACTATTACTTAAATACATAATTCTGATCCATCACAACAAAACTATTACTTAAATACATAATTCTGATCCATCACAACAAAACTATCACTTAAAAATACATCTATCTGACCCATCACAACAAAACTATCACTTAAATACATCATTCTGACCCATCACAACAAAACTATCACTTAAATATATCATTCTGACCCGTCACAACAAAACTATCAATTAAAAATACATCATTCTGACCCATCACAACAAAACTATCACTTAAAAATACATCTATCTGACCCATCACAACAAAACTATCACTTAAAAATACATCTATCTGACCCTTCACAACAAAACTATCGCTTAAAAATACATCTATCTGACCCATCACAACAAAATTATCACTTAAAAATACATCTATCTGACCCATCACAACTAAACTATCACTTAAAAATACATCATTCTGACCCATCACAACAAAACTATCACTTAAAAATACATCTATCTGACCCATCACGACAAAACTTTCACTTAAATATATCATTCTGACCCATCACAACAAAACTATTACTTAAATATATCATTCTGACCCATCACAACAAAACTATCACTTAAATATAGCATTCTGACCCTTCACAACAAAACTATCACTTAAAAATACATCTATCTGACCCATCACAACAAAATTATCACTTAAAAATACATCTATCTGACCCATCACAACTAAACTATCACTTAAAAATACATCATTCTGACCCATCACAACAAAACTATCACTTAAAAATACATCTATCTGACCCATCACGACAAAACTTTCACTTAAATATATCATTCTGACCCATCACAACAAAACTATCACTTAAATATATCATTCTGATCCATCACGACAAAACTTTCACTTAAATATATCATTCTGACCCATCACAACAAAACTATTACTTAAATATATCATTCTGATCCATCACAACAAAACTATCACTTAAATATATCATTCTGATCCATCACGACAAAACTTTCACTTAAATATATCATTCTGACCCGTCACAACAAAACTTTCACTTAAATATATCATTCTGACCCATCACAACAAAACTATCACTTAAATATATCATTCTGATCCATCACAACAAAACTATCACTTAAATATATCATTCTGATCCATCACAACAAAACTATCACTTAAATATATCATTCTGATCCATCACAACAAAACTATCACTTAAATATATCATTCTGATCCATCACAACAAAACTATCTCTTAAATATATCATTCTGACCCATCACAACAAAACTTTCACTTAAATATATCATTCTGACCCGTCACGACAAAACTTTCGCTTAAATATATCATTCTGACCCATCACAACAAAACTATCACTTAAGTATGTCTATCTGACACATCACAACAAAACTATCACTTAAAAATATATCTATCTGACCCATCACAACAAAACTATTACTTAAATATATCATTCTGACCCATCACAACAAAACTATCACTTAAATATATCATTCTGACCCATCACAACAAAACTATCACTTAAATATATCTATCTGACCCGTCACAACAAAACTATCACTTAAATATATCTATCTGACCCGTCACAACAAAACTATCACTTAAATATATCATTCTGACCCATCACAACAAAACTATCACTTAAATATATCATTCTGATCCATCACGACAAAACTTTCACTTAAATATATCATTCTGACCCATCACAACAAAACTTTCACTTAAATATATCTATCTGACCCATCACGACAAAACTTTCACTTAAATATATCATTCTGACCCGTCACAACAAAACTATCACTTAAATATATCATTCTGACCCGTCACAACAAAACTATTACTTAAATACATAATTCTGATCCATCACAACAAAACTATTACTTAAATATATCATTCTGACCCATCACAACAAAACTATCGCTTAAATATATCATTCTGATCCATCACGACAAAACTTTCACTTAAATATATCATACTGACCCATCACAACAAAACTATTACTTAAATATATCATTCTGACCCATCACAACAAAACTATTACTTAAATATATCATACTGACCCATCACAACTATTACTTAAATATATCATTCTGACCCATCACAACAAAACTATTACTTAAATATATCATTCTGACCCATCACAACAAAACTATTACTTAAATATATCATTCTGACCCATCACAACAAAACTATCGCTTAAATATATCATTCTGACCCATCACAACAAAACTATCGCTTAAATATATCATTCTGACCCATCACAACAAAACTATCGCTTAAATATATCATTCTGACCCATCACAACAAAACTATTACTTAAATATATCATTCTGACCCGTCACAACAAAACTATCACTTAAATATATCATACTGACCCATCGCAACAAACTATAAACTGATACATAATGTTCTATATTTTGTTCGATCAACGTTTAAAAATATACACCGACCACTGTTATCTTTTATCAACCATTTGAACAACAGCGGCCCAGAGGCATCGTAAAATAATATGGCAATGCTCTACTCAAATGGATCCTAGAAATCTGTAGTAAACCTAACTTTAAGTTCCTTTTAGGGCCTCACAACGACCTTTTGTTAAAATTATAAATTCTTAGAAAATTTTGCCAAAAATCTGGAGTTGTAAACTCGTGTAAAATCTTCAGTATACATATATGGAGTTTGAAAGCACTTGTCTGGAACCTGAGACGCAATGTGTTTAATTGTAAAGAGGATCGACAAGATTGCACAAATGCAAAGCGTATAGAGCGGCTCATTCCGGTCTTTTTATCGGGAGAATTGACAGATTCAGGAAGAATCTGCTTTAATAGTAATGATATCGAGTAAAATGAGATCAAGATTAACTGCATCATAAAGACAATCCCTATAACTCGGCTTTAGAATATCTATTATCAAAAGTATTACCTCATGAAAAAATAGTTAAAGAATAACACTACTACAAAGATCAAGATACAGACCTGTTTGTCTACTTGCAGAGTATACGTCGAGTTGGGGTTTAATATGGCAAGGCATACATAGAAGATAAGATAAGAGTAAGTCATTTGATATAGAAAGTAAACGTTTAACCATCAGCTGTATCATCAGTTTCGGACCGTATATGTAATTGTAACAAAAGTTGATAAATTGGTGTTTCAAGTTTTATTGGTCCATGGGAAAACAAACAAACAAACAAACAGCGACATATTAATAGCGTCTTAATTCAACATCGTACAACTCTCTCCGCTACCATGATATAAATTCTATACATTTGTCGTTATATTGAAGGTTTTATGTAGATCTGGCATTGTGTTAACCGTTTTTTGTCTCACTTTAATTTACCACATGACAAGATTATTATGAATTTAAAGACGATAAAAACAGACGAAAAGCAGAATGATTACTTATAACTTTTTAGAAGGGGTTTGAAGTAGCAGAATATAAGTATATTGATATGCCTGTTTATATGTCAGATCTTACGTAAACGTGATATCAGTTTTTATGTGAAACAATCTGTCATCAGTCTTACTTCCTGATACACAATGTTTTAAAGGAGGATGAATGAACACACAGACACCACATTCCTGCTGTGACGTTGATTTTTGCCTTCAAGAGAACGGGAGTATGACTGCTCAGTTTCTGGTACCTAGTTTAATTAAAATTGAAACAAAAATGCAATGACCGACTTTATAACAAATGAGGAAATTGTTGAAAACTAATGACAGCTAGAAACGCACAAACTCGTGATACTCATGGGAGTTATTAATTAATTAGTATGTTTATTCCACGACAACTGAACAGTAACCTCATTTGCCTCGCTCTCTGGCTAAACGACCATTTGGATGACTCCTAAGGGACCTTCGTTGGCGTGTTAAAATAATCGCAAATTTAAGTGATGGTTATTCATGGACTAACACAAGGTTGTCTCCGTTTTATTGTTGTTGTTGTGGTTGTTTTCTTCACAAAATTATGTAACTTTTGTCAATCATTAATTTGGGCTTGTCCTAACATATATGTGCTTTGACCAACGTTTTACATCTGTTAAGCGCGATCTGTTGAATGTGAAGCCAGAGAAATGATAACACTCCTTCCTACTTATTTTTTTGCTGTCAACGACATGTTGAAATCGAAGCCCGAGGAACTCATGCATGGTCCGCCTTGCATTCCGTACATTTGTGACACGGTCATTGGTCTGTCATAACGTATTGAAGCATTTCTGTCCTGCTAAACAATGGAAGTAAACGAAGTCCATGGTGCTAGACATGCATAAACACAAAAATGATAAATGAGTGATATTTACTCGTGATATCATACATCACACTTAAATATCGCACAGGCCATTGACCACTAACGTGTCCGTAATTGTAGTGTCTATACAGGCATCGATACCTCATCAACAGTGCCCTACACCTAGGCTGGATTTCCTAATAAATAAAAATAAATAATAAATAAAAAAATTACAAGCAAACAGCACATACTTATCACTTCGAGCGCTCGACTTAATATATCGAGCACTCTACATGTTATCTCTGTTTACTTGATTATAAGTCTTACTCAAGCCTTGTTAGGATGGTAAGTAATGTACTACGTATGAATTGGGTTAAGGAAAGTTACAATGTATAACAAAGGCCAGTTAGAACGTACAACAAGGCCAGTTAGAATGTACAACAAGGCTAGTTAGAATGTATAACAAGGCGAGTTAGAATGTATAACAAGGCGAGTTAGAGTGTATAACAAAGCCAGATAGAATGTATAACAAGACTAGTTAGAATGTATAACATGGCCAGTTAGAATGTATAACAAGGCTAGTTAGAATGTATAACAAGGCCAGTTAGAATATTTAACAAGGCCAGTTAGAATGTATAACAAAGGCCAGTTAGAATGTATAACAAGGCCAGTTAGAATGTATAACAAGGCCAGTTAGAATGTATAACAAAGGCCAGTTAGAATGTATAACAAGGCCAGTTAGAATGTATAACAAGGCCAGTTAGAATGTATAACAAAGGCCAGTTAGAATGTATAACAAGGCCAGTTAGAATGTATAACAAGGCCAGTTAGAATGTATAACAAGACTAGTTAGAATGTATAACATAGCCAGTTAGAATGTATAACAAGGCTAGTTAGAATGTATAACAAGGCCAGTTAGAATATTTAACAAGGCCAGTTAGAATGTATAACAAAGGCCAGTTAGAATGTATAACAAGGCCAGTTAGAATGTATAACAAGGCCAGTTAGAATGTATAACAAGGCTAGTTAGAATGTATAACAAGGCCAGTTAGAATATTTAACAAGGCCAGTTAGAATGTATAACAAAGGCCAGTTAGAATGTATAACAAGGCCAGTTAGAATGTTTAACAAGGTCAGTTAGAATATATAACAAGGCTAGTTAGAATGTATAACAAGGCCAGTTAGAATGTATAACAAGGCCAGTTAGAATGTATAACATGGCCAGTTATAATGTATAACAAGGCCAGTTAGAATGTATAACAAAGACCAGTTAGAATGTATAACAAAGACCAGTTAGAATGTATAACAAGGCCAGTTAGAATGTATAACAAGGCGAGTTAGAATGTATAACAAGGCCAGTTAGAATGTATAACAAGGCCAGTTTGAATTTATAACAAAGCCGTTAGAATGTATAACAAGGCCAGTTAGAATGGATAACAAAGCCAGTTAGAATGTATAACAAGGCCAGTTAGAATGGATAACAAAGGCCAGTTAGAATGTATAACAAGGCCAGTTAGAATGTATAACAAGGCCAGTTAGAATGTATAACAAGGCCAGTTAGAATGTATAACATGGCCAGTTATAATGTATAACAAGGCCAGTTAGAATGTATAACAAAGACCAGTTAGAATGTATAACAAAGACCAGTTAGAATGTATAACAAGGCCAGTTAGAATGTATAACAAGGCGAGTTAGAATGTATAACAAGGCCAGTTAGAATGTATAACAAGGCCAGTTTGAATTTATAACAAAGCCGTTAGAATGTATAACAAGGCCAGTTAGAATGGATAACAAAGCCAGTTAGAATGTATAACAAGGCCAGTTAGAATGGATAACAAAGGCCAGTTAGAATGTATAACAAGGCCAGTTAGAATGTATAACAAGGCCAGTTAGAATGTACAACAAGACCAGTTAGAACGTATGACAAGGCGAGTTAAGACGTACAACAATGTCATTTAGAACGTATAACAAGGCCAGTTAGAATGTATAACAAGGTCAGTTAGAATGTATAACAAGGTCAGTTAGAATGTATAAAAAGGCCAGTTAGAATGTTTAACAAGGTGAGTTAAACGAGGCGAGGAATGTATAACAAGGCCAGTTAGAATGTATAACAAGGTCAGTTAGAATGTATAACAAGGCCAGTTAGAATGTACAACAAGACCAGTTAGAATGTATAACAAGGCCATTTAGAACGTATAACAAGGTCATTTAGAACGTACAAGGTCATTTAGAACGTAGAACATGACGAGTTAGGACGTACAAGGCAATTTAGAACGTACAACTAGGTCAGTTATAATGTACAGCTAGACTAGTTAGAACGTACAAGGCACAACAAAGTTAAAGTGTACGTATGTTCATCGTGTCACATTTATATGATGTGTTTTGCTACAATGCAATTAAGATTATGTATCTGTTGAAACAAAGTGCAAGTATATCAATCACCTGTATTTAGGGCGTGTAATGATGACATCTTAAAAATACTCGAGGAGACACAAGTGTTCAAAGAGACCCTACAATGACACGTCCAGAAGAGCAATATTTGAGGTCGTATGAGGAGGGCAAAATAACGATACAATTAGTATGTGAGTTGTCAGAAGAAGCAGAGACAGACATCTTTCAAGTTAAATGCATCCTCCTTAAAAAGTACAAATGTCCTTTAGGCTCTGGGGGATGTACATTCATGGCTAACGTATAAAAATAATGGAGAGTTAAACAAATTCTTTATCGTTTTATATCTCAACATTCTACGTGTCTCATCACAAAATTTTAAAACATCTATATCAGTTATATTAAATGTCAAGAATTGGTTCTCTATGTAAAGGTAAACCACTCGTCTTTATATTGCCTATCAAACATCAAACTAACTAGTCTTAAATATTCACAGTGATACGTATTTTGTTCAGAAATCCAAAATGAAAACATCCGTGATATGTCCACTACATATCGCCTTACAAACACAATTTAGCTATGTAGATAAAATTGCTATCATATTACACGGCAACAGACAACGATATAGGTTTCTGTCCATCATATGTCGCTTACTGTCATTTAAGTAAAAGTAAAACCGAAACCAGATGAACGTTATAAAACCGATAAGTAGTATCTGCCTTATCCTCGCCCTTATCATTTCCCTCCCTACACGTATATATAATGGTTTATATACCCTAATCGGGAATACCTTATAACATACAATATTATTGGGTACTTCCTTTTATGGTTTTAGCCCAAAGGTACCGAGGGTAAAAACTTTCGTTGATGTCATATAACTATATACATAATTTTCTGTGGAGGTGCACAAGTCCTATAATTCAACAAATCTCTCACTTTTCATATATCTGATAGTATCTGGGTATGTTGTGTCTGTGTTGCTTAATCAAACCTTTTGATAAATACCGGATAGATACACGTATGGCTATATTGAAATTGTTTAAATAAAAAGATAATCATTATTATTCAACCTTACAACCTTGCTCCTACAAAATAAAATATGGTTGTAAATGTAGCATTTACAATGTACTAAAGACACAGAAATAAAGATGCTTTCTTTTGACAGGAAGCTGGGCGTATTTGATACTCTTTAGTTTGCCTGTTGGTTCCGTTATTGTATACCACTTGTTCTAATTTAAGAACGAGGCATTACTTACTTGTATTAACAAAGGGTTGGCATGGTGAGCGTCGTTGATGAAGCAGAAGACGCTTCATCTTCAGGAACACCTGGTGTTATTCTACTTGCACTTTATCAGGAGTCTCTGTGTAATTTTTTTTCTTTGTTCATATTTTGAAACAGTTTTATGGAATTTGAATTATGATTATTTTACCATGTCGGTATTTTCTAGATCTTTTTAATCCATTGAGAATCCGTTAGGTAAATCGCCAAGAGATGAGTTCAACTGCATAATTCAACATTAACAGTTCATCTAGGACACTTTCGTGATACTAGTGACCTACGCATTGATATCTGTGAGGTGATTTACAAATTGGCAAAAAATGTTGAAATATAAATGAGAAGAGACAAAAAAGGCACGCAGAGAAAGATTCATTACAAAAGGGCAAGAAGTTATAACAACAACACAAAAGGACAAGAAGTTAGAACAACAACACAACAGGATGAGAAGTTAGGACAACAACACAAAAGGACAAGAAGTTAGGACAACAACACAACAGGACGAGAAGTTAGGACAACAACACAAAAGGACAAGAAGGTAGGACAACAACACAAAAGGACAAGAAGTTAGGACAACAACACAACAGGACAAGAAGGTAGGACAACAACACAAAATGAAAAGAAGGTAGGACAACAACACAAAAGGACAAGAAGTTGGAACAAGAAGACAAAAGGACAAGAAGGTAGGACAATAACACAAAAGGACAAGAAGTTAGGACAACAACACAACAGGACAAGAAGTTAGGACAACAACACAAAAGGACAAGAAGGTAGGACAACAACACAAAAGGACAAGAAGGTAGGACAACAACACAAAATGAAAAGAAGGTAGGACAACAACACAAAAGGACAAGAAGGTAGGACAACAACACAAAATGAAAAGAAGTTAGGACAACAACACAAAAGCACAAGAAGGTAGGACAATAACACAAAAGGACAAGACGTTAGGACAACAACACAAAAGGACAAGAGGGTAAGACAACATCATAAAAGGCAGTTAGGACAACAACACAACAGGACAAGAAGTTAGGACAACAACACAAAAGGACAAGAAGGTAGGACAACAACACAAAAGGACAAGAAGGTAGGACAACAACACAAAATGAAAAGAAGTTAGGACAACAACACAAAAGCACAAGAAGGTAGGACAATAACACAAAAGGACAAGACGTTAGGACAACAACACAAAAGGACAAGAGGGTAAGACAACATCATAAAAGGCAAGAAGTGAGGACAACAACACAACAGGACAAGAAGGTAGGACAACAACAGAAAAGGACAAGAAATTAGGACAACAACACAAAAGGACAAGAAGTTAGGACAACACAAAAGGACAAGCGATAGAGCGTCAACGAAATAGACATGACATTAGGTAACAGCAAATACATTTGGACAACATGAACATTTTGCATCTTTTTTATTGTTTATCATAGACAAGATACGACTATACATAATATAAAAAATTAATACAACAGACAAAATAGGTTTATCCTTCCATGATTATCTTTACTCACTTTCTACCTTCCATTCAAAGACTATAAAACTGTTAAATTCTTATAATATCACTCATATTTAATGCACATTATAACAAAGATTTAAAACAAATCCTCAAATCAAACGTCACCAAACAAAGGGAGGCAATACTCCAACGTCAATACGCAAAGTAAAGTAAAAATATAAAGAGTAGATTAATGTATACTCCAAATTCCTAAGGTTTCCATTCCTTATAAGTACATGTCATAGCATTCTTAATGATGATTATGTATTTTCTATGACAATTTCTTGGAATCTGAAAATAATTCATGCGGTAGTATCAATGTCAAGATGGTCGGAATTTGGAAAGGATGCGATACATTTGCAATATTAAATAGACGAATATAAGATAAACGTTTACCTATTTTTTAACCAATGGAAATATACATGGAACGCGCACGGATAATGTAGACAATTACAACAGATTCTTGATTTTTAAAAATACTGCAACATGTAAGTCAAAAATTTGTTTCACATCAATTTCATTTCTAAAAATGGAAACATTTTGATGATTGCATTAATTAAATTATCGTTACATATTTTGTGGTCTACTACGCACGAGTTTAAATCTGTATTATTCAAATTTAGTTTGTAACAGAAAGTCGTTCAGTAGTTTCCAAATGTAGGGACAAATACGTATTTATCCGATTATTTGCACATGTTAAAACCGAACTGTTGAATTTGACAATAAAACACACATACAGCGTTCATACGGGTAATAAGTACCATAGAAAAAAACAGGACCCTGTGAAGAATCCATGCTATATGTTTCACAGTAAATCCTATTTGTGAGTTTAACTAACCACTGTACATAGGACGATCTTACTTTACGTGTTAAAACTCATCTTTCACTGTCCCGAGTTAAATTTTTGAGAGCTACCCTCCTTTCACTCCTAAGGGATATTTTCTACAAGTGAATGGAATTTCGTCTGTTGATGTACTTAAAACACACTACATGTTTATTCATGCTGTTCAGGTGAGTATATATCAGATCCGCTTCAGATACCACTAAACTGAGTAACATAACTTACCTGTGCAGAACATGTGCGACCGGGAGCTTTCAAGGACCACGCCATTTTATATAGGAACTTGGTACCTGACCCAAGTGTCGATAATACATGACATATGTGTTTGCTGTGCAGAGGGTTACAATTACGGAGAGAAACTGCAGTAACAGGTCAGTATTTTCCTAATATCATTCGATAATATATAACTCTTGTGAATACCAAGTATTAGATGGATTTACGATAAATGTATGGGAAAAATATCAAGCAGCTGTCGATAGGGAGAGGATAAAATTCCATTTATCATACTCATATTTAAAAAAATTATTTAAACATTAGGCACAGCTGTCCATACATATTTTAAAATATCGACTGGCGAAAACTATAAATATATATATAAATGTATTCGGATACAATCATATGTTTGTCTACATTCATCTACAAGCTAAACGTTTTGTTTAGTAGGTATGTGTTTTGAATTTGTATGATGTATTTAACATGAGGATATGGAAAATGTTGTCTTTAAAACCCCGCTGCTACAATCTGCCCTTTTTTTTAAAAAATTAAAATATTGCTCTACAGACTAGACACTTACATATTGCGTAAATATGGTGTTATCAGTGTCATTTATTACTTTAAACGTGGTAATCAGTCTATTTTACTATACATACATACATGAATTAATGATATATATATATATATATATATTACAGTCGAAGTAACACATAAAACACCATGTATGTGCTCTTACGGAATACACCCCGTCAAATTACCAGATATTCTGGAAAAGATTAAATTTCTTACAGAAGACTAAGTGATATCTATCAGAAACATTTGATTTATAAATAAATAGTAAATCCTGGACGGATAAACACTTAATGAACGTTAGACACACATATAGTTTAGAAATCACTCACTGATGACAATAGGTAAACGGGATCGACAGCATTACGCGACTGGAAACCATTAACTTGATGCTGTAACACTTACTACAGTGTATATAGGTATATCTTAAGATAGACTGACTAGTATAAGGGCTTATACCTGACATTTCGAAAAGACGCCGGGCGAAAAGACGAAATAACGAAAAAAAGAAAACCCTCCAAAGCGAAAAGAAAAGAGAAAGAAAAAAACCATCAAAACGAAAAGACGAAAACCCACCAAAGCGAAATAACAAAAGACGAAAACCCACCAAGCGAAATAACGAAAAGACGACAGGCCGAGGTAAAAATGACGCCAAAGCGCAGAACTAAAATGGCGTTCTTTTTTACCCCGGTTTATCGTCTTTTGTCTTTTCGTTTTGGCGGGTTTTCGTCTTTTCGTTATTTCGCTGTTTCGTTATTTCGCACAGCGTCTTTTCGCGTGCAACAAAGCGAAAAGACAATATGTCAGGTGTAGGCCACCATAGACTGGCCATGTAAAGGACAGGGTTGAAACAATTTACACATCTTACTTTGGAGTTGTTAAGATTTAAAGTGATCACACACACGATACCATCCTAACGAAACACATTTAGACGTAAGTTTTCATTACGATTGTTTTGACGGAGTCGTCATAGAGATGCAGGAAACTAGTGGAGTATGTCGTGTTAAGACATACCTGACAATTATTGTTCTGAATATTTAATGAAATGACAGTAATGATTGTCAAATATTCAGTAGCCTGATGTACAGATATAGGGAGTGCAAACACCATTTACAGTAGATACATATCTAATCGGGCTGTGCAATCTTATGTGAATCCACCATACAGGTAACGAGGAAATTGTATCTATTGCGTTTTGATTAGGATGTACAACATTTCCCCTACCCCTATATCTCTGTATCTCTATGTCCCCTATATCTCTGTATCTCTATGTCCCCTATACCTCTGTATCTCTATGTCCCCTATATCTCTGTATATCTATGGCCCTTATACATCTGTATCTCTATGTCCCCTATATCTCTGTATCTCTATGTCCCCTATATCTCTGTATCTCTATGTCCCCTATATCTCTGTATCTCTATGTCCCCTATATCTCTGTATCTCTATGTCCCCTATATCTCTGTATCTCTATGTCCCCTATATCTCTGTATCTCTATGTCCCTCTATATCTCTGTATATCTATGTCCCCTATACATCTGTATGTCCCCTATACCTCTGTATCTCTATGTCCCCTATATCTCTGTATCTCCATGTCCCCTATATCTCTGTATATCTATGCCCCCTATATCTCTGTATCTCTATGTCCCCTGTATCTACGTATCTCGATGTCCCCTATATCTATGTATCTCTATGTCCCCTATATCTCTATATACCTATGTCCCCTATACCTCTGTATATCTATGTCCCTCTATATCTCTGTATCTCTATGTCCCCTATATCTCTGTATCTCTATGTCCCCTATATCTCTGTATCTCTATGTCCCCTATATCTCTGTATCTCTATGTCCCCTATATCTCTGTATCTCTATGTCCCCTATATCTCTGTATCTCTATGTCCCCTATATCTCTGTATCTCTATGTCCCTCTATATCTCTGTATCTCTATGTCCCCTATACCTCTGTATCTCTATGTCCCCTATATCTCTGTATCTCTATGTCCCCTATATCTCTGTATCTCCATGTCCCCTATATCTCTGTATCTCCATGTCCCCTATATCTCTGTATCTCTATGTCCCCTATACCTCTGTATCTCTATGTCCCCTATATCTCTGTATCTCTATGTCCCCTATACATCTGTATCTCTGTGTCCCCTATATCTCTGTATATCTATGCCCCCTATATCTCTGTATCTCCATGTCCCCTATACCCCTGTATCTCTATGTCCCCTATATCTCTGTATCTCCATGTCCCCCTATATTCTCTGTATCTCCATGTCCCCTATATCTCTGTATCTCCATGTCCCCTATATCTCTGTATCTCTATGTCCCCTATATCTCTGTATCTCTATGTCCCCTATTTCTCTACATATCTATGTTCCATAATTCTCTATATTTCTATATCCCCAACTCTCTAGACATGTAGGTTCCCGAATTATCTTTACCACTCTTTGATAATAATTCCCTAAATGTCTCTATACCTCTCTGGCCCCTATATATCTCTTTACGACCCCTAGCCCCTATGCTTGTATGTCCCCTACCACAATATTACCCTTTGACATAAATACGGATATGTGTATTCATTCTTGTGATTACTTTTGTCCATATTTCCGCCAGATTGAAGGAGAAAAGAATATTTGATAAACATTTCGCTTGCATGTTTCCTTCCACATGGATGAGATAAGTGCGGTTATTTCTCTGAGGCATATGACGGGATTTGAGAAATTCATTTGGATTAAGATATATATGTTTTACAGGTCCATATTGTGTTTGACATAGGTGTATTGAGGAAATCGTGTTTTTGTTTTGAAATCCTTTAACATATGGTGATATTTCAGAAGGAATACCGGTGTTGTTTGCATTCAAGTTGATGAGAATCGCGGATAATTTTTTTATCATAATTTACGCTACTTTGACAAATCTTTATGTCTCTCATCTTATTGGTCCGTATTTACATAAAAGTTTTTTGTCGTCTTAATTGCTATCATGACACGAAAAATAAAAAAAAAAACCAAACGACCAGGGATTATGTGAATATGTTATTAAACTAATGTGTTGGGTAAGACTGAAAACAGGAATAGTTGACTCAAAATGTTACCGAGCATTATACCTTCTTTATCAATGTACATTTTATATAAGAAATAAGACAACCACACTTTGATTATGTTAAAGGTGTTTTTAAAAAATGTTTGCTTTTTGATCATGCTTAAACAGTAAATAAATACAATTTGCTATGGTTTCATTATATTTTCAAAATATATCACACTATTGTTCGTGTTAGACATGTGACGGACACTGTTATACAATTAGTAAATGTAAATTTTTGACACGATATACTAATGACTTAATTGGTTAAAAACTTATAAAATATTTCTGAACATTTTCATATTGTGTTGCCTTCTAATAATGCATATGATTCTTTATTTTTTCAAAACATTAATCTATTCGACTCTATATACAGCTAATATTATTTTTAAAAAATAACCTAGCTTAACTCTACCATACGTAGTAAAAGTATAAATTCGGTATTGAGTTATACTTTTACAATGTATAAGTAAGGGATTGATAATAAACGATATTTCAACCGTGTTATACAATGTATAAGTAAGAAATTGCTAATAAACGATATTTCAACCATGTTGTATAATGTATAAGTAACGGATTTATAATAAACGATATTTCAACCGTGTTTTATAAAGTAAGGAATTGATACTCTTTTATCTTTTGTTATAAGGGAACAAATATTCTCGTATATCTCTGAAAACATAAACCAACATATCGACTATGGATTTTTTTTTACACAAAAGACACTTGTGAATAGATTCAAATAAACTGAATCAAGAAAACTGAGAAAAAATGGAGTATGATATTTGTCGTTACCAAGGTATGTCGTCACATCAATATCCAGGTCACATCAATATCCAGGTCACTTCAATACCAAGGTCACAGGTCACATCAATATCCAGGTCACGTCAATATCCAGGTCACGTCAATATCCAGGTCACAGGTCACTTCAATATCCAGGTAACATTATTATCCAGATCACTTCAATACCAAGGTCACAGGTCACATCAATATCCAGGTCACATCAATATCCAGGTCACGTCAATATCCAGGTCATGTCATCGAGTGTGCAATTTCTTTCTTTCTTTTTATTTTCTCTCTTTTTTCTTTCCTTTCCTTTTTCGTGGAGATATATATTGACATATAAACGTTTCACTGAAAACAAATGTTGCCTATCGACATGTTCATTATTGTCAAGCGTTGTACAAAAAACACAAGTGTATTTTTTTTTCTATACAAATTTGGATTAAAATTGAGTAAAGTCGAGTGGTTAAATTGCATCACACATCGGTTTCATGACAGGATTGTTCAGTGATGCTAAGAACCTATTTATCTATTCTAGGATATCACTGCGGAATACCAAATAGATACACTCTATATATTTGTGTGTTTATCACGTTTTGTTTTAATATCCAAAAATTATTTGTCCTATTTCAACTTTATACATGTATTTTTCGAGATCAAAAATTGATTAGGATAATTTTTTTAAAAATATGGTATACCATAAATGACAATTTTTTTTATCGTTTATGTTTTATAAAGACCCTTGAGCTACAAATAAACAAAGTCATGTAGAGCTGGCTTTTATATGCATTGAAAAAATAATTTCCGAGCCTAATTTTACAAGCTGAATGACAACTAAAGTAGCCATAAATTTCTTATATTGAAAATTGTAAATAATTTACTCTCGTGAATGATGTTTGATAATGTAAAATAGTTTATATTATTTTTGTAAAAAAAATAATGTTTTGATAAACTATTTAAAATTCTGCAATTATTGGAATGGTGACTGCTGTATTTTGAAGTCTGATAAGGTAGCATTAATCAGAACAAGACTGTACAAAGAGAATACACTTGGGATAGTGTTTGTAGCAATATAGAGAGAGGGTACACTTGGGATAGTGTTGTAGCAATATAGAGAGGGTACACTTGGGATAGTGTTGTAGCAATATATAGAGAGGGTACACTTGGGAATAGTGTTTGTAGCAATATAGAGAGAGGGTACACTTGGGATAGTGTTGTAGCAATATAGAGAGGGTACACTTGGGATAGTGTTGTAGCAATATAGAGAGAGGGTACACTTGGGATAGTGTTTGTAGCAATATAGAGAGAGGGTACACTTGGGATAGTGTTTGTAGCAATATAGAGAGGGTACACTTGGGATAGTGTTTGTAGCAATATAGAGAGAGGGTACACTTGGGAATAGTGTTTGAAGCAATAAAGAGAGGATACACTTGGGAATAGTGTTTGTAGCAATTAGAGAGGGTAAACTAGGGAATAGTGTTTGTAGCAATATAGAGAGGGTACACTTGGGATAGTGTTTGTAGCAATATAGAGAGGGTACACTTCACTTAGGAATAGTGTTTGTAGCAATATAGAGAGGGTACACTTCACTTGGGAATAGTGTTTGAAGCAATAAAGAGAGGATACACTTGGGAATAGTGTTTGTAGCAATTAGAGAGGGTACACTAGGGAATAGTGTTTGTAGCAATATAGAGAGGGTACACTTCACTTGGGAATAGTGTTTGAAGCAATAAAGAGAGGATACACTTGGGAATAGTGTTTGTAGCAATTAGAGAGGGTAAACTAGGGAATAGTGTTTGTAGCAATATAGAGAGAGGGTACACTTAGGAATAGTGTTTGTAGCAATTAGAGAGGGTACACTAGGGAATAGTGTTTGTAGCAATATAGAGAGGGTACACTTGGGAATAGTGTTGGTAGCAATATAGAGAGGGTACACTTGGGATAGTGTTGTAGCAATATAGAGAGGGTACACTTAGGAATAGTGTTTGTAGCAATATAGAGAGGGTACACTTAGGAATAGTGTTTGTAGCAATATAGAGAGGGTACTCTTCACTTGGGAATAGTGTTGGTAGCAATATAGAGAGGGTACACTTGGGATAGTGTTTGTAGCAATATAGAGAGGGTACACTTAGGAATAGTGTTTGTAGCAATATAGAGAGGGTACACTTCACTTGGGAATAGTGTTGGTAGCAATATAGAGAGGATACATTTGGGAATAGTGTTGGTAGCAATATAGAGAGGGTACATTTGGGAATAGTGTTGGTTGCAATATAGAGAGGGTACACTTGGGAATAGTGTTGGTAGCAATGTAGAGAGGATACACTTGGGAATAGTGTTGGTAGCAATATAGAGAGGGTACACTTGGGAATAGTGTTGGTAGTAATGTAGAGAGAATACACTTGAGAAAAGTGTTGGTAGCAATGAAAAAGTTTAATTGTCAATCGAGTTAAGTCACATGAATTTCGGTAATTACTTTCATGCTTTTTTTGATAAACCTATTTAAAATGAACGCGCCCTATTGGATAATATGCATCAATGATTTCAAATAAAATCATGCATTACCTGAATCTAAAGTTAGAAAAATTTCCGATTCCATCGGTTTCAGTCTAATTTAAAATGCATTATCAGTACGTTCTCTTTTGGCATTTTTGTATTTTACGATCGATATATACATTTAATGTATTCTACTGATAGTGTGTGAAATACCTGGCTAACATCTTAATCCATCAAATATTCATGCCGACAATATGTAGTTTTCAACGCTCGTGAAAGAACTTGTAACCATCTTAACACTCACGATCAGTGTAGTAAAAACACTACGTTTCACGAAAGCTTTTCAAACGCATTTTAAAACATGGAAGAGAATAAGTAGGTGTTATAGTACGCCTTTAGCTGCTTTCTATCTGAATCGACATCTATTCACACAGCCAGAATTGAGAGGTCTTGGTTCACACTTCAATGGATTTTTATTCTTAATTAAATGCACTCAAGCTCGACATTGGAGGAAAACGTAGTTTATCATAATTACAATCTAACTGTCTTGTACCTGTTTCCACGTATTAAAACCTAGAGGCTGGTTTTACCCGCCTTACCACGGAGATGACATTTACCAGGGTTACCTGTACAAACACAATGACAGTAATGACTTAAAATTAGTACACCGAAAATGTTTTATGTACGATTTTCCGTCTTGTGAGCGTTTTCATTCATAATCTAACTTTTGTGTAGTTTCATCAAGTTAAGCTTGTAGATAATTTAGATTTACATCTGGTTTAATTGGGAATTTTTTCGTTACTATGGTGTTATAAGGGTAGACTTTGGTTAGTATTATTCCAGGAGCCGTTGTGATATATCACCATTACGAACACTGTGCTCTATCTACATATCTACATAGCGCTGAATGGACAAATACCGTTTAGAGGTGTTTTCACGAAATACCTTATTTCGGGACCACTAGGTTTCAACCAATCTGAGTTCATGTCCTGATGCGCTACTCATCTATTTTAGCACCGGCTTTGGCAGACATTGTCCTTAATCCCCCATAACATAAAATTTCTATGGCTTCATTTGCATGTGTTTACCTGGGTTGCTAAGAGACGTTTCGTCTGTAAGGTAAGAATGCTACTATGACCGTCTTTGTTCCACACCAGTGGCATAAAATGTGTTGGTCGCATCCCTGGCGTGCCTAATAAAAACGTGGACATGAAAGTCAAATTCACTTTATCATTCAATAAAAAGGGAAATTGCTATTCTCCATTTTATCATATATTCAAAGGTAAATGAACCATTTTCATTTACTCCTGTGTGGAATACCTGGTGAACGTAGATGTCCTGTCCATACAAGTCTCGATGTGTTGTGTGTCAACGCTCTCTCGGTTGGTCCCAAAGCGCTACCACCATGCTGCACGCTTGAATAACTTATTGATGAAAAGTAGAATAATTTGGATGAACAAACGATATGTGATTTTTTTAAAATTATAAAACGGTGTGATATTTTTGAAAGATATGTGAAAAACATACACAAATAAAATGAACCCAAATTTTCAGTTAAGAATATAAAAAATATCTTTAAAAATAATTAAAATCAAAAAAAAAAAAAAACCCAAAAATACCAAATGCAACAAATGTTAGAAAATAAGAAATTTGGGATGGTTATTCGCTGTTTTAAAAATCATAGGTACTATGCATTAGAGGTGAAAGGTCATAGAGAAAGGCAGGACCCAAGCCCCGCCCTTTTTTACACCGGGGAATGATAGAGATGTGCCAGTTTCAGCGGTGTGTGACCGTATATACTTGTCACAAAGTGCGCACTCCGTATGTGTGGCCCTGTAAGGAGATGACATTAATTTAATGTTTTCTCCGTGTAATAACCACGGGTCTACTGGATTGTTAAAAAGTAACGCTTCAAACAAGACGGTATTAGCATACACCTAGGCAACAACATACACCTTTCCAGGGACATCGTTTGTGCATTCTCCAAGTCAGTGATTTCATTTATCGTTATATCTTACAACAACCAAAAAAAAACAAAACATGAGGAAGCATGTGAGCACCATTCTACACCGACAATTTACATTTCAGATTTGAAAACATGGCGGAATGCGGGATAAGCATACAGGATGTCCTTGATGGAAAGAAATGAGAATTCGTGTGGACTTTTTCAGTCATATGGGAAAGGTAATATGTTTAACCAATCCTATGCTTGTTTCCGGGGAATTATAAAACAAAATTACTTTGTCACACACGGACATCATCAATGACCACAACATACGACGTATAGGTCGCTTGCCGGCGTCTGGTGTATTACCTAATGCATAAACAGTTCAGATTGCCCGGGGCTAACTTTCATTAGAAGTAGAACGTGTATTGTCTAGTCGTATATTTCTGTGCTTAGATTGGACGTGTCAACACCGTACAATGGATAAGGTAGCATTTCGCTCTCTGGAGCAGGTAACAAAATGGTGGGAAAACACTGATTTAGAAATTTACCTTTCGTTCGTTCTTAATGGATGTAAGGATTTGAATTCCTGTATGAAGTTCTTACCTGTGCGAAGCAACATTTTACACGGAAAATTGAAGTAAGGATGTTTTTTTTTATCTTGAATTGTTAATAATGATAAAATGTATCCTTGTGGATAGTAGTCGAGGAGAAATATTTAGTTGTACATAAAGTATTGCCATCTATCTATTGTCAGAAATTTACTACCGCTGTATCTCGGACTAACGTCATATTTAAGGTAGTTTTTTCACCTGTGTAGCGTCTGTAAACCCGTATTAGGAAACGCTTTGTTTAACTGCTTGTTAGCATTTAGCGGAGTAGATATGTGACATCATAATTTATTGGAAATTCGTTATAGATAATATTCAAAACAAAATATTGTCGGGCCCACGAGTGTCAGAGAGATAGACGTTGGCACCGGATATGTAACGGATGTGCCTATAGATGGAGTGACAGTCTGCAGCTCATGTTCAGCCGCCATGACAATTTTGATAGATATAACATCAGGCGATAAGTACAAAAAAGGCGCGAGGATTTTCGGAGACCTAGACCACGTGCCAATTTAACAGGTATGCAAATTTTTCCGCGAAAGTGGCGGTGGCGACATAGTGAAATGTTTGAGGGATTCACTATGTAACGCCCCTGATTATTACTCATCAACATTAGATTCATTGTCAATCAATCATACAGTCCCAGGTATGTACACTTGTTCGTTGTTGTAACTTCCATTGGCGAGTAATTATCATCATGTCAGATGTGAAAATTTCTTGGAAATAATACCATTCTAGAATAATTGGTTTGGAAATGGGTATTTATGAAAATAAGTATTTAAATGTAAGTTATTTGAAAGAAAATTTCGTAAATAATATGGATTTAACTGTCAGTAATAGGACAATGCCTTACGATCATACAAAATATCTTGATGTCTTTAGTTTGTCAGACACTACCTTATTTACATACAAATACCTTGGTGTCTTAAGTATGTCAGAAAATACCTTATTATCCTACAAAGTACCATGATACCTTAAGTATGTCCAAAAATAAATTACTATTCTACAAAAATACCATGATACTTTAAGAATGTCAGAAAATCCATTATTGTCCTACAAAAATACTTTGATACCTTAAGTACGTCAGAAAATCCATGATTGTCCTGCAAAATACCATGATGCCTTAAGTATGTCAGAACATACATTATTGTCCTACAAAATACCATGATGCCCCAAGTATGTTAGAAAATCCATTATTGTCTTGCAAAATACCATGATACTTTAAGTGTGTCAGAAAATACATTATTGTCCTACAAAAATTGTTGTGTTAGACGTCACTATGGTAATCATTTTAGGCTAAACACAATATCACCATTTTGTGCGGTTCTCTCATAGTTTAGTTTTTTGCCGATTTATGTTCAGTGAGAGTGTAAGAACTTAGCTATTCTTATCATATAATAGGGAGGTTAAAGAGACAAAAATGCAGAGAGGATCAGCAAAATTTAAAGATAATAATTACATTTAACAATGTGCTATTAAATAATGAAAAAACAGGGTTACAACTAAATATGAACACCACACTCTGATATAGTACTACAATATAACATAGGGGTACAGCTATATATCAACACCCTGATATAGTACTACAATATAACATAGGGGTACAGCTATATATCAACCCAACACCCTGATATAGTACTACAATATAACATAGGGGTACAGCTATATATCAACACTACACCCTGATACAGTACTACAATAGAACATAGTTAAGGGTACAGCTATATATCAACACCCTGATATAGTACTACAATATAACATATGGGTACAGCTATATATCAACACTACACCCTGATACAGTACTACAATAGAACATAGTTAAGGGTACAGCTATATATCAACACCCTGATATAGTACTACAATATAGCATAGTAAGGGTACAGCTATATATATTCACACCCTGCTAAAGTACTACAATATAGCATAGTAAGGGGTACAGCTATATATCAACACCCTGATATAGTACTACAATATAGCATAGTTAGGGATACAGCTATATATCAACACCACACCCTGATATAGTACTACAATATAACATAGTTAGGGATACAGCTATATATCAACACCCTGATATATTACCACAATAAAACATAGTTAGGGATACAGCTATAAATCTAGACACCCTGATATAGTACTACAATATAACATAGTTAGGGGTACAGCTATATATCAACACCCTGATATAGTACTACAATATAACATAGGGATACAGCTATATATCTACACCCTGATATAGTACTACAATATAACATAGGGGTACAGCAATATATCAACACCCTGATATAGTACTACAATATAACATAGTTAGGGGTACAGCTATATATCAACACCCTGATATAGTACTACAATATAATATAGTAAGGGGTAAAGCTATATATCTACACACCCTGATATAGTACTACAATATAACATAGTTAGGGGTACAGCAATATATCAACACCCTGATATAGTACTACAATATAACATAGTTAGGGGTACAGCAATATATCAACACCCTGATATAGTACTACAATATAACATAGTTAGGGGTACAGCTATATATCAACCCAACACCCTGATATAGTACTACAATATAACATAGTTAGGGGTACAGCTATATATCAACACCCTGATATAGTACTACAATATAACATAGTTAGGGGTACAGCTATATATCAACACACCTTGATATAGTACTACAATTTAACATAGTTAGGGGTACAGCTATATATCAACACCCTGATATAGTACTACAAAATAACATAGTTAGGGGTACAGCTATATATCAACACAACACCCTGATATAGTACTACAATATAACATAGTTAGGGGTACAGCTATATATCTACACACCCTGATATAGTACTACAATATAACATAGTTAGGGGTACAGCTATAAATCTACACACCTTGATATAGTACTACAATATAACATAGTTAGGGGTACAGCTATATATCAACATCCTGATATAGTATTACAATATAACATAGGGGTACAGCTTTATATCAACACCCTGATATAGTACTACAATATAACATAGTTAGGGGTACAGCTATATATCAACACTACACCCTGATATAGTATTACAATATAACATAGTTAGGGGTACAGCTATATATCAACACGTTGATATAGTACTACGATATAACATAGTTAGGGGTACAGCTATATATCAACACGTTGATATAGTACTACAATATAACATGGTTAGGGGTACAGCTATATATCTACACACCCTGATATAGTTCTACAATATAACATAGTTAGGGGTACAGCTATATATCTACACACCCTGATATAGTACTACAAAATAACATAGTTAAGGGTACAGCTATATATCAACACAAAACCCTGATATAGTACTACAATATAACATAGTTAGGGGTACAGCTATATATCAACACAAAACCCTGATGTAGTACTACAATATAACATAATTAGGGGTACAGCTATATATCAACAAAAAACCCTGATGTAGTACTACAATATAACATAGTTAGGGATACAGCTATATATCAACACTCTGATATAGTATTACAATATAACATAGTTAGGGGTACAGCTATATATCAACAAACCCTGATATAGTACTACAATATAGCATAGTTAGGGGTACAGCTATATATCAACACACCCTGATATAGTACTACAATATAGCATAGTTAGGGGTACAGCTATATATCAACACCCTGATATAGTATTACAATATAACATAGTTAGGGGTACAGCTATATATCAACACACCCTGATATAGTACTACAATATAACATAGTTAGGGGTACAGCTATAAATCTACACCCTGATAAAGTACTACAATATAACATAGTTAGGGGTACAGCTATATATCTACACACCCTGATATAGTACTGCAATATAACATAGGGGTATAGCTATATATCTACACACCCTGATATAGTACTACAATATAACATAGTTAGGGATATAGCTATATATCTACTCAACCTGATATTTTACCACAATAAAACATAGTTAGGGGTACAGCTATATATCAACACCCTGATATAGTACTACAATATAACATAGGGGTACAGCTATATATCTACACCCTGATATAGTACTACAATATAACATAGTTAGGGATATAGCTATAT
Organism: Ylistrum balloti; assembly: GCF_031769215.1. NCBI lineage: Eukaryota > Metazoa > Mollusca > Bivalvia > Pectinida > Pectinidae > Ylistrum > Ylistrum balloti. The sequence continues at coordinate 2,440,554 of NW_026782015.1, read as the reverse complement.
ATCTACTCACCCTGCCACAATATATATCAGCTATATATCTACACCCTGATATAGTACTACAATATAACATAGTTAGGGGTACAGCTATATATCTACACCCTGATATAGTACTACAATATAACATAGGGGTACAGCTATATATCTACACACCCTGATATAGTACTACAATATAACATAGGGGTACAGCTACATATCTACACACCCTGATATAGTACTACAATATAACATAGTTAGGGATACAGCTATATATCTACTCACCCTGATATTTTACCACAATAAAACATAGTTAAGGGTACAGCTATATATCAACACCCTGATATAGTACTACAATATAACATAGTTAGGGGTACAGCTATATATCAACACCCTGATATAGTACTACAATATAACACAGTTAGGGATACAGCTATATATCTGCTCAATATTCGTATGTAGAATATACAGTAATTTAACTATATCTTTACCATAACACATCTTAACAACTTAATTGGATTGGACGTCAAAAATGTCTGACAATTGACGAGAACCAGATGCATGGAATAAGATATAAACTGTTTAGGTCAGCAGAATTTCTGCTGTATGAAAGACATATGAAGCTCCGTAACAATGAACATGGATAAGGATTATCTAAATTAATATTTATAAAACGTCGTCTGAAATCGTCTTAGGGTGGATATAAATTTGTCTCTTTGCTAACATACGTCAAGATGATTTTTCTACACCTCTTTCAACAAATAATGTTCATCATTAGTCCTCTAAGCGATGTCTGTATCTAGTTCAGACATGTTTCATTTCTTTCAGGCTTTTTAAACCAAAATATCCTTTTAAGTGATACATATGTTATTCATTCATTACATGAGTCACTTTTATCCAAGCGCACATCTTTGTATATTTACCTTGGCAGGCCGACTACATTCCACCTACAATATATAACACATCTTTAGAATGTATGTATGAAAATGAATGGAGGCCACTCAAATCCGATGGTACTAACCAGGTAAAACTTACTGAGGCATGGAATCCGGCATTCCTAGTATGAATATGTATACCATCGTAATTATTATATTATATTATATATTATATTATGAAAATAATCCAGTGTAAATCTGTCTTAAGGAGTCGATAATTTCTATACTTTTAACAGCAATATTGATGATGAAAATACAGAGGTACCCGTCAACACTATACTATATGATATGTTCAAAAATAGGATAAGATTCAATCTTGTTCTGGCTTGTGATTTTAAATGTTTGTTTATTTATATCAGCTTGCAATATTTAGATATTCCCTTTAACACTACATTTGTATTATGATAAATATAGATAACACATTAATGTTGAGATTTCAGCTACAGGTAAGGGTTCTTTGGGACATATTTAGATTGGAGCAACTCGTATGTGTTCTGAGGGAAACGTTTAGATTCTAGCTACTCATTGTCCAGGTGATTTAGTTGTATCATCATTTCCCCTGGCTCTATTTGATTTTAGCTTTTTTTTTTTGTTTTTTGTTTTTTGCACTGTTTTGTATAATATCTCAATATCGATCACATATTGATATGAGAATATGAACAAACAACAGAAGTAATGTAAAAATAATATGGAAAAATACATCTTAAAGTTGACTTTTATAAAACTATTCATCATAATTTAGGGTTGTAAAACAGAGCAGTAAATCAGACCACGGTAAAGCAACACTCTTATGATGTTAGATGTCGTTGTATGCTTTATATAGTCAATTTACATTGCTACCTGAAAAGAAACAGTTCTGCACGATCTTGTTAAAAAGTATTGTCAATAACAAATACATGATTTACTTTAAAAAAATACACACATATATATGATATATTTATTATATTTGTGTGTGTGTAGTCTTCCTTCGTCAATTTTGTTACCATGTCCAAAAATAAAAAAAAGAACAGCAGATTATGTATTCGTGTCCATGTTCCTAAGTCATGTAAGGTCATATCCTATAGACAGTGGGAGCAGTAACCCCATGAACATGTCTCCATACCTGGGGGCCTTATACAGCTTGATGTGAGGGACACTGATGATATTTAGTCTGGGAAAGGTAATATTTTCACAATAAAATCACTCATAAATGTCACACTGGAATGTATACAGTGTGTGTCTTGTGTGTAATGTACTGGGGTAACGGAGCGTGTCCATGTCATCGTTTGATATCCTTTTGCATTTAATTCATATTTAATTCAATATGGAAGTGTAAATAAACCTGAACATTACAAAACTTCAACCACAGAAAAAATAATTACATGAGATATGATAAGATTGTGATTGCTTTCAGTGTTTTTAATATTTTCATCGTTTTTCATTGAATTTATGTTGTATGTTACTGAAACTTCTAAGAAGGATACTTTTTTATGGCATGATAATTTGTTGATTGATTCCATTTAAAATACATTGTTGTTTCATTTTATTTATATTTCCGGAGATAATTATTGCATTACAAAATTATACCAAATCACACATAAATGATTTTTTTTCCTTTAACAAACCAGTCCTGTGAAATGTATATGATTTATTCTGTAATAGTCCAGCAGAAATATGCCAATTTACTTGCATTTTGATATACATTCCATATGGATTGAAAGTCAGTGTTAATGTATATCGTTTGTTATTGTACGCTTGACAGAAACCTAATTATGCTAATTTAAAACAATGTTTCTTCGCTTCAGTGCCCTCGGAAGAATACACGTATCCTTTTGTGCGAAGGGGATATATTTAGTAATACCATCCACTATGGAAATGTATTAGCATTATCCATCAGCACCAAATGACCAGATCAAGCGTAAACCGGAAGTTGGAACAACGTGAGTGTCATAAAAACAAAACATATTTTGATTTCGAATTAGTACATGTGATTTTCAAGTAACACCACGTACGCCCTTCAGAGGGACATGTTTAACAGAATCACAGCTATAATGTATTCACGGATATATTTCCTAAACAGCGGAAGGATAAACATATAAGTCAAAACACAAGGTTCACTTCGTTGGACACTTGTAGCTGAAGAGAGGATACAACCGAAGATAAACAAGATCTGAAGTTCCTTGCTCAGTTTTCAGGCGATGATTGTCCAAACGCAATTCTTGTGTTATTTTATCAAGAACTGTGTCTGGACATCAGTGCTTGAGACTATATCGGCTTCCTGTGACGTCATTATATACGAAGGTCATCCAAGTTCATACCGAAGAGGAATTCCCTGTCAAATCGATTGCTTATTTGGTATTTGATCAACACATTGTGACTGTCTGAAATCAAAAGTTCAATAATTCGATTTTTTTCTTGATTTGTGAATTAATTATGTAAAATATGATACAGAGATCGATTCCCTAGCTTTCATCGAATGATGTTTCTATGAACTGTACTTTTTCTAGGTAGTAACGTATATTTCATTGATGTTAAATTGGCGATTAAATTTTAAACTCAGTTACGTTTTGACACTTTTATAACTTTGGTCTTATCTCTTTTCGCGTATGAAATTATTAAAAGGAAACAAATCGAAATCTTATCTATCCGTATATCAACAAGCATTTGGCACAGTTTAAATTCCATTTAAATCGTTTGAAGGAATAGCCTTTTCTGACGGACAAGAAATGTGGGAAGGTTGTGGGGAGGGGTCGTATGTTTGCTTTGAATATATTGAAGGAGCGTATCTTTATACTATGCATAAGATCTTAGTAACAAAATTATCTCGCATGACAACATACAATATGTTGAATTAAATTGTGCAGTAGGTTAGCACATTTTACAGAAATATTATTGACCATATATGTTCAAATACTCTACATGATCACACTGAATACAATTAGACAAGTCAAGTTCAGATGTCTATCTAACATAAAATGATAAAAAGTAAACGAATTAATATTCTATGAAATAAATTTAACTTTTCTGCGTCAGAGGAGCAAATTAATGTTTTGTTTCATTGTAGTGTATGTAAAATAAAACACACATATACCTTTAACATTTTGTTGTTACGCGAGTGACTGGTTGCTTCAAATCTGTAAAAAATGTGCAGGTGATTAATCTCATCTTGACGTTTACGACATACATCTTCTGTTTGTTGTCAAGATATTTTACTGTTTCGAGTCTTTATTCGGTATGGTTGGCTGGCTAGTTACTAAGCTGCTAAATAGCGGAAAATTTTTATCACCAACATGGTTCCCGAACAGTGTAATTTTATTGATAATGTTTGGTTCTTTTAATATATCATCTATATTCCATACGTTATAAACTTTCATTTGTATTATATATAGTCACATCAATATCATTTTGGGTAGTACCGTTTATATTTATCCCTTCAGATTGTACTGAGAAAATTTAGCCTTTTAAAGTGTATTCCTTGTTCTTTGCCAACTCGCGTGGGCCAATGTTTGACATATTGAATTTCAATTAGATATTTAACCAAAACTAAATTTTTCTTAATATTCATTTTGTTTCATGTAATAACAGTTTCATATTTTGATAAGTTTTTCACAACGTAATTTCGCTATCAAAATCAATGTCAAATGGATTGGTACAGCCCTCTTGATGAAACTGTTTCAAAAACACATCTACCATAAATACCTACATTGTGTAAGAGGAAACCTGTAATATGTAATTTGGGAGAGTACATGAAATTGACATCTAAAATTGTGAACACTTCAGTAGTAAGTCTAATATCAATTTCTAAGAAAACGATTTCATTATAACATCTGCACTATCAAACGCAGATGATTTGGCTTGTTGTTTAAAGGTTTCACAATAACATTTCAGATTGCTTATTACCTGATTATGTCTGGAAACAGGTTGAAATGATAAACTTGAACACAAAGCATCAAAATGATTTTCATTATCTCATAATTATCTCATTATCTTCATTAAGAAATTATGTAGTTTGCTACTGAGAAATTATTTTATCTCTCCCACTGATATTTGAGATTTTTAAAATATAGTTTGAAGACACTAGAATAGAAGTTCTTACAACACAACCAGTAGAAGATTAGAGTGTGACGTTCTGATGACTACACGGTCACCTTCATCAGACATTCTGTTATTGATATGTTTGTCTGATGAAGGTGACCCTGTAGTCATCGAAACGTCACCTTCTAATCTTCTTATAGCTGTGTTATAAGAACTTCTATTCTATTGACATAACGAACCTTGAGAAAATGTTCCAAAATTTGAAGACACGTTTTGTAGAACAAATTCCTGTTGTGCGGTTTATGAATAAGTTATATACCTATACATATACCTATGTACCTTCATTATATAATCTTTTTGGAATTTTATCCCTTCTTTCGTTGTACAACTTTAAGTAGAAACATGTTGTTCACATGAATTTGATGTAGTATTACAATTTAATAATTTTATATAATATTGTTTAATATATAAGTTTATTGATATTGCCCTTTCATTTATACATTAACAAGAATTGATGAGCCAATCAATTTAACATTACTTGATTTCAAATACTCATTTTAAAGACAAAAGAAATAAAACTCAAGGCAGTAACAAATCGTGAATAATTATCCACAGATAATTGGGAAAGTATATCATAGAATTGGATAATATATGTATATCTTGAAAATGTTTTACATCGTTTGAAATCTTCCAGTTATCCAGCAGAAAGTTAATTGCATCATAAATGTATATGCTCATTTGAATTTTGACTGGATTTTTCATGTCACATAAGCTACTAAGTACAAAAGTTTTATTTAAATGAAATATTTAATTTCATTTGAAAGAATATTAGTTAAAATAAATAGGTATGACAATAAACAGTTTATTCTGTAAGATTTGCCTGGTGACTATCAGAAATATCAGTGAACAGAATCAATACGCTCGAAATGAAATGATTATCGCAGTAGTGATGTTATTGTGCTCACCATGCCATTTATTGTGTAAAGTATATGTAGTGTGGAAGGCTCAAGAGACGAATAAGAAATTCATTTGTTTAATTGCATATTAATATTAATGAGAAACAATCAACACAAAGCATTATACTTTGTGTCATGCATTAATGTTTACCTGCACGTGAAAATTAATTTTCTGGAGTGAAACTATTTGAATAATTCGACATCATTACAATGACTTGCATATCATTAAACAGATAAGAAGTTCAAAAATAACAAAATCGAAAGCAGGAAAAAAATAACAGAGTAGTAAAATAGTATTATGCATAATATGTTATGTAATTTAGATGCGAGATAAGTATGTTATGGGTTTCAAATCTAACAAACGATGAAATCGTTTCAAACAACTGATGGCTAGGAATTATTATCGTAATAAAGCCATTTAATTAACAGGTGGTCATGGTAAACATCATTTCAATCTTCAGTGTTATTCAAACACATGTGAACCGTACATATGTCACAACTAACCATTTGCACGTGTATAGTTAAGTATTTGCTAACATCCCTCATATGTTAGGCCTCCAGATATATCATTGTCTGTAAATGACACAACCTGGCCTTAACATGTACGTCAGAGGGCGCTAACGACAGCAATTCCTTTATTTAACAAAAAGAAAACACCCACCTGCCTTATGATTAATTAAGCTTACAGTAGCATACTTCCATGAATTATTTCAAAACATGATAATACCACCTGTATTCAAACTTAAACTGTCTCGTAAATTACCTGTATTTCACTATTTGTGTTTTATAATTGAGGACGTTATAAAGTATTAAATGGTAATATCACATAACCTTTTAAATGAATCATTACATTAAAACAATGCTCATTTGGTGTATTCTTGTTATAAAGTTTCCTATAGGAAAAATTAAACGATGTGCAGTTGATGTTTCATAACACCCTCCTTAGAAATTGAAACAAAATCAGTGATCATCATGGCTGGGCTATAGTAATCAAGGGACGCTTTGTCTTACTACATCAATAAAAAATTTTATATATTTAACATATGTACGCTTTGTTTTTTACTACTACAATGTCACTGTCTGCTGTTTGTTAAATCATAGACACATGCTACCATTCAATAGTTAGGTTGGTTTAACCTGATGGTTTGGTTTTCTCGAAGGATACACACCTAAGCTCTTTAATGTATTTATATTTAAATATGTTATTTGCCAATAACTTTTAACCCTGTGTTGTAAAAGTAAACGAAACATCCTTTTAGTTAGATATGCTATTTATTTAGTAGGCCTAAACAGGATTATTTACTGAATTCTAGAATTTTATAGTTGAATAATTATATAAACAGGACGATGTGAAATTACTACATTGTATATTTTTTTGTATTTGTATAATTATATAAACAATATGATGTAGAATTACTACATCGTATTTTTTGTATTTGTATAATTATATTAACAAGATGCTGTAGAATTACTACATCGTATTTTTTGTATTTGTATAATTATATAAACAATATGATGTAGAATTACTACATCGTATTTTTTGTATTTGTATAATTATATAAACAAGATGATGTAGAATTACTACATCATATTTTTTGAATTTGTATAATTATATAAACAAGATGATGTAGAATTACTACATCATATTTTTTGAATTTGTATAATTATATAAACAGGATTGTGTTGAATTACTATATTGTATTGCTTGTACTTGTTAAAATGTACCTTGTGGTATTAACGTCCAGTGACATTTTACTTTGATATGGTGATAAGATCGTTCTGAAATACATATACAATAGATCTGGTAAAATATAATTATAATTCTACAATACACAAGCAATAAGGTAGATATTTTGAATTTGATTTTTATGACTTAACGAAACGATATTGATCTCTTGAGAGAAAATACATGATACATACGTAGGTTTAAATAAGTATATTACAATGCATTTATACGTTCCTTCCTTTGTAAATGGTCTGTTTTATACAGGACACCAGAAAATCAATCATTTTTGAAAGAAACAAAGAGTCATACTGTCCCATGTTTAGGCTATTTGATAGCTTTACTTGCAGAGAGGAATCAAGGACACCTTTCGTTTCCATAATATAATCAAATTTTGCAAAAATATCAACAAAAGCTAAAGCAGGTTGTTTAAAACTTAATATGCATAAATCAACACAACACAATGCAGATAAACAACGTTTATGAGAGAGAATGTAATTCTTCTTTTCTTATGGATAAATATAGAAATATGCATAACGTTTATCAAACATCTCAACAATACGGTAATTTATCAACAGCTTCAAATTGTTTTTCATAAATATATTAATATCGACATGTTCTATGATTAAATATGTACACGTATTTTAATATCACACATCAGCATATATTAAACACGTACAGCAGCTGTTAGAATCCATTTTAGCACTTTCATAGATATGTAAAGTGCCAGGATAATGGAATAATTTATATTCACAGCTTGGTTTGAAAAAAGGACAACTATTAAATGGAATGTATGACCTACTTAACATGTTAGGATTGTATTACAAACACTGAAAACGTAGAGATCAACATAAACTGTATCAAAAAGTCTCCACTCATGAAATCCATTAAATATTTTCTCAATATATATTCATATTTGAAATGAATCTCAGTTTCCAACCAAAAGACTGTATAAACCTCATGGTACATGTGAAGTACATGTTTTGAACATGATTTATAAATAAATGCATCCTTTTACGCAATCGGTATTAACACAGAAAGGAAGAGTTATCACTGAATGTATTAATAGTATTTGTGGAACATGCGTAAGCAAAAGTAGGTAGATTCGACTGGAATGGTACATATGGATTGGTATATGAAAAATTCAAATCTGAGATTGGAACATGTTGTACAGGTGTATTTCGTGAGTAAACATGCAAGTACATCAACGAGGTTTTTTTTACATGGTTGACATGCGTGATAGATCTATAAACGTTAAAAAACCTGAGAACTTGTTTCTGATTTGTATGTGTGTAACGTGTATTAACACGCATGCATCAACAAGTTTGTTAACTTGTGTTTGAGTGTGTTACCTGTGAAACATCATCGATCTTATTACCTGTATTCCTGTGTGATATTTGTGCAAGCCCGCAGCTTGTTATCAACCACTGCAATTTACAATGTTTCTAATCTTGACGAAATCTAAAGTTTGTCTAAATCCTCTCACATTATACCTATATGTACATGTTTATTCACACATTGTCATGAGTTTGAAAATAGTTTGATGAGAAGTTTTGCCTCCTACCTATCCTTCAATGGCCTGTGAAACGCAAACAACAAACAAACGAAATGCATCTTCATAGAAATGCAGATTGAGAAAATTAGCAAGGTCTGGAGTGAAGAAGATATTCACAAATATAAAATATATCTATCCCCACCTTCAAGAATCTCATATCTAGTTTTACGCTTTTTTGTCGTTTCCTTCTGGAATTAAGAGTATTCTTATAGATATGAAAATTCAATTTTTTTTTCAAAAACAAACGAGAAATTATTTGTTATCATGAGTCTATTTTTCAAATTTACATATCGTTTTCCTTTTTCACCATTTTCAATTTCTTTTGATTAATTAATTCGACAACTGTTGTGGTCCTGTTTCCCTACTCCTTAAAAAGTCTGAAAAATGACATGAAATAACTCCAGGTATGTAATATAGCTATTTCAACAGAACTGTATAGAGAGAAATCAAATAAGATATTTACAATAAAAAAACCTTTAAAACAAGAAGAACAAAGACAACAATATACACACGACTCAAAATTCCCAAACGAAAGAATACATTGGAATCGTAACTAATTACGAAGATACAATGGCACAACCTGTGAAGTAATGAAAAACGGTAGAGCGATAGGTTGAACTCCCATGTTTGAAGTGAAGTGTAATGTGCAATATAAATGTATACGTACATCTATATCAGAATATTTATCTCAAATTTCACATCATAATAGATCATGACGAAGAAGGTTATTGAGCAAGAACAAGTTTTGAATATGTAAATCGTGAATGTTTATGACATAATTTCTAAAAGTACTTTAGTAAAGTGCACGTACTCTCATACTGTACCTCCGGAATCAGAGAAATCAAAATCGAAAGATTGACAACTGTTTGAAAACTAATAAGCAATTTTTTTATCGAAAGAAAGCCCCCTAGGACATTGACAGATTGAGATATATCGCCTGATGTGTTGACATTTTAGGCGGGTAATTGTGGGCAACATTTGTTTCTATGGATTTATCCTTCTGAATGAAAGGCATCATTTATATTTCCAAAATATCGGGGCATATGTCAAACCCCCAGAGGAAGAGTTTTTTTTGTCGTAGCAATGCCATAGTATGATATTGTAAGTTTATTAAAAGAATATTTTAACATGTTTTGATGGTAAGAAATCCTTTTAATAAAAGACCATATTATCTTTTATTTCTTTAATGAACTCTACACTTATTTCCAAGGTGACAATTTCCTTAAAGCGATATGATTTCAATCATATTCCTTTTTAGGTCTGCCAAAGTATGAAAAGGATGTGAATAAGAGATATGTATAGAAGTAATGAGCTTATCTAGAACACATTCTTCTGTAAAAGATCTCAGAGTGATTTTGCAATTGTTTTGAAATTGTAGGTTCATACAAATTTTGAAAATCCTGTAAATCGACCTCGACTTATAGTCATTTTTGGTGAGGTCTTACTTTCGAAACTGGCTCATTTTCGAAGACAACTATATTTTATGAGATGAATTTTCAATATTATAATTTTAAAAAAAAATCCTTGTCAATATGGTTTTTCTTTTTCTTCTTGAACAAGAATGTCATGTACATGGTATTGATAAGACAAACAGACAATGTAATGACCTGCGTAGATACATCTAGTTCATAGTCAGTATTGACTCAATAGAAAGGAGGATTCTAATCATGTAACCGATTTCACGATTAAACTGCACACACAGGGTGTACTTAGTACTCGAGGGACATGTCCTACAGGTCGAATACTTTATGAATCTTCTAAGGTGAAAAATGACCATCGGAAAAAATAGCAGCGTATTCATAGCGTTGTGATTTGAAAATGGCAACTAGGACTCAAAGTCATCTTCTAGCATACAAATTACAAATAATGTTCTGAACAATTCCTTTTTATTCACAAAAGGGATGAATGTGATTGCTATATGAAAATAAAGCGCGCGATGAACTTCATAATAAAATAAAATGTTTTAAAATTTGTTGAAACATATTTCAAAAGTTCTCATGCTTTTTACGCTTGAAGAAGAACACATTAAGTTATTGAAACCTGTATGACCACTACAACTTTACGAGCACCTGCATGACAGCAATGGGTATTTTTATCAAGGCATACATTATGTACGCAGGAACAAGGGGATGTCCGCAAAGTTCTCACCAGAAGCTCGCCACTTTCACCTTTCTTCACCCTCGCCAAAATACAACATACATTTTAAGACACCATGTATTCTCTATATATCAGTCATATAAATCTATAGCAGATCCACAGGGCAGTAGCAACTAAACGACAAAATAGGATGAGGAATATCAAAACATATAGCTTCATACTCCAAAAACATGGAAAGTTCACGACTTTAATAGCAGGAGTGACCACGAATCCTGCCTAAACATAGAATATTCACCACTGAAATAGCAGGAGAGACCACGAAACTTGCCTAAACATAAAATATTCACCACTGAAATAGCTGGAGAGACCACGAAACTTGCCTAAACAGAGAATATTAATCACAGAAATAGGAGGAGTGACCACGAATCTTGTCAATACTGAATAAACATGGAATATGCACCACTGAAATAGCAGGAGAGACCACGAATCTTGCCTAAACATAGAATATTCACCATTGAAATAGCAGGAGAGACCACGAAACTTGCCTAAACATATAATATTCATCACTGAAATAAGAGGAATGACCACGAAACTTTCCCATAATGAATAAACATTGAATAATCGCCACTGAAATAGCAGGCGAGACCAAGAAATCGTTACATTTCCTGTACCTTACAAAACTTGTCTTTTATCATGAAATTCGTGATATTGTATAGAACAGTTAAACACTAAAAGCAGAAGAAAAATGACATATCAGCGGAAGCAGGATTGTAACCATCAAGGAAAGGACAGTTCAAAATGGGGAAATTGAAATATTACTTAAACACTACAAACTGGGGTGAGAGGCGAACTAGTTTATGTTGGTCGCAAAGAAAAGTACATTCGAAAACTATATGTTCCCTTGCCTCTTAATTCATTCATATTTGAGTGTACAAAATGAAGACTGAATTTTTTCGTAATGGCAGCATAACAGCCAGCAGGCGTTATTGATATGCGTTGCATGTATTGTGATTTCACCACTGAATCACAAGACCTCTAACGTGTCACAACTTCATCAAAATTAGATCACGTGACTATCACGAATAACTGTATCAAGCCTGGCGACATACTGTTTTATTGCTTTTTTGCAGACAAATATATTAACTTCAAAGTCAGCTTCGCCAGTATGGTGTGCATTGATGTTGAAATTAAATTCATGTTACTAGAATATTTGTGTAGGAGTGATGGCTGTGTGAGGAATGTCGTTTTTTCAATGTACGACACGTCGAGAGATATCTCATAAGGTTTTTTGTTCTGTCTGTAAATAATAATGTTTTGGGATTTTTTTTATAACATTAACATATTTGAATTAAACATTGCATTTCTCAGTAAGAGTTTAATTTTAACATAAATGAAAGAATGTAAAAAGTCCTGACACAGAATGACTTTCAACATATGACATTCACTTGCACTATAGATGAAGTTAAATGAGTTTACAATGGTCAGAATAAATATTTTTGTCATGTTTCGTCAAGATTTACTATCGACAGAAAATGTTGATCCTGGCTATTGATAGGATATACAGCAACAATAAAAAATAAACTGACATTTGATTTTTTTTATTTTTTATTTCCTTTATTTCTTTTTCGTCCATATTTTGCCCTAGTCTTTTTTAAAATTTGAGTTTAGATTATCATTAAGCTGATATGTTGGCACTTTCTTGACTTTTTTTAACTCATCATTGTCCGATGTTTATGTGAAATATGATTTTGTAAGTCTTTGAGTTGTTATTTGCCTAGAAAATTTGACAAAGCATTTTTCCACACTGTAGACATTGTTCCAACTCCATTTCCTCCATTCTCAGCATTACTTTATTTCTTCGGAAATGTAGCTCATTACCAGACACTTGTCTTCATTGAATATTGACGAGAGATATTCGGCAAATTAACAGAGATAATGATAACAGAGGACCTAGCACCACATTAAAAATAGGTTGAAAATGAATTACAACTATCAGATTCACAGGGTCACAAGCTTCTTTAAGACAAGATTTATCATGACTAGTTTGAAGACAAATGCATTCCTAGGATTGTGGATTTGATTTAGAGATGAAGTCACCAAATTTTTTGATTCATTCACAGAACATTTTCAGCATGAAAGGTCAAAGATTCCTGTAATTTTACTTTGTCTGAGAGAATGAAATTTATCTTGGTGATCTTTGATAAAACCGTGTTCATGACAATCATTATTTCTTTGTAACATGTTCAGAGTGTAACAAAATAACATATTTACATTATACATGTTTTCAGATATCTGTACGGTTGTAAAAGTTATATTTCTGATATTTAACTCGACTTCCGGAGACAGACCATACGGATTTCGAATTCAATGAAATACTGATCTAACGATAAAAGTAAAACTATCAGACAATTCTTTCAAACCCATCACCGAACTCCAATCTGAAAGATTCTATAAAATACAGACAAATTTAAAGTTAGATAAATAAAGCCAAACAATGAATGAAACTGCACCATACAGATGAGAGTGGTCGATATGAAAATTGTATGCATAATTTTGTTAAACATAAGAGACATCGCCTTGACGAAGTACACTGTAAACTATACATGAAATATACGTTTATAAGCAAAGACATTCAAATTGTTTCGAAAGTTTGAGAGATGTCGCTTATCATTATCTCTTTTCAAACTGTTTTAAATATTGATTAAAACAAAAATCATGCCAAATGCACGATGGCTTGGTGTAAGTGATAAGATGAAATACTAAGCCGCATTATGATTTTTTTTCGCAGGGTGGAGCAAATTGTCAATATTTTAAACATCACATTATATATAAATTGTCTATTTTAGTGTGAAAAGAAAATAAAAAAACGGTACTTTTTCATGATATCATTAAGAAATCAAAACATATGGTAAATCATCAAATACTGTTTAGTTCTTAACAAAAAGGAAAAAAGACAAACAAACAAATAGATACAACCATACGGCATTGTCGGACAATTTCATTTTATATTAATTTTAATGACAGTTAATTTGTAATAATGTCCGACTGTAGCTAGAGGATATCTATGTATGCTGATCAAGTTAAACAGCTGTCGTTCTGATATAACTGCCTACCCTGCATACATATCGCTGATAATAGCGTGTACAAATATACCACTCATGATTAATGATGTCCCATGGCTAGGCTGTTTACGACTTCATTAGCTCACAGGGATTTAGCATTCGTATATCGATATTTTCAAAAATAAATATATATAAAGAGCAATGGTAGAATCCGTGAAATGCATGTAAAATATTTTTAAAATGAGCCAAATATTATGTTATTCTTATTAGTTTGACAATGAAGTATGTCAAGATGTTAAAGTACAATTTCACAAAATACAAATTTTGAAGCATTTTAGAATAGCTACCACTGGGAAATGAGTTCCCCCAGCTCACAAATGTGAGAAATATGATTAAATAGTTAGGCAAAACAATGCTAAATGATCTTTAATCCATGTTCCTTAAACCTGGAGCTTTTCATGTATTCGTTGTGTCTTGTCTTGAGTTTTTGGAACACTGAAGAGAAAAAAAGAAAATGAAAAATATAAATTTAGAACTATTTTTATAATACTTAATTACATTCCAATTTCTAAATGTCGACGAAGTGTATATATACATTCCAAAAAAACTACAAGAAACTAAATACCGATTTATAAACATGACATCAGGTCAAATACAAAATCAATGAAACCAGGGCAAATTATGAATAAAAGAAAGATTAAGACGCAGATTCCTGAAAAAGAAACTACAGGAAGATTAAGACCAGGCGTTCTGGAAGAGTAAGCGTCTTCTGCTTTATCGATGACATCTGTATGTAAATCTGAGTGAACCCAAGTAGGTAATATCACTTTCCCATATGAGAAAACACGAAAGAACAGGCATGCCCAACATCAATCGCACAAAAATAGCATAATTTTGTTTGAGATCATAGTGACGATCATGAAATTTCTCAAAAAAGAAACAACTTTGTAGTGACTTGTCTTTTCGTTGTCGACATCTTGCAGTTACTCAGAACAAGCCCTTAATGTCGAATTAATAACGATATGGTACCACAATACCACCTAAAGATAAAGGAAATATGACACAACAAATACGTATTACATAATAGCATAATATCACTATTGCTTTTTAACATGTTCCGGCATAATGTTACTAATGTTTGTTCTGTTCAAGCATGACGTCACTCTTGTTTTTGTTCTATTATGGCATAATGTAACTATTGTTTATTCTGTTCAAGCATGATGTAACTTTTATTTATATCCGCCCTATCATAATATCACTACATCTTTTATTTTGTACTATCATAGTATCGCATCCGTTTTAATTCTGTCATATCAATAATATCCCAATATTTCAAAATCGTCCTATCATAATAACACTAGGGTTTCAATACTGGTGTAAAGCCCTAGTTGCTTTAATTTTCACCTGTAGTATTACTATCGATTGTTCTTTAGAAGCATACTTTGATTGTCTCCCAGATTGATTTATTGTTTTTAAAGCTTGATCTGACATGTAGATCCACCACAAAAGGATACGAATTGATCTCGGTAGACTGAATGCTGTTACCAATTGGCGCTGTGTTTACGTATATCACACCTGAAATCAATCACCTGTGCGTTTTCCCTGATCAGCGTTGACAAACGGTACTCGGAGGACTAGACGCTGAGGTGAGCCGTTGGAAGGTTGTGGCGAGGACTAGACATACGGTATACCGTCGGCGGGGCGACAAATGATAATACAATTAGTGGCCTGTTGCGAACGTGATAAAGCCAAATCGATACCATGGTATTAAACTAGCTACAAAGACACTTTTTCCATCGATGGTGCACTATAAATTCAAGCATATATCAAACTTGTCAAAATCGTCCACATGGAATTATATGTTGGACGCGGGATATAAAGCCGCGCGCACAAAGGGGCGCACTTCATTTCACCGCGTATAATTCATTGCGGTGATTGGTGTACGCGGGTTGAGGCGGAAGACGACCGAAGCGATATGATGAGATATTGATTGTTTTTTTTAATTCAATTTGATGATTATTATAAATCAATTTGTCGGATCATATTTCATCGCTATAAATACAGTGGATACACATCCTCAGTCACAAATTTAAAAACAAATAAAGGTAGAAATAAAACATCACTTTGTCTTTCTATGAATTTCATTTCTATCACACGATAAGATAAATGCTACAAATTGATTACTTTCTAATTTCATTAGCATTCATTGACTTAATTAAGCCATTTATACCTAATGATTGCAGATCTGTCACTTATTCAATTAAAATAGAACTATATAATTAAGTAAGTTGTACATTCTATTAAAAATCAATGAAACAGTCACATACATAAAACTGATAAAATTTAGGGGAATGTGTGAAAAAATAACCAGCAAAAATAAGACCAGGGCCCGTATTCATGAAACCGTTCTCATGCTCAAGCATGAATTTTGCGCTCGTCTTCTGTCTTTAAAAATTAATAAATAAGGCTGGTTTTGCCAAAAGATTCTTAAAAAATTTGAAAGGACTTCCAAGTCAAAGCTATATTCAATGTCTCTATTTGACATTTGTATCGTTTTATATGATTTAGGTGAATTATAAAAAAAAATTGCTTGAGCACAAAATCTATGTTTGTGCATGAGAATGATTTCATGAATACAAGGCCAGATGTTCCTTTCGGACAAAAACCTTCTGTGTCAATATTGGAGTCAGTTATTAAAATTGTAACACTCTAGAATACTGGACATAACATTACAAGGCATCTCAACAAGCATTGAAAACTTTCATCACATTTACCACGAAATGAATATAGATACAGTCAGATCACAATGACGACAATTAGAAGGCAATGATATGGTCATGAAAATGGAAGTGGGCATTAGAGTACAGCAGTGGATAATGTGAAAGTAAAGAAAACGACATGAAAGAACAACCTTTTGAGAAATGTTAAAGAATTATGTGGTTCATTTAGTTTAACATTAAATAGAAACAAATACAAAACAATTGTAAATAAATAATTGTTAGTTGAATTCTGAATATGGTCCTTAAACAATACACAAAAAATGATAAAACTTAATGTATACATTTAGAAGGAATGCTACCATAATGCTTTGAACATTATTATCGAAATACGTTCAAGCTTAGTCTCAATTATATTTCGATGAAATTGAAGCATGATGTTATGCGCTGGGTTTGTCTGTACTGGGTGTATATTTCCTGTTGTGACATGTTGCAGGCGGTAGATATTAGAAGAGATATGGGGGCGTTGGAGGTTATATTTAGTAACAACCTAATTATGGTATCGCATCAATAGTTTCCTTCTTTGCGCATTAAGGGACATGTGAATTTCAATTGAAGAAATGTTTTGAATTATACATGCCTTATAAAAAGTTATTCATTCAGGATTGACTTTGCTTCAGGGTGTAAGTTCGTATGGTATCTTTTCATATAGTGAATATTTCAATTACCTGGCAACGTTATTTACACATTTTATTACGTAAAATATTTCTTTGTTCATTAGGTAATTGAAATAAAGCATGTGCTGTTTTGATCAAGCGGTTTTAATCTTGGTATTTCCACGATCAGAAGAAATTCTGCTTCATCCATCAACTAAAACCTGACTATTAATCAGATGGGCATGGTTCACAGTCATGTGAAGACCTATTCGAAAATCAAGATAAATTTGCGCGGGAATCGTAATCCTGATCCTGGTATGAGCACCATTGCTTCATGTAGAGGAGTACCTAACAGTCTTTAAGCTTGGTCTGTCACAAGACGGCTTGTAGAACCAACCAAATCCTCAAACATTTAGCAAGTCGGGTAATCGAACATACAAGAAAAACGCTTTGTCGACCAGATAGTTTGAGTGAGATTGGAAAACACCAAATCTGAAAGAATAAAGAAAACGTTTTAATAAATCTGTTTCAGACTTCCAGACCAGCATGGTGTTCAAATATTCCTTTAGATATTGATATTTGTATTCATATCAACGATTCTAGGTTAAGTTTCTGAAAGATTTATTTGGACTGTGGACACATTTTTAACAAACTGATTTACCATATGTGTGATTGATTTAATTATTTTTCCTAAAACAAGGTCTTTATATCAACGACTGTTTCCTCATTTTAGCCACAAACATCTGTTTGAAGATAAACCCTTATTGTTTCGCTTTCAGCTGAAGCACTGCAGAAATAACGATAATTTTCCAATGGAAGAACAGTCAAACGTAATGATACATTCTGTTATTGCAGAATTACGAACAGTATGTGATCTAATTGACAAACAAAACCAGTATACGTTCCCTAAAATCCTGAAAATCAGCCAGTCTTGAAAGATAGGCGGTCTACTAAGCCTGCCTTGACAATAAACTACCAATGTGAAAGGTGTCTTGAAAATAAGCGTGTCTTAAAAACAAGGAATTCACAATGAAAAGTGATTCAAGTTAAATCGAAGTACGTCTTTATAGAAGAATTTGGCCATTTTCCTTTTTCTTTTTATCATAGATTGAATAACAAGAGACAATTCGGTATTGGAAAAATTCTCAAAACTCCACGGAGTTAAGACGGAATTACAATAATTCGGTTCATGGAAGCAGTACTAGATCATAAGCCCCGGCTTGCTTTAAGGTGCTGGGATAAGTTTTTCTACATTGGCATCTAGAATTGAAATGTGTAGATTTTTAATTCTGTATCTCGATATAACATCTAACCTTGAGTTTTAATAAACAGAATAATTGAATTGTATGTTCCCTAACACCGATAGTTACAGACATTTTTCTATATTCGGATGCTTTTCTCTGCAGTCAATGTTTACATACATATATTTCAGTCGGAAAATATTGTTTTTTACCACTTAATGGAAGAAGAATCTAGAGTAGGTCTGTTTCTCTCCTGCGCAAAGATACCTGCCAACAGAGGAAAGTGGAGCATGTGACAAACACCGGGAATGCTTTCTTGTAGGAATGGTATTTCTAGTACAGCTGTGGATTACTATTAACTGATGACGTCAGTCTTAACCTTAAATTCATTCACATGGGATCAGTCACCGAGTGCAGATCGTTTGGATACCTCAATGGACTATATTGCTTTATACCGTAATTGTAATATTTCGTTTCTCATTAAAACTTACAGCAGTAACATAATAGATGTCCGTCCTTCTTACGTAAAGAATATAACGAGTTCTTTTGTGGAGCTTGCGTCAAACATAAAGGCTATTTCGTTACTTCAGAAACGGATATTATTCACTCTAGCTGACTTAGATATATTACCAAGAAAATGATTATTCCGTTCACAAAACGAATTTTCGGAGCCGGAATTCGAATTTCCGTACCGATGAGTGCAGATAACCTTACGGGAAATTCGATCCCGAACATTTCCGTCCGGATTGCAAGTTTTCCTGGCTACCGGCGTCCGGATTATAGAGTACCAAATGTGCACATGTTATGTATGTTACTTCTATCATTTATTTGCTACACTGACGAGTCTTCCTCGTCTGATGAATGAGAGCTTTGAATGTCGTGACCAACTCCAAAATCATCGTTACAATTGATGTGACGTTCTTGTCTAAATCGCGCAAAAGTAATTGATCATGTCCTTACGTACCCCCCATTTACTGTGTTTTGTCAGCTGTAATGCCGGGGAAAATACACCGCACCATTAATGACGTCACAAGACGTGTAGGACGAGGTTGGCGCCGTTTATTTGGCACACCAACACGCTGCAAAAAGTAATGACGTAATTATTTTATTGGTGGCGACGTTTTCAGAACAAAGAATTTTAAAATGAGTTCTGGTGTAAATTCTTTAATTAATTAAAATGGAACGTCAAAGTTGATTTTACTGTTATCTTTCAAAAGCCCATTTAAACAAAGAATAATTTACAAATCTAATGAAGGCTCACTGGAGAAGGATGAAATCGAGAAAACTTTGATAAAGTGAAAAACTAAATTTGAAAAAAAAGTTATGAAGAGAATAATTATACGGACGATAGAGAAGATTAGCAGATGTAGAAGATGCAGAGGTTAATATTGCAGCTTTGCACGACAAGTATACGCTCTACTTGTCATGGCGAAATGCGCTTACCTCTCACAATCGCTCATCCATCACATATATGCATTAGAGAAAGACCATTTAGATTGCTATCAGAGAAACGCTGTACTCCTGGCAGAAGAGCCTTCCTCCATTTGGTGACGCCATGTGGTAAGGTATCAGAGACGGAGTTGTTTCACGGAAAGGCAGTTTTCAGTAAATCTTGTATTTAAATGGATAAATTAAAAGAAAGATAAATCGTTAAAATAGTTTACAAAGTTGCGAGCTCAACAAACAATTTTTTTTTGCCTTGAGATCTGTGACTACCTCGGATCTTTCAGGTATAGTTGGACTAACTAACGTCACAGATATGAACGAATCGGTTAACTGGAACATTTCAATCCAAAGTCATTCAGTATGTACCCATTAACTTTGTCGTTATCGTTATTTCTAGTATCACACTTTATAAAAACAATATAAAGGTGTGGAGAGATGTCAACAGCATGTAGATAGGTGTATATAGATGTCAACAGCATGTAGACAGGTGTATATAGATGTCAACAGGATGTAGACAGGTGTATATAGATGTCAACAGCATGTAGACAGGTGTATATAGATCTCAACAGGATGTAGACAGGTGTATATAGATGTCAACAGGATGTAGACAGGTGTATATAGATCTCAACAGGATGTAGACAGGTGTATATAGATGTCATCATGATGTAGACCGGTGTATATAAATGTCAACAGGATGTAGACAGGTGTATATAGATGTCATCATGATGTAGACCGGTGTATATAAATGTCAACAGCATGTAGACAGGTGTATATAGATGTCAACAGGATGTAGACAGGTGTATATAGATCTCAACAGGATGTAGACAGGTGTATATAGATGTCAACAGCATGTAGACAGGTGTATATAGATCTCAACAGGATGTAGACAGGTGTATATAGATGTCAACAGGATGTAGACAGGTGTATATAGATCTCAACAGGATGTAGACAGGTGTATATAGATGTCATCATGATGTAGACCGGTGTATATAAATGTCAACAGCATGTAGACAGGTGTATATAGATGTCAACAGGATGTAGACAGGTGTATATAGATGTCAACAGGATGTAGACAGGTGTATATAGATGTCAACAGCATGTAGACAGGTGTATATAGATCTCAACAGGATGTAGACAGGTGTATATAGATGTCAACAGGATGTAGACAGGTGTATATGGATGTCAACAGGATGTAGACAGGTGTATATGGATGTCAACAGGATGTAGACAGGTGTATATGGATGTCAACAGCATGTAGACAGGTGTATATAGATGTCAACAGCATGTAGACAGGTGTATATAGATGTCAACAGGATGTAGACAGGTGTATATAGACGTCAACAGGATGTAGACAGGTGTATATAGATGTCATCAGAATGTAGACAGGTGTATATAGATGTCAACAGGATGTAGACAGGTGTATATAGATGTCAACTGGATATAGACAGGTGTATATAGATGTTGTCAGGATGTAGACAGGTGTATATAGATGTTGTAAGGATGATACATGTGTATATAGATGTTGTCAGGATGTAGACAGATGTATATAGATGTTGCCAGGATACACACAGGTGTATATAGATGTCATCAATATGTAGACAGGTGTATAGAGATGTTGTCAGGATGTAGACAGATATATATAGATGTTGTCATGATATAGACAGGTGTATATAGATGTCATCAGGATGTAGACAGGTGTATATAGATGTTGTTAGGATGTAGACAGGTGTATATAGATGTCATCAGGATGTAGACAGGTGTATATAGATGTTGTTAGGATGTAGACCGGTGTATATAGATGTCGTCAGGATGTAGACCGGTGTATATAGGTGTTGCCAGGATGTAGACCGGTGTATATAGATGTCATCAGGATGTAGACAGGTGTATATAGATGTCATCAGGATGTAGACAGGTGTATATAGATGTCATCATATTGCCGACATGTACTGTTTCATACCTCATCAGTGATGCTAAGAGCTTAAATGTTGAGACCTAGGAGGCGACTGAAGAAAATCCAAAGTTATTGAAAACAAAATAGTAGAAACCTAGATCTGTATGCAGCACAGGCTGAATAATTCAATAAATTTAATATTTATCATTAAAATCCATGTGTATATTCTGAACCGTGCCACTTTTCTAAACAAGAGACTCAATTATGATTTGACATTAGGAGATTCCCAGTGATTAACAAACTTGAACACAAATCGTTTTAAGGAAATGTTTGGAATTCTTAGATTTTAGAACTTGTGTTCAGAGATTAGTAATCACAAATTTGAAAAACAAAATGTATTTGAAATTTGTCATGCCGTTGACCTTCCACATTTCAGTAACTATTTTTGCTATGGTCTCTGACGGTCATGGCGGCGGCCATTTAAAAAATATCCTCAGAGATCTGTGTGCCATCAGATCAATGAAAAGTGTTGATGACTGTTCATTGTAGTGTTAAAGTCAACAAGATCACCAGTCCAGTTAATGACATAAAATGTTCACGCTTGCGATATCACCAACAAAAAATTAAACTATGACAGCCATGTCCGAAAACTTCAAGGTATTCAGTTAAATGAAGTCCAACACACATAGCCTATATCAAATAGATAGTTAATGAAAAATACACCGTTAAACACATCAAATCCATGTACGTATAAAATTCTAAATGATGGCAAATCAACGGAACAATAGTTATTTTGTTTACTCTTGTTGAAATTTTATTGAACATGTAAAAAATAAATTACCCTAGAACAAAATAATACACGACATTTTGAATACGTAGAAGCATGCTAACCATACTTTCTAATATGTAAACGTATGTAACATAGATTCATATCAAGGCGGATGGGATGCGATATTTAATAGTTGACAAGCCCCAGGTCTTTTCTGCTTGCTGTGTACGATATACATCTTCAACCTTTGATGTTGACAGTTACCGACGAGGAATCCTTTACTGAAACGACTGATCTCGCTTGAGGCATATGAAAGATCATCGAGCCTTAATAATACCGTCGCCATTTGGCGTTTAGCTCAGTGAATACTTCAAGGTCACGAGGCCATGTCAGTGAGGCCCAGAAAGGATAAAGGGTAACCATTCAGTCAGACAAGTAAGATACCGGACACAAGATGGCAACAATCACGCCCAGAGAAAAGTCAGTTTAAACGTCGGGTGATATGTCGCTGGAGTAGCCATGTTTACGCGTTTGTTAAGGCTTCTCGGCATGACTCACTGAATCTCTGTATTTATAGGCTTTTTTTAGTGTGTAATGTGTTTTATTTTAAATGCAGGCACATTATCAAAAAATATCTAAAATCTAGTATATATAAGATAATATGCAACATCTTCCCTCTATTTCAGAAGAAGATTCCTGAAGATCAGGATACTAGCAGGACAGTCGAATGCACAGAAAATATGCTTCGCCTTACTGCAACACTTTCATATCTTTTGAAACTTATAAACACAGAGCCTTAAAACAGAAATATATGTGATGATAAGTCTTAACCGTCGAACACAACTTGTCCCCGCCAGTACTATGAACAGATTATCTGTTTAAAGACGCACTCCATTTGAAGTTGTACAGTGCAACCAAACCCTCGATATGAAACGTTTGTACATGCTGTTCGACTAAGGGGGAGTGTCACGCTTCACTGAATTTGAAAAGGTTGTGGGAAACATCGCTTTAATGGGAGTTCATCAAATGTAGTGATGTATGTGTTGCAGATTCAGCTGTTTTGAAAGAGGACGCTGGGTGTTCTACTATTTACACATTAAACCTACAAATAGAGGTGACTACATCTGGTGGTATAATAAGCTTTTTTGCTTATATTTCAGCTATTCACTACTTTTTGTTCACGGACAATTTTGACCCTTGATATGGGTCACAGAACCACTTTCATCCATTTATAGAGTACACAGAGACATCTACACCAAAAACAGAAGAAATGATGATAATAATAATAAATAAACAAACAAACAAACAAACAAAAAACCAATACAAGACCACAAGTCAAAAACGTAAATGCAGACATTCTAACCGCTATGTCAAAAGTTAAAAATCGATAAATTTAGGGGAAAATATGAACGAAATATTTATATGAATAGCTTAAAAATTCAATGAAAGTAGAGAGGGTCTTTTGCACCATCGGTGACAAACTTAACAACAACAGAACCACCAGGCATACTAACGAGCATTAAACACGAAAAATTTGTATGAATGCCTTCAAAATTCAATGAAAGTAAACGCTGTGCGAAAGGGTCTTTTGCACCATCGGTGAACAACAGAACCGCCAGGCATACTAACGAGCATTAAACACGAAAAATATGTATGAATGACTTCAAAATTCAATGAAAGTAAACGCTGTGTTCCGAAATGGTCTTTTGCACCATCGGTGAACAACAGAACCACCAGGCATACTAACGAGCAGTAAACACGTCCAACTGAAGGCTTTAGAATATGTGTTATGTGTTTATCAGTCAATCGTCGACAACTTGCAATGTCGAAAATTGTGATGCTTGAAACAGGTCTTTGATTACCGAATCAACTTGTAAGCGCCATGGGTTGGGAAGCAGAAATGTAGCCATTTTGTCAGTTGTCGATCAATGGAAATCGGGACAATTGGAACAAGCACTATGAAATCGAATTGACTGCAGCTTGTAAGCCCTGGAGATTGGAAAAGCGGGGATGTTGTTATTGCTATCAATACCGTACACAATAAGGAAATCGATGCCATCACAAGTCTATCATGTCCTTTTAACAAATTCAAGAATGAAGTAGATTAGCAAGAATGACTGTAGACTTCACAATTGCAAACTTTCATTTTCTCAGCTGAATTGTATATTTGCTTGCGCCAACAATGTCGTCAATTTTGATGTCAGACTTTGTTGTAGCAAGTATACAAACACAGTAATAAAGTTTTTTTTAGTACTTATATGACCCACGTTGTAGAAAGATCGTAAATATATATATATATATATATAAGTGAAACGCATTATTCAACAGACTAAGAATTATAGTCAAGTATTGAATCAAACTGTATCATACAGCTGTTTTGTCCTTCTAGGACTCGTCAGTGAAGCTAAGGACATATCCAAAATGACGGCAAGAAATTTAGATTTTGGAGGTGCATGTATCTGATAATTTCAGAAGAAATTCAATTACATGTGAATATTCTGAACCGTGCCACTGTTTGATTCTAACTTTGTAATGACACATTTTGAACTGTATTCAGGACCGATTCCATGTCCAAGTAATTTGAACACATCCAGTCAAATCAGAGTTTGCATGTCAAACTTGAACTCTCTCGTATTCTCTGGCATGAAAATGGGTATGATCACAGGTGAGTGTTGTCGGTCAATAAACAACGTAATTCACATTTGTATCTTCCTTAGCTGTAGAATCTTTATAGAAAATGTCAACTTCATTTAT
The DNA here is from genome assembly GCF_031769215.1 of Ylistrum balloti. Taxonomy (NCBI): domain Eukaryota; kingdom Metazoa; phylum Mollusca; class Bivalvia; order Pectinida; family Pectinidae; genus Ylistrum; species Ylistrum balloti. The sequence continues at coordinate 2,414,765 of NW_026782015.1, read as the reverse complement.
TTTACAACCGCTAAACAAGACATGCGTTTGTATTAATCCGAGTGATGTTTGTTCCGTCAGAAGCCCGCAAAAGGTGGCCTTGAACGTGACCATATGTCTTCTTACGTCCGATCGGGGGATCGAGCCACGGTCGTCCGGTAGGTGAAAGGCCGGATATATTACCGCTGTGATATCCGACATTTTATCAGCATGCTATTTTTCCCCATATTTGATGCTTCTTTGTCGTTCTTATTCGTGCTGAGAGTAATTACCATCTTGAAAAAATGATAAAAGAATAACACAATACAGATTCACACCTGCATGTATTTTTTTCTATATCTGAAAATGACTTGGGTTTTTAACTGATCTATGGTGGCAGCTTGTTGGTAAAAACGATATATTCTGGTTGTTTGCGAGTGTAAAATAAGGTCTGAAAAGTATAATATATTCCTTGATCGTAGATTTAATATGATTTACTAACATTTGAATATTTTTGTTGGTATACCGATACAAGATTTGTTTATAATTTCTGTGGTTTTTTTTCAAGCAGAGGTGCAACACAGATATAATACATTCATTCTTAAGTGTTTAATACACATTTTGATACGTATGGAATTCGTTGTAAAAATTGAAATGATAGACGTGCCCTAAAAAAACTGCACTAGCTAACACCTGTATTCATTAGCATTATAAAGAAAGATCTAATGACAATATTGGCAAAAACATATCAGTGATCCTAATTTTTTACAGCCAACAAAAGTAAATTTATTCACAAAACTACTACTGTTGAATATCTTTTTAGAATTTCTTAATGTAAAAATACATTCCATTAATCAAACCAACTGACAATAAAGTTCGGTCAAATATTAGATCATTGATGTGGTAGTGTAAGGTCACATGATAAAAGTAACTCTGAATGGTAACCAAACGCCACAGGGTCAGCTACCCCACGTTTTTATCATAGTCTTAACACTGTGAAAAAATCAATAAATTTCACAATGGTCTTTCGAGCAGGATATATGGAAAAAAATATTTAAAAACATTCAGATAAAATTTCCTCTAAAAAGAATCATATAAACATGATCGTTTGAAAGTACATTCAAAAGAAATCATTGAAAAAAATTCAATCGTTGTATGCTGAGTATTGCCTTGGTTTGATGTCTTTTCTGTTCTAGTTATACTATTGTATACTTAATGGTTCCCTCAGTTCTTATGGTAAGGGCTAGCGTTTCTTTTGTTCATTTGTCGCCTTCTCCTTTGTGGTCTTGTTTCATTATTTGATCTTTGTTCCTTTGTCTCCTCCTTTCTTGTATTATGTTCTGATATCTCCACACTTCATACTGCTGTATCTTGTGTTCTGATATCTCCACAGTCCATACTGCTGTATCTTGTGTTCTGATATCTCCACAGTCCATACTGCTGTATCTTGTGTTCTGATATCTCCACAGTCATTACTGCTGTATCTTGTGTTCTGATATCTCCACAGTCCATACTGCTGTATCTTGTGTTCTGATATCTCCACAGTCCATACTGCTGTATCTTGTGTTCTGATATCTCCACAGTCCATACTGCTGTATCTTGTGTTCTGATATCTCCACAGTCCATACTGCTGTATCTTGTGTTCTGATATCTCCACAGTCCATACTGCTATACCTTGTGTTCTGATATCTCCACAGTCCATACTGCTGTATCTTGTGTTCTGATATCTCCACAGTCCATACTGCTGTATCTTGTGTTCTGATATCTCCACAGTCCATACTGCTGTATCTTGTGTTCTGACATCTCCACAGTCCATACTGCTGTATCTTGTGTTCTGATATCTCCACACTTCATACTACTGTATCTTGTGTTCTGATATCTCCACAGTCCATACTGCTGTATCTTGTGTTCTGATATCTCCACAGTCCATACTACTGTGTCTTGTGTTCTGATATCTCCACAGTCCATACTACTGTGTCTTGTGTTCTGATATCTCCACAGTTCATACTGCTGTATCTTGTGTTCTGATATCTCCACAGTCCATACTGCTGTATCTTGTGTTCTGATATCTCCACAGTTCATACTGCTGCGTCTTGTGTTCTGATATCTCCACAGTCCATACTACTGTGTCTTGTGTTCTGATATCTCCACAGTCCATACTACTGTGTCTTGTGTTCTGATATCTCCACAGTCCTGATATCTCCACAGTCCATACTGCTGTATCTTGTGTTCTGATATCTCCACAGTCCATACTGCTGTATCTTGTGTTCTGATATCTCCACAGTCCATACTACTGTGTCTTGTGTTCTGATATCTCCACAGTCCATACTACTGTGTCTTGTGTTCTGATATCTCCACAGTTCATACTGCTGTATCTTGTGTTCTGATATCTCCACAGTCCATACTGCTGTATCTTGTGTTCTGATATCTCCACAGTCCATACTGCTGTATCTTGTGTTCTGATATCTCCACAGTCCATACTGCTGTATCTTGTGTTCTGATATCTCCACAGTCCATACTGCTGTATCTTGTGTTCTGATATCTCCACAGTCCATACTGTGTTCTGATATCTCCACAGTCCATACTGCTGTATCTTGTGTTCTGATATCTCCACAGTCCATACTGCTGTGTCTTGTGTTCTGATATCTCCACAGTCCATACTGCTGTATCTTGTGTTCTGATATCTCCACAGTCCATACTGCTGTATCTTGTGTTCTGATATCTCCACAGTCCATACTGCTGTATCTCGTGTTCTGATATCTCCACAGTCCATACTGCTGTGTTCTGATATCTCCACAGTCCATACTGCTGTATCTTGTGTTCTGATATCTCCACAGTCCATACTGCTGTATCTTGTGTTCTGATATCTCCACAGTCCATACTGCTGTATCTTGTGTTCTGATATCTCCACAGTCCATACTGCTGTATCTTGTGTTCTGATATCTCCACAGTCCATACTGCTGTATCTTGTGTTCTGATATCTCCACAGTCCATACTGCTGTATCTTGTGTTCTGATATCTCCACAGTTCATACTGCTGTATCTTGTGTTCTGATATCTCCACAGTTCATACTGCTGTATCTTGTGTTCTGATATCTCCACAGTCCATACTGCTGTATCTTGTGTTCTGATATCTCCACAGTTCATACTGCTGTATCTTGTGTTCTGATATCGCCAGTCCATACTGCTGTATCTTGTGTTCTGATATCTCCACAGTCCATACTGCTGTATCTTGTGTTCTGATATCTCCACAGTTCATACTGCTGTATCTTGTGTTCTGATATCTCCACAGTTCATACTGCTGTATCTTGTGTTCTGATATCTCCACAGTCCATACTGCTGTATCTTGTGTTCTGATATCTCCACAGTCCATACTGCTGTATCTTGTGTTCTGATATCTCCACAGTCCATACTGCTGTATCTTGTGTTCTGATATCTCCACAGTCCATACTGCTGTATCTGTGTTCTGATGTCCATACTACTGTGTCTTGTGTTCTGATATCTCCACAGTCCATACTGCTGTATCTTGTGTTCTGATATCTCCACAGTCCATACTGCTGTATCTTGTGTTCTGATATCTCCACAGTCCATACTGCTGTATCTTGTGTTCTGATATCTCCACAGTCCATACTGCTGTATCTTGTGTTCTGATATCTCCACAGTCCATACTGCTGTATCTTGTGTTCTGATATCTCCACAGTCCATACTGCTGTATCTTGTGTTCTGATATCTCCACAGTCCATACTGCTGTATCTTGTGTTCTGATATCTCCACAGTCCATACTGCTGTATCTTGTGTTCTGATATCTCCACAGTCCATACTGCTGTATCTTGTGTTCTGATATCTCCACAGTCCATACTACTGTGTCTTGTGTTCTGATATCTCCACACTTCATACTACTGTATCTTGTGTTCTGATATCTCCACAGTTCATACTGCTGCATCTTGTGTTCTGATATCTCCACAGTCCATACTGCTGTATCTTGTGTTCTGTTATCTCCACAGTCCATACTGCTGTATCTTGTGTTCTGATATCTCCACAGTCCATACTGCTGTATCTTGTGTTCTGATATCTCCACAGTTCATACTGCTGTATCTTGTGTTCTGATATCTCCACAGTCCATACTGCTGTATCTTGTGTTCTGATATCTCCACAGTCCATACTACTGTGTCTTGTGTTCTGATATCTCCACAGTCCATACTGCTGTATCTTGTGTTCTGATATCTCCACAGTCCATACTGCTGTATCTTGTGTTCTGATATCTCCACACTTCATACTACTGTATCTTGTGTTCTGATATCTCCACACTTCATACTGCTGTATCTTGTGTTCTGATATCTCCACAGTCCATACTGCTGTATCTTGTGTTCTGATATCTCCACAGTCCATACTGCTATACCTTGTGTTCTGATATCTCCACAGTTCATACTGCTGTATCTTGTGTTCTGATATCTCCACAGTCCATACTACTGTATCTTGTGTTCTGATATCTCCACAGTCCATACTGCTGTATCTTGTGTTCTGATATCTCCACACTTCATACCGTGGTGTTTGTAGGTCTCCTGACTTCATCTCATCTTATTATTTGATGTCTTTTTGGAGCGTGGACATATACGGTATTAATAGATCTGAAAGTGGACGTAAAGGCCTTCTCAAACGATCCACGTCAACTGTTTCGAAAAACTCTTCAGTATATGGGTTTTTTTAAATAATTTTATTACCATTTTGATAAAAACGCATGGTAGATATATTGAGTTGATGACTCTACTGGGTTTTAATGTGTAAAGACTGCTTGTAGGTTGTACATCATGATATAAAATATTACTGCCCGAAGCAATCACTAATCAGATATCACGTGATGTAGATGGATGTGGATGAGCCCACACACAGATATAAAACCGCCGTACAGGGCGGGTTCACTATCGTATGGAATGACCACATCCACTCAGTAGATCTCGCAAATTAAGAGACGATTTTTTTAAAAACACTTGTTGATACTCGTGATTATATCGGGGAAAAAATGAACGTTTTATAAACTTTTAGCATGCCTTCTTTACTCTAAAATCAAATTTGAAATTAACTGAAGATAAGAAAATGTAATTTAATTAAATCTAAATCTTTGAATCGCTCCCGTTTGGTTCTAGTGCGCTGAAGATCGTGACAAATCAGTTAAAAAAAACGGTGCGAAGATCTTACTTTAATCAGATTGTAAGAAATTGAAGATTTATTCTCACAGATTTTAAACTGAATGGTAGCAAATAAACATATGACAACAGCGAATACATTTCGAATGACCTAATATCGCAGCATTCCATCAACGAGAATTACATAACATTATTATTATTAATATATGTACATTTCATTTAAACGAATCAGTTACATTAAGACATCATATAAATAACTTTTACACTGACGAAAACGAATGACGCATTATTGCAGGTATGTGTTGTTAACAATCCAAATTTTGATGTGAGTTGGTATGACAACCACGAACAAAATTCGTGTGACTCACCATAACACTAAAAGTTTACAACATAACATTTTATCGCCACGAGTTATATCAATTTAAAACAGCAAATTACAAGAGAATACAGTTAAAATGTTGCCGCCCTTCCTCCCACACATTCGTTCAGTTGACCATATATCTCGCCGACTCATATATGACTTTTTTTTCAAGTGACGCTTGAGACATCTCTCTGATTACTCATCTGTTCTAACATCGTATATGATGGGAACTTTTACATTTGAAGATTGTATGTGTATTTAGAAGAAATTCATATCACAAGTGTTAATATAGTCTTGAACGTGTTGTAGACTAGATAAATGTGACAACACAAGACGGTAAGGAATTGACGACGTCTGATAAGAGGCAGTTGAGGTCACAGACTAGTAAATCTACAAACATCTCTTATATCATACTGCAAAACACTCCTAGTGACTCGGATATAGAAAGTACACTGTCACCGACTTAAGATATAAGCTGTAGGGTGAAGAAAGACACAGTCCCGAGCAAAAATGCAGCTTATATTTTAAGACACTGACCATATATTCTATTTATCCTGTAACATTGACTGAAAATATCAGAGTTCAACTTCAACAGTTTTGTAATTCAATCTTTGTTTACCTGATGTTGACGTTACGCTGAATTTTGCCTGTTGACGTACGCCAAAATAATTGCTCCGCGTAGAAATATAGTTCCAAACTTCCAACGAATATAACAGCGATTTTATCAATTTTCATAAATAATCTGGTTCATTAAAACATATGAAATAGCTTACTTCAACAGTTACTTTTATTGTTAAACGTAATTTTTGAGTAATTTCAGAAAGTATGTCGATCGAATTAATGCACGTGCCAAAATACAGCTGTTTTCCGCCACTGCCGAATGCAGCAAAACTATATGTGGCAGGTGTAATCCGACATTGTCAACGCCAGTTGTGGGATAAAATTAAAGAATTGTTTTAAGAGAAAATGTTATCTGTAAGTTCAAAAGGCAGGTTTACAACGTCATGGCGACACAATTGATCAAAATCACGATGAGCGGACATATTCAAATCTCGCTCATCTACACTTTGAATGGCCAGTTATTAAACTAATAGTGGTCGTGATTACATCTGTGGATAATTTCGTGCATTGTAATCAGCTAATATACATAACGGAATGAAATCACAATTGGATTAACGTCATATTGAACACTATTTGCAACGTTTTACAAGACATATCCGTAAACTGTATGAAAGAAAAAGGGCATTATCCTTGAACCTCGCTGACGAATATTGTAGCAGGGACGTATAATATTAGTATTATACGTCCCTGATTGTAGTATTGGGCCGAACAGGTGAAAAATTAAATAAAAAATATATATTAAACCGTATGACGTATCTAATCATTAATATGTTTACACAAAAAAATTTACATCCTGTCAAGTTTGTCGCCAGATATCGAATTTTTGAGGAGCCATTATCGAACTGACTTCCGGCGACCTTCCCAGCTGTTTGTGGTGTAGCGATGTTTCCACCCGTATTATCAATGTCTATTGAGATGTTAAAATAGAAAAAAACGTTTCCTCTTTCTACATAAAGGTTGATAAGAGATGGACAGTCTGGTATTTCCGGTTGTTCGGCATCTATAATGAAATAGGATAGCTGAGAAAGTTGCATTGAAATATCCAACAATTATATCAATAAACGGCATGTTAGTATAAATGTCTAGGATATAATGTGAAAAAATATCCCGTCCATTTAATGCTGTTATGATTTGTATATTTGGTTAACAGCAAACCAAAGAAACTAAATAACCAAAACGTAAAGCTAGAATAAGGGTAACAACGTGAGTGGCGGGAGGCTCTTTTACAAGGTGCATAAACAAGAAACCAAAGAACGGTTTTATTTTTTTATTAGGAAAGATACCGATGATATGGAATTGTATTTTAAATCTAGAATAACTTCCTCTGGCAATAAAAGATAGCTAGTAACAACAAAGATTTTATGTACTGTTATTGTGATCAGTGAAAATTTATTAGAAACTAGGGCATATGTAAGGGAATTCTTCAACTGAGAAGTGAATGACAATCCATCGGCATGTCTTCTATTTACTCCAGTGAGTCAAGTGATAGGTTTTTAGGTTTTAGGGTAACTTCTATTTACTCCAGTGAGTCAAGTGATAGGTTTTAGGGTAACTTCTATTTACTCCAGTGAGTCAAAGTGATGGGTTTTAGGGATACTTCTATTTACTCCAGTGAGTCAAGTGATAGGTTTTTAGATTTTAGGGTAACTTCTATTTACTCCAGTGAGTCAAAGTGACGGGTTTTAGGGACACTTCTATTTACACCAGTGAGTCAAAGTGATGGGTTTTAGAGACACTTTTATCTACTCCAGTGAGTCAAAGTGACGGGTTTTAGGGACACTTCTATTTACTCCAGTGAGTCAAAGTGACTGGTTTTAGGGACACTTCTACAGTGAGTCAAAGTGATGGGTTTTAGGGACACTTCTATTTACTCCAGTGAGTCAAAGTGATGAGGTTTAGGGACACTTCTATTCACTCCAGTGAGTCAAAGTGATGGATTTTAGGGTAACTTCTATCTAGTCCAGTGATTGGGTTTTATGGTAACTTCAATTTAGTTAAGTGACGGGTTTCATAAAATGAATTGTGATTTTTTGATATTATATGAATTAAACCACACGATATATGTGTTACACCACTAATATCAAGCTGAATTTGATAAATAGATCGTCACAACGCTATTGGTATTACACCTTGTGGTGATTTCATCGTTAATGGTGAACCACGTGACGTCTAATCTGACGTATTAATCTCAATCTTTGACGTCATAACAGAGCATCAAATACGGCATAATGACATTTCGTCAAAACAGCATCAGCCTAGCCCCGGGTCACGTCAAAAATTGACTTAAGATTAAGTAATGATGTAAAAAAAAAAAAAAAAAAACACAAAACAAAAAACCCCACAATTCGTGAGAGCTGTTAATTTGGTGTATATAACACATTTTTTATTTAACAACTTGCAATCGTTGGGAAATAATTTTATATAGATACATTCTTATATCCGGAATCGGATTTCCTGAAACAACTTTGGTTTTATACATTATTTTACAAGAGCGAGCGTTCTATATATATACATCCGATACACATATCTTAATGGTATTTACCTCATAAAAAATACCTACTGCTGACAAATTTTCCTTTCAAACTACAAATTAATTATTTGGTCGATATTTGAGTGATGTTTGATGTTTCAGAACATATTCATGGTCCCTTCTTGCATTGCTTCCATCTCTCTAAAAAACCGACATTTGCATATATAATAGATATAACTTGAAAAAGAAGCTGTATTCAATACGTTCCCCAGGAGTAGGCATGAATATCGAATGTTGTATTTTGACAGTGCACACTTGTATATACCAGACAAAACGCGCGAAACCAGAAACGTAGAAGGTCGCTAAATATTTTTAAATCTACCTTACACACATGCAATTTACGATATACATATCCTTAAAACCTAAAATTTGCAAATTTTGGAGAAAAAAAATTAATTAGGTGACCATACAAATATACGGAGCCTGTTAACTGACATGCTCCATACTTATTTTATTTCGTTTTTTCGAAATATTATTTCGTTTAAACAAAATATTAATTCGTTTATTAGAAATATTATTTCGTTTTTTCGAAATAATAATTCGTTTTAACGAAATAATATTTTATTTCGTTTTTTCGAAATAATAATTCGTTTTTTCGAAATAATAATTCGTTTAAACGAAATATTATTTCAAAAAATCGAAATATTATTTCGAAAAAACGAATTATTATTTCGAAAAAACGAAATAAAATAAGTATGGAGCATGTCAGTTAACGGGCTCCGTACAAATAATCTCTAAATATTATGATAAAAAATGTAGGACCAGTGTAATTTTTGACTATGTAATTTCTTTGATCAGAAAATAATCGGTAAATTAAGGTTTTATAGAACATTAATATTTTGTCGTAATCTCTTTTTGTGCTCAGTGTAACAGAACTTGTTTTCACACCGTTTCCTGGTACGGAAACGTGACTGTATCAGTGAGATGTCCAGATGGTATATATAAACTTCGGCTTAAAGTACATCACCGTACAGGTTATTTTTGTCCTTGTTGTATTCAGTTTGAAGCGAAACACTATCATGAATTATTTACATCCTTATAAATAAGATACTTAAACTAATTAAGAAAACAACTATTACTTGGGTTAGAGTGCACCTCCTCTCAAAACGAACTCTGTGGGTTAGTAAATTCTGCTGTTGTCATCTATTGTTAATTTTAATACTTAATTATGTTCTTGAAATTGACACCGGGATGTTGTTCTCTCCATATAAGGATATTCCATGAAATTCTGTGTATGTTGTATGCAGTTCTGTTTGTCTATATATTCTGATCTACAGCTTACTTTCTTTCAGTACTTCGGTATTTGATCAGTGAAAGAATGTTCTCAAACGGATTAGTAAATTTCCCTAAGTGACAAGTGGAACCGTAGTGCGAGCATATGTAATTAGCTTCAAAATCTTTAGGGAGCAAAATTCAAATAAGACAAGTATATTGACAACGTGGCAAATATTCGACCAAATATCATAAAGAATCATTGAAAAAGTGACATACATACAGCTGTTTCTTTCTCACATTCAGTGTACAGTTCATTTAGACACCCACATATGTCGATTGAACAGCGTCTTACTATGCATATTTGGAAAATGAATCAAACTGAATTCCGGTTCAGATGTACTTTGTAACCACGTACTGACCGTAGTTGTAAGACACGCCTTTTGACTTATCTCGATAAAGATATCAGTGTGACAAGATATAACCGCTCAATATGATTGAATTCCTCCAGACGTTTTCTGTTTAGTATCGTAGTACTGAATACCTCCCCTACACACCTTCAAAAGAAACCAATTCGCTCCGTTGTTAGCGTTATAGTACCCATTTCATGACTAATATATTTATTGATAAAACAAATTTCAGTACAAAACCACATCCGTTCCTAAAAATAGTTTTTACAACTCTAAGTGAAAGCTTTTGAAGTATAAAGTATCTCACTCTTTTCTCTGTAATATGTTTTCATTAGCATATAACATATAACATATATTAACATAACATATGTTGGAATCACGTAAATTGCTACCACGGATAATGTTTTCTATGAAGGTGAATACATTATCAATAAAAATATTCATGCGAGCGAATGATAATCTATTCAATGAATCATAAAAGATATCAAATATCACCACCTCCCCATATCATTGAAAATATGTCAACACGTTTGTAGGAACTTAAGGGTGTATGCTACACCCGCTAATATCACAGGAGATATGTTAACACGATTGTAGGAACTTAAGGGTGTATGCGGCACCCGCTCATATCACCGGGGATATGTTAACACGATTGTAGAAACTTAAGGGTGTATACTACACCCGCTCATATCACCAGGGTTATGTTAACACTATTGTTGGATCTGAAGGGTGTATTACATAAACTCAAATCACCGGGGATATGTTAACACGATTGTAGAAACTTAAGGGTGTAAGTGGCACCCGCTAATATCACAGGATAACACGTTTGTAGAAACTAAAGGGTGTATGCTACACCCGCTCATATCACCGGGGATATGTTAACACGATTGTAGAAACTTAAGGGTGTAAGTGGCACCCGCTAATATCACCGGGGATATGTTAACACGTTTGTAGAAACTAAAGGGTGTATGCTACACCCGCTCATATCACCGGGGATATGTTAACACGATTGTAGAAACTTAAGGGTGTATGCTACACCCGCTCATATCACCAGGGATATGTAAACACGATTGTAGAAACTTAAGGGTGTATACTACACCCGCTCATATCACAGCAGATATGTTAACATGTTTGTAGAATCTAAACGGTGTATGCTACACCCGCTCATATCACCGGGGATATGTTAACACGATTGTAGAAACTTAAGGGTGTATACTACACCCGCTCATATCATCAGGGTTATGTTAACACTATTGTTGGATCTGAAGGGTGTATTACATAAACTCAAATCACCGGGGATATGTTAACACGATTGTAGGAACTTAAGGGTGTATGCTACATCCGAAATATCACAGGAGATATGTTAACACGTTTGTAGAAACTAAAGGGTGTATGCTACACCCGCTCTTATCACCGGGGATATGTTAACACGATTGTAGAAACTTAAGGGTGTATGCGGCACCCGCTAATATCACAGGAAATATGTTAACACGTTTGTAGAATCTAAAGGGTGTATGCTACACCCGCTCATATCACAAGGGATATGTTAACACGATTGTAGAAACTTAAGGGTGTATACTACACCCGCTAATATCACCGGGGATTTCTTAACACGATTGTAGGAAGTTAAGGGTGTATACTACACCCGCTCATATCACCGGGGATATGTTAACACGATTGTAGAAACTTAAGGGTGTATACTACACCCGCTCATATCATCAGGGTTATATTAACACTATTGTTGGATCTGAAGGGTGTATTACATAAACTCAAATCACCGGGGATATGTTAACACGATTGTAGAAACTTAAGGGTGTATACTACACCCGCTCATATCACCGGGGATATGTTAACACGATTGTAGGAAGTTAAGGGTGTATACTACACCCGCTCATATCACCGGGGATATGTTAACACGATTGTAGAAACTTAAGGGTGTATACTACACCCGCTCACATCATCAGGGTTATATTAACACTATTGTTGGATCTGAAGGGTGTATTACATAAACTCAAATCACCGGGGATATGTTAACACGATTGTAGAAACTTAAGGGTGTATGCGGCACCCGCTCATATCACCGGGGATATGTTAACACGATTGTAGAAACTTAAGGGTGTATACTACACCCGCTCATATCATCAGGGTTATGTTAACACTATTGTTGGATCTGAAGGGTGTATTACATAAACTCAAATCACCGGGGTATGTTAACACGATTGCAGGAACTTAAGGGTGTATGCTACATCCGAAATATCACAGGAGATATGTTAACACGATTTTAGGAACTTAAGGATGTATGCTACCTACCACCAACGTTTGCATTTTGTTTATCTTTTCATCATAGTAAACGTTGAAGTAGAAGATATAATCGATCTGAACTGAGTTATATCAATAAAGTTTGCACGTGACCCTTTCTTAAACATTCTTTCATTAAAATCACCAACAGCATTACGTATATTTGTTTACTTGGAACTTTGTTGACAGGAGATTAGAAAATTCAAATTACGAACTAACACTATTGTTCAGCTCATTTGATTCATCGTCACTTAAAATTCTGACGTAGATTTAAGGGGCATTTGTTGATTGACTTTGTCATACAGGTACATGCACCAGAATTGACAGTATATCTCTATTTTGAAAATAATTTAAATATAGTACATACAAAGTATTATTTCTATTGAATGTCATACATTTTTATAGTCTTCGATTCGATTTCTAATATTGTTGTATTGTGGCTGGCTTTTACTCGTACAGAAAAAGACATAAACTATATTGCCGTATCAATGCCATGTCGGACAGACCCTGGGTTTATGACATTTGTCAGACACCACTCCCGATTGTGAAGCTGGTAATATGTGAAAGTCCTGAATCACACGAGTTCTCACAATAAACTGGCAATAGGTCATACCATTATATTCGTATTATGCTAATATATTTTCTTCGGGAAACGATTTTGCTATAGAAATGTCATTTTTATTACAGATTTTATGTCAAAATTTCCTACGGTCGCTAATAAATATGAATCCAAGTTGCAGGGAGCTTTTGGAATGCAAAATCTTTAATGAGACAGCCAGATTTTTAGAAAAAAGAAGCTTGGGTTTAAAGCCGGTACATCTCGCTTAAGGAACGTCGTTTAGTTATTTTTTCCAATCCATCATGTTAAGTATTTAGAGTGCAGGAATGAAAAAAATAATTGGTATAAAGTATTACAAAGCTGAAACTTCGAATATGGTCAAGTTGACTAGACAACCAGACAAGTATCGTTAATGTAGGTGTCCAACAGGGTAATAAAACCTTGCTCAACAATAAACCGGTTCTAATCCAGCGATAATGGTATTTCTGGTGCTAACGCAGTCCGGGAGGGCGTGCCTGTCCCCACTCCTTCCTACAGACAGGAGGCTTCAGATAGGACACAGTTACGTCATTTCTACAAATCAGCTAAGTTCCTAGAACAGAGTCACTGTTGATTATGCACTCTACCTTTCCCTGACGATTCAGCAATATTTTTAGTATCTCGCTGACAGTATTTGGTATTTTCAGGGCAAAACTGCTGATAGTCCCAAACCTATTTAATCAACAGCACAGTCTGACTCCGGACATGACTGTTCATGGTGAAGATATCTTCCATCAACACACATTAATATTCATATGTTTTACAGAAAAAAAACTCGTACCTAGAATAATCTGCAAGCGAACCACATGTTTGCGACATTAAACATTCAGACCTTCCCTTATCAGCGGTATTGCTAATTTTTTGTTTTTTACTATGATTGACATAAAAGTTGGCTTTATGACGCCACGCGTACAAGGCAATTACAAACCCGAGAGAAGGGAGCTTTCACCGTAATTAACCAAACACATTACCGAGTGTAGCTTGGTATGTTTACCGTCAGGTCCTAGAAAATATATCAAATGCCGATCGATTTTACAAATATGAATATGAGATAAAACACCTGCCATATCACTTTTTTTAAGGACCATGAAAGGATAGCAAGAGTATCTAACAAATATATAGAGCGGGACATGGTCAGGGGACTTTCTGCATGTAGTTACATTTACCTCTACTCACGATTTCTTTTCCCTTTTTTCTTTATTTTTAAATGTGGTCAATGCAATGGCAAAACAATTCGCGGCACTGATACCTGTTTCAACAAGCCGCAAAAACACCATGGAAACAGTAATTATATTAAAAGTAAATATGTAGGGTACCTAGGTATGCCTTAATATAGAGGAGGTATATTATAACTGGGTCTTCTGTAACGTATCATTTAGAGAGTAGACAGGTCTACACTAACATTGAGAGGTTAGACAGGTCTCGAGTAACAATGAGAGGGTAGACAGGTCTCCAGTAACATTGAGAGGGTAGACAGGTCTACAGTAACATTTAGAGAGTAGACAGGTCTCGAGTAACATTGAGAGGGTAGACAGGTCTCGAGTAACATTGAGAGGGTAGACAGGTCTCGAGTAACATTGAGAGGGTAGACAGGTCTACAGTAACATTGAGAGGGTAGACAGGTCTATAGTTAAACATTGAGAGGGTAGACAGGTCAACAGTTACAATGAGAGGGTAGACAGGTCTACAGTAACAATGAGTGGGTAGACAGGTCTACAGTAACATTGAGTGGGTAGACAGGTCTACAGTAACATTGAGAGGGTAGACAGGTCTATAGTTAAACATTGAGAGGGTAGACAGGTCAACAGTTACAATGAGTGGGTAGACAGGTCTACAGTAACAATGGGATGGGAGAAAGGTCTACAGTAACATTGAGTGGGTAGACAGGTATACAGTAACATTGAGAGAGTAGATAAGTCTCGAGTAACATTGAGAGGGTAGACAGGTCTGCAGTAACATGTAGAGGGTAGACAGGTCTACAGTTACAATGAGTGGGTAGACAGACCTATAGTAACATTGAGAGGGTAGACAGATCTACAGTAACAATGAGAGGGTAAACAGGTCTACAGTAACAATGAGAGGGTAGACAGGCCTAAAGTAACATTGAGTGAGTAGACAGGTATATAGTAACAATGAGAGGGAAGACAGGTCTATAGTAACAGTGAGAAGGTAGACACGACTACAGTAACATTGAGTGGTTAGACAGTTCTTCAGTAACAATGAGAGGGTAGACAGATCTATAGTAATATTGTGTGGGTATTGAGGTCTACAATAACATTGAGAGGGTACTAAGCCTGCAGTAACATGGTGATGGTAACTAAGTCTAGAGTGAAGTGGGGAGGTTAACAACGTCTACAGTTATGTGGAGAGTGCAATACAACTTAGGTCTACAGTAACATTGAGAGGGTATTTAGATCTACAGTAACATTGAGAGGGTATTTAGGTCTACAGTAACATTGAGAGGAAAACTAGGTCTACAGTAACAGTGAGAGGGTATTTAGGTCTACAGTAACAGTGAGAGGGTATTTAGGTCTACAGTAACAGTGAGAGGGTATTTAGGTCTACAGTAACAGTGAGAGGGTATTTAGGTCTACAGTAACATTGAAAGGGTATTTAGGTCTCAGTAACATTGAGAGGAAAACTAGGTCTACAGTAACAGTGAGAGGGTATTTAGGTCTACAGTAACATTGAGAGGGTATTTAGGTCTACAGTAACATTGAGAGGGTATTTAGGTCTACAGTAACAGTGAGAGGGTATTTAGGTCTACAGTAACATTGAGAGGGTATTTAGGTCTACAGTAACATAGAGATGGTAACTAAGTCTTCACATTCGTGGGCGTAGATAAGTCTTGGATGACATGGAGTGATTAATTCGCTTCTGTTTTTTTTCGTACAAGTTAATATGTATTGGTTTCATATGCATGACCAACTGTTCCGCTGGTCTGTTTTCGTCCTATGACTTACTGCATCAATGTTGATTGTACTGTCAGACTTATACTGGCGATCTATAAAATGTACAATGTTATGATGAGGAAAAAACCTTAACATATTTCTTCCAATAATCACGAATTTCCATACTTTTTATAGATTACGCGGAAGACCACGCCATAAAATGCTAAAATGGAAAAGATACCGAGCTATATTTACGTTCTGATTGGTTTTCACGATTGAGTTCATTATTTTATAACCAAACGTGAAACAAAACACGTCAGTATTTACTTCAATTCGTTGTCAATACAAATTAACGATGAACATGAAAGGCATGAAATAATTTTATCTTTTGTATTCAAACCCTCCTACATAAACATTCAGATTTAGGCTTGCTTGACAACAAATTTTTATCATTATCATCTATTTTTTTCAGAAAACGAAATATAAAGACCGAGCCAAATTAACTTAACTTAACCAGAAAGAACATATTTCAGAATCCATATTAACAATGCATTTTGCATTTCCTGTCTTGTTGCTTAGCAACATTTAAATCAAAATCTTTATTGCTATGGCGGGTGTCTTCGATGATGCAGAAGATGGTTACACTTCAGGAACACCTGGTCTTATTCTCCTTGCATATCTTTCTTTTTTTTTATATATTGCTCTAGTTTCATTATGGTGACATGTATGTATTTTCTTTGTTGTTTTATCAATCCATTTATTATAATTTTAATTTTTAGTACTACTATTCAGAATAATGGTAGTATATTTCACAATCAATCGGATTCGACTTTTGCAATACCAGAAGAGAGGTTTTTATTGATCTTGAAAATCTTCCGATATTGTTCTTTCTATCGGAGCATTTCATTTTCCACGTGGCCCCCTTTTAAACCTAATTAAAAACTGACAGAATCCCTTCATGTTCTTGTTATATATGCTCCGTTCTAAGATGCAAATAATTCATGATTGTGAACTTGTGAGCATATTTCGTCAAAATACATAACCGGCAATATTTCAGAATAATTCTATTTTTTTTGTGCGATATGAAGTTGCGCGTGATAGTTTGCCTGTTGGTTACGTTGTTATATTACTCGTTTTCATTTTTGAACGTGACATTTCTGAACTGAACTGACCATGGCAGGTGTTGTCGGTGAAGAAGACGCTAACACTACAGGAACACCTGGACATATTCTTCATCAGGAATGTATCAATCTTTTGTTCATATTTTGCTCGTTTTACTGAATTTGAGCTTGGATTATGTTCCGTTCACACGCTGGTGCTGTTTTTGAATTGGTAAAGTTCGAAACTTATCATTGTCAAATACCTCAGAGAACAAACGTTTGGTTTCATACGAAAACGCAATAATCGACGCGCTGATCAGAATTGTTAACATAACCAAGTCAAGTCCTTTAGCTGTAGATATATTGATACCTTTATAAAATATAGCAAAAAGGCTATTGACGATGTCCAAGGAACTTCAGCACAATATACTTTTATACTTGGGTCTGTTTGCTAGATCTGAAAACCTAACATACAGCCAAATTACCACACTACTTCACATTACTCCAAATTCGCTGACGGAAGCGGCACGGTTTGTTTTATCTGCTGAAAATTTAACAAACTTGTATATATTTCTCTCTCACTTTTTGTATTATCAATGTCATGATCAAGGAAATGTTTGTGTAGAAAGTCACCAGATAGGACATAAAAAATTTGAATTGAACAGGAATAAGGAACACGTAACTTGGAATGGAAGCATCTTCTTTTCAGCAATGTAAACTACCATGTAATTCATTCTCGAAATAAGAGCCAGAGTGTATTTGAAGCAAATAACACATGAGGCTTCATATTACGACAGACTAGAATATTTCCCAACAAGATTATGATATCTTCAGTAAAACTTCCCTATAGTGTTTATCAGTCTGTACCTCCTTAAAGTTGTTTGCCTTGCCTCAATTTATATTTATCGCGGTATTCGTAATGATGGGAACAGACCATTGATTGAAGGTTGGGGGAATCTGGTCTTATCGATATTACTATCGAGAAATGGAAAATTCATAATATGGAAATTTAAATCGTAAGGGTGCCGGTGGTAACATGCCTTGTATTAAAAGCGGGGATCTAGGAAATGAACTGATATGCATTGTTAGCAAGTCGTGTCTTTGATTTGAAGTCCAGAATCCGTGGTTCATATACTTGTCTACTGACAACAACACATCATCGATCTTGTAATGTCTTTGTTTCCTGATGTTATAGGATTGTCGATAATTTAGTCTCCCGATAAAACATAAACAAGTATTGAAATTGACCATTATCTGAAACCTTGGGGAAAATCCGGTAAGCATTCATTTTATGTAGACGTAATTTTTTCTAAGAAATGACCCTTTTTGAAACGGTAGAAATCAACCCTTATGATCTATGACTCTAAAACAGACACCAGCTTTAAGAAAATGAGAGGGAATTTTGTATCCTGCAACGACATAGAAAGGGAGATAACAATAGTTATGAGACGAGAAATATTCTTACACTTCAAAAATCAGAAATTCCTTACAACATCATCATATATCTTTATTTGCATAGAAACATACCTCTCAAACATATGATAAATTGCTTGAATCTTTGAAGAAGCACTCTATACATGGATGACATAACTTTCCAGTGTGATTATGTGTGAATAAAGATTAATTTCTTGTCATGTAAATACATGTATGATGTGGTAATCAACCCTGGTAAACAATTATTATACAAGAGAAAGATAACAGTCGCACTTTGCTACAAAAGTAAAACATGTCAGGGTACAGGATTTCGTTCATCATCTTTCCAACAACTTCTTTGAGCAATTCATTTTTAAGACTCATTTTTAGAATTATGTTTGTAAAATTGATAGCATGCCAAATTAACTATTAATAGCAACAGACTTTCAAAAATGTGTAGCATGGCACATGGCCTTCAATCTTGTCTTCTTTTTTTGGGGCAGAACTTGTCATTTCAGGCATCATGCATATGATGAAATACACAGATAGAACTAAATACTTATAAATGTAAAAGCTGTTCCTGGTTTTTTGAAAAAAAATGTCCATCATAATCAGATGAAAAAACTCAAACTTCCAAAAAATGCTGAAGAATTTTAAAATATGATGCATCTCAATTTTTCTGTGGGAACCATACAAAACAGCAAAGAAAACTTATGAATGAAAGTTCTTCCTTCTAACAAGGGCCTTAAAAAAGACAAAATGAAAATTCTTATGAATTCTTTTAGCTCTTTCACATTTGGAATTTATCCTTTAGGTAAAAAAAAAAATCAAATAAATGTAAGAGCAAAACTTAAGGGCGCTTATGTTTAATACTGGTATGTTCTTCCAGAAGATATGTTTATGCAATAACTAAAACAATGTTTTACCATAGCTAATAACATCATATGTACAGCACTTTGTAACGAGCATCACATGAACTGGCCTTAAACACTATCTCAAGATTATGATAACCTCATGAAAAAGTTTCATTGCAACATTCAATTTCAAACCATGTAAAACATTATTTGAATTAGCTCATTTTTGTGAAGATAATTTCTAAGCTAATTAAAAAAAATTTGTATCCATGTTTATTTCAAAAATAGGCAAAAATAATATAACAAACCTATTTTGAACACACATAAAGGGAGGTAATTCGTAAACCTTGTGGGCTGTGCGTTTAGATTCAACAAAATGAATTTCAAATTGTGCTCTATAATGTATATCATTTATTAAAAACAACAATCAACTTCACAAATATAAATGTGTGATTATTCATAAATCTCTTAGGATTCATGAAATAAAATCTTTCGTTAAGGAAAACAACGTACTTTAATTACTAATCAAAACACGCACAGGAAACTATGGCATATGTATGGAGACAAAAATAACTAAAGAATAGGGCGCTTCGAAACAAGTAAAGCTTTAAACAATACTTTAAAACTGCATCATACAGCTGTTTCTGAATCATGCCATTATTTAAATGAACTAAAACGTGGCATACAGGTTAATTCATTGGGAAGCACACTCTTCTTGAGCCATCTTTGTCTGTACATCAACTAAATATGTAATGTACTTTTCTGTGCCTGTCAAACCTAGCAATTATTGAAACCTGGCGTTTTATTTACATGACCATCCAAAAAGGTTTTGAATTCAGTGCTGCAATCAATTTATAATTTTTATGTTTTTTACACACATTCTTAATAATTTTCCATTACACACAATACCTCGTAACTGTCACACAAAAACTGTTCTCAAGGGGAAAAAAATTGTACTTTATAAGAAAAAGGTCTGTCTAATGTAAAAAAAGGAGAATAGAACATCGAAATAATTTGGACTACAAGGGAATTATAGTGAAATCTCTGTTAAAGATCTTCTCACAATTAAAACCACTGAATTTCATTTAAAAAAATAAATTATCTGTATGTCTGTGTATTGCATGCATCACTATTACATGTAAGACTACATTGTGAAGACCACTCACAATTATGATCAGCTATAATTAAAAACCAGTTTTGCATTGAATTTCATCTCACTAATTATCAGACCACTGGCCAATCACAAAAAATCACGAAGTTACCAGGCACATATCCTGTATACATCTACCAGGTGTCAGGTGAGCTAGCTAAATTTAGGTTGTCAAGTGCGCTTATCCGAATTAAGAACAACATTTTAAACCAATATAACAATCTGATTACTCGGGAAATATGACCAGAAGAGAAATTTGTCTACATGGTCTATTCAGATCAGTTTTATCCAGAATCTTTAAGTCTTAATAGTGAGGTTATACTGCAGTAATATAAGCAATCAACACACTGATATCTCCTTACAATGTAGCTATCAATTTTACGCAGTTCCTGTATTATATAGAAAGAAGGAAAAAACAGGAAGGTCAATAATGAAGGATATCAACATTCTTCATGTGGTATGCTTAGATAACAAAACAGAATTCTAACTATCAAGCCAAATTTCATATTCCACAACCTCCATCAATATTTGGACAAAGATTCTACATCTTCTGGTAGAGCTCAATATTCCCCTAACTTCATACAATATTTTGATCCAAGCTCTACATCCTCTTGTAGAACCAAATACTCCCTTACCTTCAAATGGCTATTTAACCAAAATCCTATACTCAGTGGTAGAACCCCATATCCCCCTACCTTCAACCAGCAATTTAACCAAAATCCTATACTTACTGGTAGAACCCCATATCCCCCTACCTTCAACCAGCAATTTAACCAAAATCCTATACTTACTGGTAGAACCCCATATCCCCCTACCTTCAACCAGCAATTTAACCAAAATCCTATACTTACAGGTAGAACTCCAAATCCCCCTACATTCATATGATGAACAACGGAAACCCAACATGACTGACATGAGTATAATACACAGGACAAATGCCTTTTACATGTTTAAATAAATTTGAGATGGTCATAATTTGCCATATACATAGAAAATGACCAGTATGATATAGCTTTGTCACAGACTTCTTAACAAGGACATAAAAAAATTCATGACAATTCAAAACACTATGAAAATACTGCAATACTGATTTATCATTCTTATACATACACAATAGTGATTACAAACATCGTGCTTTAGCACTTCTCAATTTATAACACAACCTTCACATCAGCACTTATCCTGCTAATATCACAAGAAATATCTTGTCAAAAGATGAAATAATGTTTTCAATAAACAACTTCCAAAAACTAATCAATGACACGGATTCTCTATTACATATGTGTGATTTACAAATGAGGCAGATTGTTCAAGGGAATGAATTCCAATCACACTGTCATTTGTGGAGTGGTATGTTAAGTAGTTGTGACATGTTACTGGACTTGGAACTAAAGAAAATACTCTGGACTGCTTAAAGAATGCACATGCAACTGCACAGAATTAGAACTAAACATTCTAAACTGCAATGATCAAACAAGCATGTGTAAAGTCTTTAATTTTAATCTGGTATTTCTGAGTGTTAATTCACAGCTTTGAAACATTATTAAATATCGAAAGACAGTTTTTGAAAAAATACATTCTCTGTTCTGAAGATACAATTTCATGTTTATTTGAAAGTTGTCAAATAATACACTGTATTTTGAAAAATTCTTGACATCTGAAGTTACAGTGTACTAACACATGCCTAAAGATGACTGCATCGCCAAGACATTATGATTTAGGAACTCACAGTAATACCAGTTGCTAAATGTTTCTGAATTAATTACAGGTTCCACAATTTTACAAATAATTGGGAACAAGACAGGAAATAGCTTTAGGTACATGTACTAGAAAAAAAACAGAGTGCTGTGAATATCAAACAAAACATAAATAATCCGATAAAATCTTGCTGCTTACAAGTCAGGACGTCACCTTCCTTTAGACTTGTTATCACCTTTCACCTTTCCTGAAGATGATGACCTTGACATTGTTACTGGAGGTGACCCCGCATCACGTTGTTGCCTAGCAACTGTAGGTCTTATATCATTTTCACTTCCATCTTCCGTATGGTTATTTCCTAACGAAACAGATGAAGCATCCTCTGGTAATAATGCCCTTGAATTTACTTCGTCATTGTCTGGTAACCTTGACCTTGTCCCAATAGGATCACTCTCTGACCTTGATATTTGGCTATTTGGTATTGAGAGAGACTCTTGGGATGTTCGATTATGCTGTGATGAAAGGATTTGCGTTGATGTGCTGGCAAAGGAGGAGTCTGACGATGCTGAGGATGAAATAGATGATGACAG
This sequence comes from Ylistrum balloti, assembly GCF_031769215.1. Taxonomy (NCBI): domain Eukaryota; kingdom Metazoa; phylum Mollusca; class Bivalvia; order Pectinida; family Pectinidae; genus Ylistrum; species Ylistrum balloti. Next base: position 2,391,938 of record NW_026782015.1, on the reverse strand, counting down.
TGTCATGGTATCAGCAGTTTTGGTAGCAGAGTCTGATTGTGCACCCGAGTGTTTCTCTGAGTGATAAATACGTGATATTTGTACCAACAGTGGTCCAGTCTCTGGATCATTTAGCCACTGCTGTGTCATAAAAGGACTCTCCAACATCTGTAGAAACGCTGTGAAAAACAAACCGAAAATAATTACATTTAACTGGTACAATTTGCCTTCATCTAAATGAGATTCTTACCTCAAGAATATCTGAAAACAAATGCAAAACTATGACGTCACAATTCTGATTCTTTCATTCTGTAAAACTTAAACACAATTTATTTAATGGGGAAAGATGCATTTAACAGTCATTTCACTAATGTTAATTCTGTTTAGTATAGAATGGAGGAAGGTAAATATTTATTGATCTGGAGAAAATGAAAGTAAACGAAGCCACTTATCTGTATAAAGCTGTCAGGAATATACAAGATATTTAAGCAAAAGTGCTTACATATCAAAAAAGGTCATATTCACACCTTCTAGGGCTTTCATACCGAGACTCCTAATTATAAATCTCCTGGAGTCATATACAGAAATCAGTATTTATACACATCCAGGGGTGATATACAGACAAACTGAGGGTACCCTTAATCCATTAATCCATGTCTACAAACTGAGGGTACCCTTAATCCATTAATCCATGTCTACAAAATGAGGGTACCCTTAATCCATTAATCCATGTCTACAAAATGAGGGTACCCTTAAGTCATGAATCCATGTCTACATACTGAGGGTACCCTTAATCCATGAATCCATGTCTACAAATTGAGGGTGTCTACAAACTGAGGGTACCCTTAATCCATTAATCCATATCTACAAACTGAGGGTACCCTTAATCCATTAATCCATGTCTACAAACTGAGGGTACCCTTAATCCATTAATCCATATCTACAAACTGAGGGTACCCTTAATCCATTAATCCATGTCTACAAAATGAGGGTACCCTTAATCCATTAATCCATGTCTACAAAATGAGGGTACCCTTAAGTCATGAATCCATGTCTACATACTGAGGGTACCCTTAATCCATGAATCCATGTCTACAAATTGAGAGTCTACAAACTGAGGGTACCCTTATTAATCCATATAATCCATGAATCCATACAAACTGAGGGTACCCTTAATCCATGAATCCATGTCTAGGTACCCTTAATCATTAATCCATGTCTACAAACTGAGGGTACCCTTAATCCATGAATCCATGTCTACAAACTGAGGGTACCCTTAATCCATGTCCATGTCTACAAACTGAGGGTACCCTTAATCCATGAATCCATGTCTACAAACTGAGGGTACCCTTAATCCATGAATCCATGTCTACAAACTGAGGGTACCCTTAATCCATGAATCCATGTCTACAAACTGAGGGTACCCTTAATCCATGAATCCATGTCTACAAACTGAGGTTACCCTTAATCCATGTCTACAAACTGAGGGTACCCTTAATCCATGAATCCATGTCTACAAACTGAGGGTACCCTTAATCCATGAATCCATGTCTACAAACTGAGGGTACCCTTAATCCATGTCTACAAACTCCATCCATGAATCCATACAAACTGAGGGTACCCTTAATCCATTAATCCATTAGGGTACCCTTAATCCATGAATCCATGTCTACAAACTGAGGGTACCCTTAATCCATTAATCCATGTCTACAAACTGAGGGTACCCTTAATCCATTAATCCATATCTACAAACTGAGGGTACCCTTAATCCATTAATCCATATCTACAAACTGAGGGTACCCTTAATCCATTAATCCATATCTACAAACTGAGGGTACCCTTAATCCATGAATCCATGTCTACAAACTGAGGGTACCCTTAATCCATTAATCCATGTCTACAAACTGAGGGTACCCTTAATCCATGAATCCATGTCTACAAACTGAGGGTACCCTTAATCCATGAATCCATGTCTACAAATTGAGGGTGTCTACAAACTGAGGGTACCCTTAATCCATGAATCCATGTCTACAAACTGAGGGTACCCTTAATCCATGAATCCATGTCTACAAACTGAGGGTACCCTTAATCCATGAATCCATGTCTACAAACTGAGGGTACCCTTAATCCATGAATCCATGTCAATACAAATCCATGTCTACAAACTGAGGGTACCCTTAATCCATGAATCCATGTCTACAAACTGAGGGTACCCTTAATCCATGAATCCATGTCTACAAACTGAGGGTACCCTTAATCCATGAATCCATGTCTACAAACTGAGGGTACCCTTAATCCATGAATCCATATCTACAATCTGAGGTTACCCTTAATCCATGTCTACAAACTGAGGGTACCCTTAATCCATGAATCCATGTCTACAAACTGAGGGTACCCTTAATCCATGAATCCATGTCTACAAACTGAGGGTACCCTTAATCCATGAATCCATGTCTACAAACTGAGGGTACCCTACCCTTAATCCATGAATCCATGTACCCTACAAAAACTGAGGGTACCCTTAATCCATTCCATGTCTACAAACTGAGGGTACCCTTAATCCATGAATCCATGTCTACAAACTGAGGGTACCCTTAATCCATGAATCCATGTCTACAAACTGAGGGTACCCTTAATCCATGAATCCATGTCTACAAACTGAGGGTACCCTTAATCCATGAATCCATGTCTACAAACTGAGGGTACCCTTAATCCATGAATCCATGTCTACAAACTGAGGTTACCCTTAATCCATGTCTACAAACTGAGGGTACCCTTAATCCATGAATTCATGTCTACAAACTGTTGAAATAAGTTTAAGGAGATTTATTTATTGAGCAATTTTATCCATAAAATCAATTGTAGATAACAAAGAGATATTTTTTGTTTTTTGGAAAAAACACAAAAATATATATGATTTTACATTGGAAACTAGTATCTTTACATGCCTAGTAATCATTTAAAGACCAGTATGTACATAGTGGTCATATAGAGATCTATAACCGTGACAAAATGGGCCCTGACCTAATAAACAACGAGGATTGTTCAGTCCTAGTTGTACTGTTGGATTGGCCATTATAGCTTTGTAGATGGAACTGTTGGTATTAATTCCTTCCTCCATTTCTTCCGGCTTGGTTTTCCGGTCTCCTAGCAACCAGTCACACTGGAAAATTGAACATGATCAGTGCTAGAAATGAATAATGTGGAATTAAAAAAATTTTTTTTTATTGAATTTTTTTTTTTTTTAATTCTTTAAAAGAGTATGAAAATTAATTCAAATTCAAATAATACTGTTTCCTTATTCTTTTCACAGAGTGACAGATTGTTTGAGATATCATAAACAAGTAATTATTTTATCAAACAATATCAATATGTTGAATTTATCTACATAAAATATTCAATAAATTCTTTTCTCTAAGAGGTGTGTCAAAATTTGTTTACATTAAAACATAAAACTGTTTCCTGATTCTTTTCCTAGAGTGACAGATCGTTTCAGATATAATAAACAATTAATTATTACATCAAACAATTTTAAAGATGACAACGCAAATTTAAAAAATTCCAGTTTGACAGGTTGCAAGAATTAATTCTTTTCAACTTGCATTGTCAGCTTTGATATGCTGAATTTATGTGCATAAAATATTCAATAAAGACTTAATATGTATACCATATTCATCTGCATACTTAATAAATTTTGCAGTATGATGACAGTTGCAAATAAAAATTGAAATTGGATACAAAGTACAGAGCGTTACGCTATGTTCATCATCAATTTTATCTCGCCTAGTACTTGATATAAACAAGGAATTTTAATGGTTGTTATTAATGCAAGATTTTCGTTCAAGAGCAGGATTAAAATTTATTTTAGGTACACCAGACATAATAATTATATATAAGGCTAAAGATTTGATAGTAGTGTAACAGTCTGGAAATAAACGGGAAAAAAGATTTGTAGGAACATTGTCACTCACTGCTGCATCCTGGTCATTCCTGCCCACTCTCAGCGCGTCAATGGCATCTTTTTCAGGAAATCCCATCTCCACTAGGTTCTGGAGGGCCTGCACGTAAACAAAATGATGAAAGGTAATTGAAACTACTATGTATTTGTGAGCCGAAGCTCTAAATAAACATTTCAAAACAGATATAATTAGGCAGCAGTTGTATTAAATTACATTTCATTTTTCAAATTTTGTTTTTCATATTTAATTACGCTATTATCTTTGTAACTGGGGGTATACCTTAAACATGAGCTGTAATTCTGAAGTTTGATAACTAAAGGCAGTAACACTTTCACATATTTGCATCACAAATGTCAACTAGAGGCTGTTATTTCTCCTTCCTTTGTAAATATTTCCTTCAAATTGTTCTAATATATGTATAATTTGATTTATTTTGAAAAAAAAATACGACAAAAACAGAAATCATTGATTTGATTACTTTCAACTTTTATGAAACTTTGGTCAAAACATCAATATCTACAGTAAACAGGACAAGTCTTACACTCTAAATAGGTTTCTTGCTAAATATGGAAGTTCCCTTTCCATTAGTCCTGATCTTATACTATGGTTTGTAGCCTGTTAACATAGTTCAATAACAGACACAGTGTACATGGAACATCAAATACATAGAACCTTAGTTTTAAAGTTTAAAATAATTTACCCCATAACCTGTAATATGATACTAACCCTTGGATTCGCCTTGAATTCCCTCCTTCTGAATGCCCGTAGTGATTTGAGTATATTTGTGACCTGAGGTGACTGACTATCATCATTATCATCCATGCCTCCTACAGCTCCCTCAGTCTGTATAAAATTATCAACAATACATTCAGGTCTATAAAATGGCTTGTTTTTTGTTAAACCCTAAAAAAGTTTGAATTTGTGGTAAAACCAAATATCAATCAGACCAGAAAATCTCCAGTAGGAGAAACTTCAGAAGAACAAACATCTTGTTCATGTGTGTACTGAGGTTCATCTTCAGTCAGATTTCAAGAGGATACCCATTGGAAGTCTCTTAAAAAGAGGTAAACAACTAAACAAGAGGCCCATAGGTCCTGTAACGCACACCTGGTTTAGTTTTCTGTAATTGCTTCATTAGCACACAGTGTTTAAAAAATTGTATCGATTTCTCCTAGAAGACCCTACCCCTCTGCCAAAAACGGGTTGGGATTGGGGTTAAAATGAACAGTTTATATAAAACAAAGTTCTCTTTACTGGCCAAGGGAGCCAAGACCCTTGGTTTAAATCGAAATAAACCCCTTCATCAAAGCATGCCTCAAAATCAAGGTATTCCTACGGAAAAGAAAGGATTTTGAAGAATTTGTTTGAATTCCCCTACTAGCTTTAGGAGTTGGTATTCTTCTTCCATTTCTTTATTAACACATAAACCAGTATACAGAAAATTTGGCTAATTGCTACCTTGGCCTTAAATCACGTGCTTTATGATTTGTTTTATTCTGACCTCAAATTTCATCAAAACATACCTACTGTAATATAGGGCTGAACAGCAATAACAATTGTAAGTATATTTTCACTGACTTAAATCTTTTGGGTCAAATTTAAAGATGTGACCTTTTTTCAGGAAATTACAGTCGGCATCTATGTAAGGATTTATCCATTATGTATCCTAAGATTACAAACTATTGATAAACAGATTGATCAACTGATACAAATGATGGATAACACAAGTATACCCATCAATGTGAATTATAAAAGGAAGTATTAATTCAATAGTCTATTTTGATATGACCATACAGAGGCTTATAACATACATGTTGATGGTTAACTATTCACAAAGAAGTGTTATTTTTCAAAAGATGAAGTAAGAATACTACTTTAACTTCCATAAATGAACATTAGCATGATATACTCAGACAAGTCACAATTGGCCGATCGACAACGCAAAAAATAACCACACCTACCGAAAATCAAGGGAGGCTACTCTCACCATCTCCGACAAACAAAATGTTGTATGCATTGAACGTCATTCCCGATGATATCAGACTTAATTATGCCTCTAACGTATGAGGTAACACTATGATTTCAATGTATAGCATTATGTGACCTTCCATGTCCCAGAAATTATACAGTCAACAAACACAATATTGGAATAAATTGACAGCTGTTTCGTTTTTATTGCACCTCGGACTAGAATGCATTGATCTGATTGGACGTTGCTTGCCCCCTATAAATCTATAGGGGGCAGCTGAATATATAGGGGGCAATGGCCGCCATCCATTATCTCTGAAAGGCGTCACTTCGTAATTTCAAATCACAGATTGGCGATATTCACATTCTGTTCCGTGTCGGAATATTGGCTAGAGTGAATCCTAGAAGTTGCTATTATCTAGTACGAGTTGTTTCCCCTACACGAAGCACCTATTTGACTCGGATCAAAAATGGCTGGGCGGTTCGGGCAGACGACAGCTGCAGACAAGGAAAAAAAACGCCTGGCACTTAACGCTGATAAGACGTTAAAAGCTAATAAGTTGGCCGCTAAAGTGTTCAAAGATTATTTGGTGGAAAAGCAGCAAAACCCAGATTTTGAAGATTACGATGTAGTCCGACTGGATGAATGTCTTGGCCATTTTTACATGGATGCCAGGAAATGTGATGGGACGTATTATATATATATTTAAATGGGTCCTTGGTGCTTCGCCCTCACCCCCTACCAATCTGACTGAACCCCTATATTCCTGTAGGGGGTCACTAGCAAACTACATAACTAATAGTATAGAGAATGTCAAGAGAGATCAGGTCACAGTGTATGAAAGAAAGCTACGAGAAATTATGATTAAAATCTTGAAAAATTGAATGAAAGAAGGGAGATAACTCTAACTGACCTGTTCCTCCTGTTCTGGTGTTTCATCAGTACCAGGGACAGGTTCGTCTATACCAGGATCTGCCTCATGCTGTATTAGCCATTCCATTGATTCTGTCACCGACATCCTGAAATGCGTAATCAGGACATTGTACTTTGTGATCAATGATAGTGATAATGAAACTTTAAGTAGGATTTAATTAACAGAAAATCTTTACCACTCTTGTCTACTCACTAAATACAGGTGGTTCACAAAGAAATGAATTATGGTATATTGGATGTGTCATTTAGTGCAAATGCTATGTCCTATGACAGGAAATTTTTCAGTACTACATGTATTGGAGGAATAAGTGTGATTGATCTATTCATAGGCTGCAAAGACTTGTCACCTTTGTTGTCAGCAAGTGTGATACAATATTCCAATGAATAATTATTGAGTCTCAACATTATTTTTTTTTAATTTTATCAAATGTGAAATTCTTTTAAGGCTTCATATATACAGGACCTTACCACTGAAATTAATAGACCAATAAGAATATTGGAAAGAGATTAAAAATAACATGAGATTCAAAAAGAACAGATTGTAACAATATAGCATGGCATCCTCAAATCCACACCCACAAGAACGATGAACTCTTTTGAGACTAATCCAAAGACTAAATCAAAGATTGTTAACACTGAGAGTGCCATGTGTTGGAGTGGTGAGTGCCCCCTGTTGGAGTGTCTTTTCAGTCAGCATGTCATCACATATGTAATAGCACCAGCTATCATGGTTACTCTATTACTTGGCAGAATTCAATATTCTTCCAAATCCAATGAAATAGAACAAAAATAATCATTTTGAATTTACAAACATACTGAAGTATAAAACTTTCATATTTTTGAAATCCTTTTGGTTGGTTGAAAAATTCCTCCCAATAACCAGAAACTTCATATTCATATCAATAGCCTCTGTGAAATGAAGTTTGTTGGTATTTGCACCATTCCGGATTTATTTTTCACCACAGCATAACTTTGGTATGCTGTAATCTTAACATTGTTTGAAATACTACATATCTTATGTAGTACATATAGTTTTAAACAGTAATAATGAATACTAGCTGTAACTTATTGATGTCAGTAATTGTGACTAAGACCTTTATATACGGTCAAGATTTTTACAGACAAACGTAAGTGTCTACCAGCTAAATCAACTGTTGTACAGCAACTCCAAACCACATTTGAGTTATATCATCTGTTAAGAAATAAAAACATTATATTGGTACTTAGAGAATCCTGAACCATTATTCCTGTCAACCATTGCATGATTAACTTTAAAGTTCCCAGTTTATAATAATCTGAATTTCTACAGTTGTCAGAAAAATTTTTCTCTCTCAATAATTTATTCAAAAGCATTGACAAAAAGAGTTGATCTGAGAGCAAATTATCTCCTCTTAGTTAATGATTATTGACTAATTTCCAGCTCTATAAGGATGAACTACTAATATTTATAGTTGTTTTTATCATAGTTGATCCTAATGAAAATCTTGGCAAACTCAGGTACAGCAGACTTAAAAGTCTTACAACTTACTTATTCAACAATAAGGCTTTCTTAGCTCTTCCTTCAGGAAACCCCATTTCTGTAAGTTTTCGTAACGAAACCTGGTCAATCTTAGGCTCAGTTGATTCTTTTAACATATCTGTAAAGATAAATTAGTTATATAAACATGTATGTGTGATTGCATTAGATATTGTTCCTGTATAGTAAATTGTAATTTCAAATTTTGGTAATATTATTTAACTAAACTTGATTTTATAAAGTTATATAAGATTTCCAAACATCAATGTTAATAAAACATTGAACTGTGTTACTACTACACATTTACAGAAAGATTAAATTTCCCACTTTTTATCACACCGTTGTGCCACTTCAAGAAAGAAAAGCTTACATTAGTTTGAAATTTTCACATAAGACAGGGTTATTTTATCAGGTCATGTGTATTACACCTGTGGCTGTACACTACATACATTGAAAATGAAACAAATATACCTTCAGCTTGTTTAAATATCTTTGATGCCTCTGGATTAAGACACAATATCTTTTGGGAAGCTTCTATCAGCGAGACCAAGATCTTCCTCAGCTCTGTCTGAAACTAAAACAAAATTCCACATGGAAGAGTTGACAGATAGAAGGGTGATAGAATATTTACCATCACTGACTTAGATCACAGTCAAATATTAGTAGAACTGTCGTTCCTTCTTTTATATAAGTAGAGATATCTACTTCTTTGAGAAGGTATTGACTGTGAAGTCATTTGTTTGTGAGAGTGACTTCAAGAGAAAACAACACAACTTTCTCACACAAACTAATTACCTACCAAACAACCAATACTAGCTCAAAAAGAGCAGATAACTCTGCATTATGAAAAGACAGAAATATTTTTCCTTGATCTTTCCTACTTAACTGATGAGATGTTATAAATATGTATATTACCATAGCTCTATACCACACACTGGACTGACTATTAATCAAAAGAACTGACCACATCATACTGCTCTTTATTCTTCTCAGAAAACTTACATCTAGGTTTGGTGGAGTCTCTGGAGCCTTCGGTGCTTTTGCTGCAGGAAGACGGGATGTGACCTCTTTTATAGTATCCATGGTGATTTTTTTACTTTCTTCTCTCTGCAGCTAGTTCAATTGAGGAAAAATACAAATAAAATACTGTAAACGGAATCTTAATTCAAACTCAAAATCAGTGAAACAACAGCAAACTATGAGGAACTTGAAAAAATCATATGACTAAATGAGTAAATTAAACATTGATTTCAGAGGGAAAAAATGATGATTTTTTTTTTCATACAACTAACATTGAACATTCAACTTCAAACCCCACAGGGAAGGACATTTCCGAAGGAGATTATATAGTGAAATCTATCAAACTTCTCTATAATCTCCATCAACCAGCATCTCTCAAAACCCTGAGTTCTGACTTTATCTGTCAGCTCTCAATATAGAGAAATTGTAAAATTGGGAAACAACCCTTGAACACAGTTTTTATATGTATGAGAGTATACAAATATAGTGTTTTTTTAGGACTCAGATATCTGAGACCTTGACTCATGCTTTTCCAGTGAGTCTCACCCAAATTTTGAGAGTACACTATACCTCTTAAAATGAGACTCATCAAAACTTTGGAAAATGGGTCATGGACTCAATTAAAGAAATCATAAAAATTGTTGAGGATATTGCGAGTATTTCATTCTACCAAGGCTGCTTCATTCTGCCATATATATGTGTATACCCTCATCATACCGCCATGTTTTGGCCCATACAGATTTAGGCAGTATCATGAGGGTGGTGACAGTATCGAAATTTGATGAAATAGAACTTTGTATAAGATAATTGATCAATATCTTTATATGTGGCAAAATCCAAATGTACAGTTACAATATTGTCACACAAGAACAGATTGTCTAATATGGCCCCAGTTTTGGGAAAAAAATGGCATATGTGTTTTTATTTGTCACTATCTCTGAAACAGATCAATGTCCGAGTTGTAAATACAATAAAGAAGAAAACTGATCATGATTTGCTAATTACTGGGGTGATACTTTTGGGTTACCATGGGCAAAGTCATTATAAATGTTTTTTGACCGTGGTCTAATATCTTCTCTCAGTCTCCGATCATGAATGGCAAAGCTAAATTTTGACATACAGGTGTACAACACAAACACAATACGAGTATAAATAACCCATTGTTTTATTACAATACGAACCTGCACCTATAGGCATCAATTTGATTAGTAAATGAAATCACTGAAGCGTAACTGTTACCTGTGCCAGTAAAATCAAGAATTCCCATATGTATACAAAAAGAACATTAGAGAGCTCAACGACGACCCAATTTGGCAATAACACTGAGGGAAATACAGAGTAATTTGGAACATTTGAATTAATATACAAGTGTGGCAACATTATCAGGTGGTAAAAGGTTGAGGAAGCACTGTATAACCACTAGCAACACTTACCGGATCTTTGCTCTCATATCTGGATGGGACTAGTCTCTTCTTCAGTATTATCAACTCATCTGCAATTAATGTAAGAATTTGAAAAGAAAAAGAAATTTCAATAAACTGTACTCAATAACCCTGATCCAGTTAACAGCAAATATATGCACAATGTCAATGAAAAGTAAGAGAATGATATTTTCAATTAATTCACTATCATTAAACACAAAGTTTTCTGAATACTCTACATACAGTTCAATACAATTGAGCAATCAATGTAAGAATTTGAAAAGATACAGAAATTTCAATAAATTGTACTTAGTAACCCAGATTCAATTAACAACAGCTATATATACACAATATCCATGAAAAGTAAGAGAATAATATTTTTAATTAATTTATCAGTATTAAACACCAACTTTTTTAATATTGTACAAAGTTCAACACACTTAGGCTTAAAATCCTACATGACAAATTCCAATGACCCCAAATCTGCTGCTTAAATGGACATACTCATGACAATCACAACGATTACAGTGCAGGGAATGGCATTGCAATTTCACATTTGATAATGACTTCTATTGGACTGAATAATATAATATATACCCCTGCTCATTACTCATAAATTTCAGGGGTGAACAAATTAGTACACTATAGTTCAGCCCACAAGGCCTTTTTTTCATCTGGAGGTGAATCCCATCACACTTGTAGTCTATCCTTGTTTCAAGCCAGTAATATGTACGAGTGCACTTAACAAAAGAATAAAATCCTGACAAATGAGTTTGGATGGGAGACTAGGAAAAACCCTATAGATAGGTTTATTTAAATTGGATATGTGGGTGAATTCATGTGGGTAGCTGGTCATTGGGTCAGAATACATATCTAGTGTTCAGGGTAAATAATGTTTGGCCTGTTACACTGGTATAGTGGGATGCAAGAGGATACCTTGCAAACAAAAGCTGAGTGGGTGGAGATGGATGTGTGGGGGGAATAGGGGTCGTGCAACGTTGATGTTTTCAGCAACAGTTGAAATATGGCAGGTTTATGGCTCAGATGTTGGTATAACAATAATGTATACTATTTTCTTCTCTTGTTTCTCCTGTTCTCTTGTTTGATCTTTCATCACCAGATTAGTGGAAATAATTTTTTATAGGATTGTAGCTTTTGGCAACCACAAGTTCCCAGAGGAGCTCTTCAAAGACTTCAGTTTGGGAATCAATATCAGTGACTGGACTTTCCTTTCCATTTGTGATGCCATTATCTTTGAATTGTCTGAAAACCAGAAGCAGTAATCCAGTGGGGAAATTAGTTTTGATCAAACTGCTCTTAAACATCTTACGATGAGATCAAATAAGTGTGTGAACAACATTGCCTTGTTTCAGTCACTGTCTGATTTGTGTAAGGTAATTATAAATACATATGCAATAAGATGCTATGCTAATGCCTTTTTCGTACTACCTTTATGAGATCTTCAACACTTGAGGTGCAACATATGTATGTTATAGGAAGTAATATGAACCATGCCATGCCCCTCTAGTGGCTTGAACTAGCGACATCTAAAACTGTCCAGGAGGACACTGTGCATAACCACGAGCCAGTGACCTAGCTATTTAGGTCTCTACACGAAAGTATTATATTGACTGAACTGAGTATGAAGTTTACAAAAAAATGTGTTGTTTTCCTGTAGTTTTTAGCATAAAACGTTATACATTTGCTAGCCCCATCATTCAAAAACCATTTTGCACATGTGTTGGACACACTTGGAAATTAAATGTGTGAAGTTAATGTAACTGTAGCCCACTTTGTTACAAATTCTAGTATTTTCTTGCATGAATATTTATACTACCGTTGTCAGTAACTCCTTCCTGAGACAGTGTCTTTTCGTCGCTAAGTATTTTTCCTGTACGAACGAGAAGGATCTTGTGATACAGAGAACTTTTCATACTGTCAGCCGGGTTCAGGAAATGACCTAAAGATCGTATTTTGACAGCGTCGATTTTCAAGTCTGGATTTAGATCAATTATGAATTCCTGACCCTCCATGTTCACCACCCGCACCCTCATCCCTGTAGGAGGGAGGATGCTAGTCTCAGAGACAAACATGCAGTTGTTTTCTCAGTGAGAGAAATGACAAATATGGAATTCTAGTCTTTTCTCTGCAACCCGAGAGTATTCCGAACTGTAAATCGGAGTCACTAAAACGTTTATATACTGCCGTCTATCGGCATTTAAAAAGTATATTGACACAAGGGACGTAATTCGTGGACTCCACTCTGTTCATTGATCCATAAAATTTAAAAGCCTTTAATGTAAATCCATTTCAGAACAAAGACCCGTTTTCGCAAACTTGTTGTTTTGGCATTGAAAATATCTAAATTGAGAGTATTAAAAAGGGAAAAAATCATAGCCACTTTCTATGTCTGCATTGTGATGATTGACAACCACATACAATATACTAAATTGCTTTAACATGATATTGAAGGTAGCAGACGATTATAAATTTAAACGACCTTAGTGACCGTACGCTTCATTGGTTACAACATGGCGGTGGGACAATCGGGTACCATGTACAGGTAGTAGTGAGGCCGAATTTTAAAGTCCTGTTAATAACAGGTGATTTTTGTACATTGCTTACAGAGAGGTTTTACATGGAATAACCCAAAAACAAGGTACGTCATATGATATCTATAATTTTTCTCAATTGTCTATTTCAATATTTTTTTATCTCTGCTATTTTTTTACTATTGATTTGATAATAGTAGTGGTGTATTAAGTTCTAACACAGATACGGATTACTATAAACAGTACACGGTGCGCACGTTCATTATTTACTTTAGTATTTATCAAGAGAGAGAAACACATGTAGGGTGTATTACCTTGTATCAAAGTGTGAAAGACATACAAACGGAATTTGTATGATATTATCCAAGTGAAAAAAAAATGGTTCGATTTTTTTTCTCTCTCTTAGATATTGCTGTTTATAAAATGCTAAAATATCGTTTATATATATATGGATAATGATTCCCAATAAATTCTATACTAATATATAATTAATTGTACCACCCGTATAATCAGAGACACGGTCTGTGTCTGATCATCGGGACGGTCTTTAGAATACACGTAAATAACATTTCAAATTAACATCAGGTTGGCAAGTCAAGCCGATTAAAAATTTCAAAATCAAATTCCGAAGTTATTATTGTCCATTCAAGTACGAGAAGGAACAAACGGAATTGATTAGCGAGTGAGCTTTAGATTATGAATACGTGCATGCGCATAATAAGATTTAGAACATGACTTCAAGTTTACTGTATAGAATCGAAAAGGAGAAACAAAGGTATGGTACAAATGTATAGGCTTACTTAAACACTTCCTTTACAATCTCTCACGAGTGGGTAATTAGTCAGGAAAGTAGTGCCCACCACTGATAAGAATACAACGTAACATGTTCACATACCTATTTAGAATCAAAATTCGACACGATACACAATCACCATTGGACAACGGACACCAAACCAAAGAGACATACATCAGGGTATATTCTTGAACACGATTCAGATTGACTCCCAACAAGACCAGACATAAATCACCAATTTTAAATGTTATTTGTACTGGCATATAAAATGGAAATATAGTAATATAGTTGAAGAATATTGAGCTTTCTCTTAACAAAGTAATGAGTTTGAAGGAGACTGGTCAGTTGGTGAAAGTTTTGTATATTACAGTTTCTAACTTCATAGTGCTAAGTCTGTCCATCCGAAAATCACTGCCATCTAAATGTATTAGCACTAACGCGAACTTTTCAATTATCTATATTCTAGGGACACGCCGATTTAATCAATTATGGCATAGACACAAATAAAGGTCCTTTTTTTCATAATTGCTATAAAATGTGCATGTACTGAAAACGTGTTACGATTTCAAGATGATTGACACAGAAGACACAAGTTAAAAATAAATCGACCGAGCGTTACATTTTCAAATTGATGAGGTAAACGAGACGGATGCGTTCCATTTCTAAAGTGAATCAGGTAAACGAGATGGTTGTTACAGTTCCAAAATGAATGAGGTAAACGAGACGGATGTGTTACAATTCTAAAGTGAATGAGGTAAACGAGACGGATGTGTTACAGTGAATGAGACTGGTGTCACAATTTTCCAAAGTGGATAAGGCGAGTGTCACAAGTATAAGAAATAGGCAGGTGTCACAATTTCAAATGAACGACGCAGATGTCATGTATCCATTAAAATATGGTAGCTGCTAGTTTACGTCATGGATAGAGAACTTTTATGTTTGTTGGATAAAGACAGAAGTGACGTGTCAGAATTGTTGAATATTTTAAGGTTTGACTGCGATAACAAAAAATTTTTTTTTCGCCCTTTATATCCATTTTAATTGATTTGAAATCAACACCAAGTTACTTATAGCCAGCCTACAGTAAAACGGATAATTGACAAGGAAAGCTGATAGTCAAACCTCTCATATCATTTGTAATCTCGTGTATTGTACCTTGTAACTCGCTATACGTTTTACTTTTAGTACAAATGGTGTGACATAAAAAAATCAACCACAATTATTAAACTGCCTGGTTAATCACTTATGCTAAAGGATGTGTATAGATGTGTTATTTTAACTAAACATTTTTGTTTGTGTGTAGTTTCATAATTAGGTTTAAACATGATTGGATAACGATTCTGAATATATGCTATATATGTTACATATACGGTATCATGCAGTACAGTTATAATTGATACATAGTATTTTCCAGGACATATGTTTTATAAGACGAAGATTTAATAAGGTATAATTTAGCATTTATGTACTTTTTATATTCAGGAAACAAGGGGATTATAATGCATAATAATAAGATAGGGACAAGTTTATTATACAATATATACATACATTTATCAGGACAGGTATAAATATGATAATAATGACCACTATCTGCCCACGATGACATAATGATTTTCCATCGTCCATTGAATTACACACCTTTATTGGATGTTAGAGACAGATAATCGGTCTGACGAGAGAGCCTTCATTGTATCACATTTAAAGGCGTTAAATTCTTTATTAGCGATGCTAAAAGTTTTCGGCTTCTACAATGCGTAGCAGCTTAAATGATTTTTCTGGGGTTAAATTAACAGTGAAAGTCACGATGAAAAAACGTGATTTTCAGATTGATAAACTATTCAACTGATTTGGTATTCTGTAAACATCACGCGACATATCATATCGCGTGTGTTAAACCATATCTCGTCAGTATTCACACGACTCGTATGGTAAACAATATCACGTCAAAGTGTTCACACGACTCGTGTTAAGCAATATCACGTCAAAGTGTTCACACGACTCGTGTTAAGAAATATCCCGTCAATGTGTTCACACGACTCGTGTTAAGCAATATCACGTCAAAGTGTTCATACGACTCGTGTTAAGTAATATCACGTCAATGTGTTCACACGACTCGTGTTTATCAATATCACGTCAAAGTGTTCACACTACTCGTGTTAAGCAATATCACGTCAAAGTGTTCACACGACTCGTGTTAAGCAATATCACGTCAATGTGTTAACACAACTCGTGTTAAACAATATCACGTTAAATGTGTTCACATGACTCGTGTTAAGCAATATCACGTCAAAATATCACGTCAAAGTGTTCACACGACTCGTGTTAAGCAATATCACGTCAAAATATCACGTCAAAGTGTTCACACGACTCGTGTTAAGTAATATCACGTCAAAGTGTTCACACGTCTCGTGTTAAGCAATATCACGTCAAAGTGTTCACGGGACCTATGTGTTAAGCCATATCACGTCACTGAGTTTTAAAGGTTATGTCACATAATCTGTAAGAGTCTTGGTCAGTTTTAAACCGCTTAACCTTCACATTTTAATAGTAATTTAAAACTTTTAATGACAAATTGTTGATGTTTTAAAAAGAATTTGACTACGTTTCAGAAGAAAAATTGCGCTTAATTCCTATTGGAAAACGCTTGAAACACCAATAGCCGAAGACTGAGCCATTCTATCGAATCTTTATTCTGTAAATTAAATTCTCTATGCAGTGAAGACCTTTCGTTTTATCAATTTTTTTTGTATATATAAACGAGTATTTGTTAAGATATGGTAAAGTGTACGTTATAATGCAATGTTATTCCATCTCTACCAATAAACATGTTTTGAATTGATATATGGGCACGCCTGTATAGGTAAGTTATTTATAAGGAGATATTGTTTTGTCAGTCAGTGGTGTATATATCGCTATCTGGCCCGGTCTGACGGTCAGGGGAGTAGGGTTACCTGTCAGACAATGGTACCCGGGCTAGGTGCATGGTATACAGTGGCCAGATGGTCGCCCCTATAAACGTATCGACTCAGTTCTTCTTATATCCCAGTCTTTTCAGGGACAATTCTTAAATTTAAATGGATGATTGCCAATCTTAGGTATATTAAATATGATCTGATTAATTGAGTGATTCATGTATTCCTGTTTTGTGGTATTCTCACCATAAAGCAAAATATTGTACTTTACAGATGTGCTTCACATTTGTTATGGGTTCTTTAACAGTCATACAGTACTAAATGGTCCGAAGGGTTCTGAATATCTATACGTGATTTGTCTTGGTCGCACATCAAGTGTTTGTATGTACTCCAAGTGGGAATCTGAAAATCGGTATATCGAAAATCTGCATGCGTTTTGTATATTCAACATTTGTTTCAATATTTGAAATACGACCTTGGTTTAACGAAAAGAATTTCGACAGTTGAAGATTAATGAGGACCATGTAAGTTAAGGTCGTCATTAAAAGGTCATTAGGAAAGAGTTAAATGTGTTCGATGATCGTTAATGCGTCTTTTTATCTCGGTTCTCACATTCAGAACATGACATTACATGACATTCTTCTAGTAATTGTTTAGGGGTCTGTGGGTAAATTTTCCAAATGTGCCCGTTTGATCGATTTTGTCGAGTTTGAATTAGGTAACTTTCTATTGTTTTTGATGTCCCTTTTCGCCACACCTTATCAGAGTATATATATATATATATATAACTCGTGAAGGCCAACGTACCGGGTGATTCATTGTTGTTTCGCTCCCTATGTCAGTCACTACAAAATGTCTACTTCCTTTCATGTCTCATGGAATCAGTGTGATGAACACTGTCACAAGACCCACCCTCCATTGGGTTGATTTATCACTTGGTTCGGCGATGTTGAAGTCGGATTCAAGATCCCGACAGCAATACGCTATTGGTCCTTCGGTAAGTAGGTGTAACGTTGAAAATGGACCCGCGTTGAAAACGGACCATTGGTCCGTTTTCAACGCGAGTCCATTTTTAACGTTCCAAAGGTATTAACATTGACAAACGCTGACAAGTTTTTTATTTTCAACAAACACGTCTGTTGATTGTCCTGTATATTTGTTGTTATCCGATTGATGACGTTCTAAGGCTAACAGCCGAAGCGTGAAATTAAAACGGAATATTCAATCTTGTTTAAGAGTTCTTTTACGGTATATGTATGAAGCAGATTAAAAAAAAATATATAATATCTCTATTACGATATTAAATTGGTATTGATCATCGCGCGGTTTTAAACATATATTTGCATTTACAAATGAGCCCAAAAGTTCAATAAAACATACGTATGTACAATATTGTATTTGCGTTTGGAATCTTGAGCGTCAAATGACATAGAACTCTGCTTAACAATACACAAAATATATTAAAATTCTTTTTTATTTGCTCATCTGGTATTCATCAAAATGTTTGAGAGGTAGAAAAGCTGTCAAGTATGTCATTTAGGAAAGTATTAGACGGAGGACATGTCTTTTAGACCAAATCTTTTGTATTCGTTTGTGTAAAGAAGGAAACGTTCGTTGTGCGCATGCCAAGTATTGTTTTTTACCAGAACTAAATGTTACTTGTCTTAACCATTGTGACGTTTGAGATGGTTGCTTCACGTTTACATTGTCCCCAAGAAACATTTGGTTTCATGGAGTGTTCAGATACTCCCGAAGTCTTGTGGTATGCCAGTCATAGCTGAATGCATGAATTTATACCGGCTATTGCACCCAAAACTAAGAATAGATGAAATGAGAACGACATTGTGGGTCTATAATGATATCTACCAATGTGTTTTCATTGATAATAAACATATTTATAGCCTAAACAATGCTGACATTTCCCTTGTTTTTGTTTTCCTTCAGAAAGTGCCATTACCTAGACTTGATGTTTGGCTTAATGTTCATTTAATATATAAGATTTTTTTTTCTTTTGTCGGAATCCAATTTCTTTAAATAATTTTATGTTTGGCTATGTGGGAAGGGCAAAAAAAGGCAAGTTACAGTCAAACACTCTGATATGAGATCGTGTAACTGCCAGTATGTTTGCACACACGATTTATAGAGATGTCAATTTTTGTCAAAAGGATATACATGTATGATTAATGAATTATAGAGAATTTTAAGTCATTACCCTCTGGTCATCTACATATACACCTGTATTTACACCGGACATCTTATGAAATCTACTTTAATATTCTGTTTTTTCCAAATGCAAAGTTATCTGCTCTCGTGACCAGATGTTGATCGTTATAAGTTTGCGCACAAATTCAAATATCCAAGTACGTGGTTTTCGTGAGAAAATATATATATTATCTATATTCTACTTGGACTTTTCAACGATCTACATTTAAATTTGTTCATATTGTGCCCTCGTTTCATCGATTTTGATACTGTTTTTAACATGACGGTATTTGTAGCTGTTATTGTACGGTTTCATCCTTACCTTGTAACTCACTAAAACTCAAATTACTAAACATTTATATCGAATCATATGAAGTAAACTATGGAGATATTGTACATATGTGTACACATCACCTCTTTTCCCATCTATACCATAATATTTTTAAAAAATATTTGTGTTTTGATTTTTCGTCAGATTTGGATTTTTGCTATCTTGTTTTCCGATCGATAATTGGGTCAAGAGGTCGACTTTAACGTAATTCCCTACATAAATTCCAAAACAAAGTGCCCACGTCATTGTTTACAGTGATCTCTTCTAACCAAGCCAATGACTTGCTGGCTGAGAATCCAACCATAAATTGAGAAGCGAATTTCAAGATAGTTTTGCGTATTCCATGGAAACTGTAAAGAAGATACAGAATGTGATTCAGTAAATTGCAAGTTTAGACCAATTGAGGTAATGCTGTGTTCCCCAGCTGTATAACATACATAAAACAAGAATAGATAGTTGAGTTACAGATATCAGGTTCACGCTAAATAAAGGCAGCATATGTTCTGATGAGATCACAGCTTTAATAATTGCTCTGAGACATAGATTTAGTGTGAAAGGTAAACACGAAATGTTGGAAAATAAAGAATGTTACTATCAAGAAATGGAAAATTCACAATTATTTTAGTGAGTGTGAAGTAAACACGATTATGGTAGATCTCAGTTTTAAGCAGTCGTATTGGTTGTGTTGACAAATGTACACTAGAAGAGCCTGTCATGATATTTCCTTCAAGATCTTGATACGCCCGATTTACATGATCCACACATTTAATTACTAAATTTAGCCAGTCAGTTGTCTGATAACGTGATGAAGGTTACAGTCGTCAGACCTTCAGACAGGTTGTAAGTTCTTGTCATGTACAAATATCTATTAGCACACGAGTCTATTGGAGATCATATATTGTCAATCAAAAAATCAGTCAGATTATTTCGTCTTAACAAGTAACGGCCATGTTACCAACACATTACTGTGACATATAGACATATATCTATATGTACTTTAATGTTTGCCTACGACTAGCATATCAACAAGGATTTGGTACAACAACCGTTTTATACATTGAACACTATCTGGATCAAAGCAGACATGTTTTCTTTTAACACACGTAACAGTTTGTGAGCGACAGACAGACAAAGAAAAGTCAATATTAATTTTGTGTTCAATAGGTGGATTTCAAAACAGTATGTTTGTCCTTCAGATATGATATACGACAGTATTGGTGAGCTGTGAACGACAGGCTCATAAAAAGTTGTGGTTAAGCAATAAAACATTCTTAATTTTCATTCCTAAAATTAAGAACATAATAATAATAAATCAAAAAGAACTTTTCATTTTATTATTTATTTAAAAAAATAATGAAATATCGTAAAACGCGTACACAAAATTGTATTTTTTAATTGTTTCAAGCTGACAATGCAAGTAGATAATCATGATTGAGTAAACAAACTAAATAGTGTGTTACCCGGTACAAACTCCACTGACAGGATATAAAGGGAGGGAATATTACAAGATTGGTTCTACTATTTAGTGACTTTAATTAGCACATTAGTACAAGTACGTATACAACTGATTGTCAATTGTCGTACGAACCATGTAAATACAGGTATCAGTTTCTGTTTGTACTATTCTGT
Organism: Ylistrum balloti; assembly: GCF_031769215.1. Lineage (NCBI taxonomy): Eukaryota > Metazoa > Mollusca > Bivalvia > Pectinida > Pectinidae > Ylistrum > Ylistrum balloti. The sequence continues at coordinate 2,370,722 of NW_026782015.1, read as the reverse complement.
GTGTATGTATATATATATACCCCTGAAGGTCATTCAGACATGTACGTAATCTATAGAAGTTTTATACATGATTACGTATTACAATGTATATCGTACCTTATATATGTATACATTTAAAATAGATTTACGTATCATAAATATCTTAATCGTAAAAACAGTATTGTGTACACCTGTTCATTTTTTCTGACTTTTCTGATAAAAATAAAGCCTGTATCATAATTTCTAATTCTGTAAATTTCGTTCTGATCGAATAGACAATATATCTGTCGTGGTGAAACTGTTGTGGAAATGACGGTAACTGCCAACACCTCGGTCACTTCGGGCTAAACCAGGTAGTTTGTATTCAAATACACATGTACATGTATACACTGCATATCAAACGAGGTTCATGACAGAGATAATCTCTGTTACCTTATTATCACACATACAGTGCATGTCTTAATTTTGTCAGACTATCGTTTCAGTTACTACTAAAACTACAGTTATGTTTAAAATAATATATGAAACCAGAGACTCACACCTCTAAAAGTAAACACTGGAATCGATAGAAGCTTTTAACTCGCCAATCTTCGGCAGATTATTGGTCATAACAGTTCTACTCTATTGTCTAGCTCGTGTCTGTTAACAAGTACTCGTTTTCATTTGGGAAGTAGATTTATCTACCTAAATCACTATCACAATGGGCCTCAAACACGCCGATGATGTTTACCTTGCTAACGTTTATAGATTTTACACAAACGTAAGTTATTGATGAAAGCCGTCATAATGGAGAACACAATCTAAAGTGGTTTGACAAAGTATGTTTTTATACTGTGACGAGCAAAGTGTCGCGATTGAAACAATAGCTCTATTTGAATGTTGGTATATAGGCAATATCTATCGTGGTATAGACACTATCTGAATATAGTGATAAAGGGAGAATGTTATATAGGCACGATCTATATCACAGTGTTTTGATATATGAGTGTCGTGATATAGGCAATATGTCGTGGCATATACATTATCTCGATCTGACAGTCGTGATATAGACAATGTGTCGTTATTTAGGCAAACTGTCGTGATATCGGCATTATCTCAAATTGACTGTCGTAATATTGGCAATGTGTTGTGTTTTAGGACTTATCTCATTCTAAGTATCGTCATATAGGTAATATGTCGTGGCATAGAAACCCTCTCGATCTTAATGTCGTGATATAGGCAATGTGTCGTGGTTTAGGCAATGTGTCGTGGTTAAGGCAATGTGTCGTGTTTTAGGCAATGTGTTGTGGTTTAGGCAATTTGTCATGATTTAGGAAATGTATCGTGGTTTAGGCATTATCTCAATCTGAGTATCGTAATATAGGCAATATATCGTGGTGTATATATTATCCCGACCTGAATGTCGTGATAAAGGAAAAATGTAATACAGGCACGATCTATATCACAGTGTTTTGATATTGGAGTGCAGAAGTCACGCTGCATACAAAATTCAGAATGAAGCAATGATAAAAAATGCAGTTAAAACATGTTTCGGAAAGATAATGAAAGCTGAATCTACCAAATGACATACACATACTCCAATATCGAAATTTTTGTAACGAAAGACTCATCCACAATTAGGTTTATTGACTTACTAAGTTTAATCCACTGTTTGGCTGTATTGTGTATAACTGAGTGTTATGTACAATCTTCCACAAGGACGTGTATGATATGTGTTTTCTTTTGTCTATTTACATTGACAACCAGTGGTATATGTGAAAACTAAGGATATTCCGAATGCAACGGGCTAAACATATATAAGGATACACAAGATAATGCTGAAGGTGATGTAAAATAGAAATTTCCGACGTCGACGGAATGACATTGGGAATAGTGAAATGATTTTAAGTTTACAAATGTATGCAGCCAGTTGTGAAAATAGTTCGGGGCTCCGTCCATCATCACACCGGCGTTATAGTATCTAAACATTGTAGATAACAACCGATCGACTGCTCAAACAAAAATAATGATAAAATAGAAAAAAGAAAAAAAGATCTCTAATTTGGAAGAGGGTTTAAATTGGTTATGACTGAGAGTAACATTCATATTTAACATAAACTACTTACATATCACGTGATCTTAAAGAGACCGTGCACATGGTGAAGTCGTGATAAATCAATGTTGCAAACAGATCGGTTTTTATTTCATTATAATTCCTAAATGTGATACCCAGGCCTCGTGTTGGGTTTTCGTCATTATTCCATTAGAAAACCAGAATGTTAGCTTTGTATTTTTCTTTCTGCAGATCAATGTAATAATACAATGCATTCAAATACATAAAAATATTAATGTACTACACTCAAACGAACCATAAGTAATCGTTAGGGTGTGTCCAATATATTTACAGCCTTGGTTCTCTGTATAGACCTATTCACAATACCAAAAGGAGTTTAAAGACCGAACATTAGGACAGAAAAGTCTGAAAACGCTTGAAAACCAGGCCAAGAGCGTTTCTGAATCTATGACGTCATATCTTGTTCAGCTCGGGATATGTAACCACGTGACCGTAGTCTAGGTATATTTCACTCAATGCCATGCATCAATATCTAAAGTAAGGCCAACTCAGTGATAAAAAAGGACGAAGCCTTTGAGGAAAAATGCAATAAACACTACATAACTGAATGATTTCTATAACAGGAGTTATATTGATTACGCAATACTTTTGCGTCTGATAATGTGAACAGTTGTTTTCGACGCTGAACTGGTATTACGTTTTGACTACTGTTATTTTCTAATGAATGGCGTATCAGTATGCATTTTTTTTGTGTTTTAAAATGACAATGAAGGCCGATAGTTTCTCTCTTCCATACAATGGGTTTTACACTAACACAATGGTATGCATGACATTGTCAGCTTCTACGCCATGAAACTGGGTCCTTTCCGACAATGACAGTGCAAATTAGCAAAGAGCAGATATTCAATAAACGCACACTGCCCTAATAGATACCATTACATAGAAATTTCTGAGTATATGTTTAATCACCTCTATGCATTTTGATATCAAAACCTCATTTTTCATTATTTTTCTTAACAGAGTAAGTCAGGTTAACCAGACACAGAATGGCGTTACTGAATGTATTTCTAATAAACCTCATTCGGAACTCTTTATAATTACCTGCCATTCAAATACCTGTATTTGTTATGAGATTTTTACTTTCGGTTTTTAATTGTGATGAATCACAAGGAGTTGTCATTCATACGAAGTAATAATGACTTGCCATTTGAATTGCGTGAGATCGTTAATGGCAATTTTAATTAGTTAGTGAAAGACTGGTAGTTTGGGCTGACATCCAGGCCTGTCTCAGTGTGTGAAGGGTAGAATACTTGTTGTTGAGGTCTTGTGTAAACAGTAGCAACACTAGATGGACATGTCTACATAGGTTTCTGTGTAGTGATTACGCTACATTTAAGCTGCAAAAAGAAACATTTCTGGATGACGGTCTTAAATGTTAACGGAATCTATATACTTCTCTATAGACCACGAAAATATTCTCGTGGATAGTGGCATTAGATAGTGGCACACCGTTCCAGTGTGTAATAATTGCAGATAAGTTTATAACGTTTGTTGGCTTTATGTGACCACTTTCCAACATGGAACAAATCCGAATGATGACCAAAACAATAGAAGTTTAAGTGCGACATATCTCCATACAGTTCGGAATTACAGCTACCTGTTTGTGAAGCTTTGCGTGAGTCCGGATGGGACAGTAAACAAGAAGACTGAAATGAACATTTTAAGGAAACAGGAAATTATGCAAAATATGATGTCCGAGACAGTGTGGGATTCTATGAAACACAGACATAGAAGATTACCTCGAAAACATGGTAAACTTTATATGGTCACAGCTGTACAAATCCGTTTATTACATAAACCTAATATATCTTATTCTAATTTTGTATTTTTCTGTTCAACCTTCTCTGCAATTATCGACGTACATATCACAATGATAACAGATGTATTGTATCGCAGAGACAAAGCACAATGCATTTCTTCAGACACATATATGTACCTCATTTCACTCTTAAGAAACAGTTATTTTTTTTCTTAACCTTTCTTTTTGTGCATTCTTTGATTTAGCTCGGTACATAAATATACATAATGATTTTCGTAAAGGGATGGTTCAGCACGAAATTCATTTTTTTTGTGTGTGTGTTCCTTATTTACATTAACTGTATCTTTATGTGTCATTATTTTTTCTTTATTCACATTTACTTTATTTGTAGGTGTTGATAAATACATAACTTATTCATGTACATTTTGTATACCATTTGTTTGGTCAATATATTTTTGCTATCCCGGTTAAACAATAATTTCTCAGGGACTTTACATTGCTTCCATACGTTTTCTTGTCATGTACATTGTAAGTTAAATTTACCAGGAACAAAAACACTGTTCACTTGTAAGGAGGGTCGTGTACAGTTTAACATCTATTTATATAGTGTATATATATGTAAATAATAAATGGTGAAGAATATGGAATCTCTCCTTAATCACATGCACACGTTCATCAAAATTATCAATACGGTATCACCAGAAGAAATATTTTTTCCCCGCGAAATAAATTATTATTTATTCTGTATACTAGGCCATAAGTTAGGGACTATAATTTCAGAGTGAAAATTCTAATCAATATAAATCAGTATGGTTGTACTCCTTGCAGCGTCTCCTTTTGCGCTCGGTGACGATTGCCACCAAGCGATACACCCAGCTTAACGATAGCATAGATTAAACAGGGATACCCCGTAATCTAACAAAACACAAGGTTGTCACCTAAAGCAGCGTTTGCTTGTGTATTATTGGCAAATCAGATATGTGCTCATAATTTATCTAAAAATGGCACGTTGGAAATTGACATGCTGAAAGACGGTAAGCTTCTGGAATGGTTCAATACGGTGTTACGAACAGGCCAGTAACTGCACGTTGTAATGTCAGCCATTGTTATTTCTCGGATAATGCAGCGTCTGAGCCAATCAGGACATGTCGACGAGCATCCCAGATCTTCCAGACCTCGAAAGACACAGATAGAGAAGAACAGACAAGGCGAGCCCCAGTCATCACTGCTAACAAGCCTAGAGGATGTTGTAACGTCAAGATCGGTTTAGGAGACGTAGCGAAAACATATGTTTGAACAATAGACGGTTCCGCTCACACCGACCAATAAAACGTCCTCTGTTAACTGGGAGGCAGAAACAAACAAGACCGCAATGGGCACGTGATCACCGGACATGGATTATAAGGTCTTGATGAAGAGTCATCTGGTCTGATTAAAGTCACGTTTTATTTATTCCGACAGACGGCCGGGTCCGCGATTAGAAACCAAGAAATACAGCATACTATTAGAATCACACTGTGCCCGCAACTGTGAGTTTCGCTTGTATGTCCTCCATGGAACTTTAAATGGGCAGAAGTACCGAGATCAGATCCCTTGATCTTACGTTGGATGGCATTGTAAAACCTCAACGAGACGGAGACGGACACAGGAATTGTACCAGGACAGTGGTGACTCAATTAGACGGCGACGCACAAGGGAATTGTACCAGAATATTGGTAACTCAATGAACCGACGATGGACACAGGAATTGTACCAGAAGGGTGTTAACTCAATGAACCGACGACGGACACAGGAATTGTACCAGAAGAGTGTTGACTCAATGAGACGGCGACGCACACAGGAATTGTACCAGAAGAGTGGTGACTCAATGAGACAGCGACGGACACAGGAATTGTACCAGAAGAGTGGTGACTCAATGAGACGGTGACGGACACAGGAATTGTACCAGGAGAGTGGTGACTCAATGAGACAGCGACGGACACAGGAATTGTACCGGAAGAGTGGTGACTCAATAAGACGACGACGTTCACAAGAATTGTACCAGGAGAGTAATGGCCCAATGACACGGCGACGCACACAGGGATTGTACCAGGAGAGTGTTGACTCAATGATACGGCGACGGACACAGGAATTGTACCAGGAGAGTGTTGACTCAATGATACGGCGACGGACACACGGATTGTACCAGGAGAGTGTTGACTCAATGATACGGCGACTGACACAGGGATTGTACCAGGAGAGTGTTGACTCAATGATACGGTGACGGACACAGGGATTGTACCAGGAGAGTGTTGACTCAATGATACGGCGACGGACACAGGAATTGTACCAGGAGAGTGTTGACTCAATGATACGGCGACGGACACACGGATTGTACCAGGAGAGTGTTGACTCAATGATACGGCGACTGACACAGGGATTGTACCAGGAGAATGTTGACTCAATGATACGGCGACTGACACAGGAATTGTACCAGGAGAGTGTTGACTCAATGAGACGGCGACGCACACAGGGAGTGTACAAGGAGAGTGTTGACTCAATGATACGGATACGGACACAGGAATTGTACCAGAAGAGTGTTGACTCAATGATACGGCGACGCACACAGGGATTGTACCAGGAGAGTGTTGACTCAATGATACGGCAACGGACACAGGAATTGTACCAGAAGAGTGTTGACTCAATGATACGGCGACGCACACAGGGATTGTACCAGGAGAGTGTTGACTCAATGATACGGAGACGGACACAGGAATTGTACCAGAAGAGTGTTGACTCAATGATACGGCGACGCACACAGGGATTGTACCAGGAGAGTGTTGACTCAATGATACGGCGACGGACACAGGAATTGTACCAGAAGAGTGTTGACTCAATGATACGGCGACGGACACAGGAATTGTACCAGGAGAGTGTTGACTCAATGATACGGCGACGGACACAGGAATTCTACCAGAAGAGTGTTGACTCAATGATACGGCAACGGACACAGGAATTGTACCAGAAGAGTGTTGACTCAATGATACGGCGACGGACACAGGAATTGTACCAGGAGAGTGTTGACTCAATGATACGGCGACGGACACAGGAATTGTACCAGGAGAGTTTTGACTCAATGATACGGCGACGGACACGGACACGGAAATTATACTAGAAGAATGGTGGCTTTACCCGAAACTAACAGTTGCATACACTTTCAAAAAAATAAGTGACATGTCAATATGATCATAATCCAAATTCTAATTCTATAAAACTAAGTCAAAACATGCACAAAGCAAAGATTAACATGGACTCTTGTAAAAAATACAAGGAGAGTTATTCTTCCTGACCAAACAACAGACTTTGGTGATTTGATGACATATCTGTTAATATGAGACAGTTACACTTTTTCCAGACTTTGGAAATGCCTATTTTGGAAGCTCTTTTTAAAACGATACAGCACTTCCGGTTCTGTGAATTTAATTTCCTATCGATTATAAATCATTAGATGTGTAGAAAAGAACAAAACATTCCTGTATATATCCTGTTGAGTTTTCATGGAACTTTTTTTCTGAAACAAAACGAACAAAATTAAGCCCATTCCAAGATATGGTTGGTCCCTAACCTATAGCCGAGTGTATATGTTATGATATATGATAATGCATTTAACACTGTCCAATACGATTTTAAACTACGAGTATCATAAAACATTAAACCTTGGAAATTCTCTGTATTTGCGTCAGTAAGACCAATATGTTGCATACCAGGAAAGACAACTCGTACTCATCACCGTGATATTTTGAGTAGCACCTGTTGCGTTAACGTGTAATTATTCTAACCATTCAGTTGAAATAAAATACAAACTTATGATAAGAATGTTGATATGCTACACTTATTAAGGGGTGTATATGAGCCAATAGATATACATGTATTTATTCGGAGACTTAAACCTCGTATGTGGCTGTTTCCTTTGTTGATGTCGGCAAGTTTAAAAAAAAAATCACATTTCAAAATTATATCAATGATCACGTCGCCATACTAATTCAATGTTTACTAGCAAGTTACACATCGATATATACTGTCATATCACATTTCAGAAATCTGAGACGGATGAACATTGATTGATTCTAAAACGTTAGAAATGATTATTGTATGCTTTTGCTATAAAATAGAGGGATTACTGAAAATTATTTTCTGTTACGGAAACTAGAAGACAGTTTCAATTTGTAAACGTTGTAAACGAACAATAATTTCACTAAAATATAATTATACCTTTCTTTGTCTACATTTTTTAACATTTCGACTGCAATGTACTGATATATAATCACAGCACAGTCATTTCGACACTGGCTTCTTTTAATTACATTACTAAAAAGTTAAAATCTTCATATAATTTTGCTATAACACGGCGAGTGACACATCATTTAAAGCTTACGGCAGTGATATGGGTAGAAGTGTTGTGTATTACGAACTCACAACACAAGGTTTCGAGAGGCGTAGGTTGATGAAGATGGCGGAAAGATGTAAAGTTGTCTTAATGATATCAAAGATATATCTATTTCCTTGTATGATATGACGTTGTTCTTGATTTACACTTGTTAGTACATGTATATTGGTGGTTCCATTCTTTTCTTAACTTGTTCTCGTTCGGGAACGTGATGTTATCTACTTGGATTGACCAAAACTTATAAGGCGGGTGTAGTCAATGAAGCAGAACACACTTACATTTCCGGAACACATATTTCTTATTCTCCGTGTTCTGATTTAGGAGTCTCCATTTAAATCTTTCTTCTTTTTATATTTTGCCCAATTTTTATCGAATGATAGTTTAAATTCAGCTTTAGTTGACATGTAGGTGTTTTTTTATGTCATTAAAGACGGACAAGATATTCACAATGATTTAGACAATTTTATCAACATCTTTGTTACATTACAGGTATGGCGACGTTGGTAGAGAAACCCCCTGACCTTGGGTCTGACATCGAGTCCAAATCGCCCATCGATGTCGACATCAATGATCTCAAGGGCATACAGGTGAAAGAAGCCAAGTTCGGCAAACATGGGGTCCTTCAAATAAAGAATACAACAGCAATCCACGTGACTACGCCGATGATTCCCGAGGCTATCGTAAAAACAGAGAAAGGGGTCATCGGGAAACCCCCAATAGTTCGAAAAAGTAAAAAGCCTGATTATCCGGATGATCGGACAGAAGGAAGGTCCACTCGTCCTGGTTCAGAAATAACGATACCGGATTCCAGGTCCCGTGATGAGAGAGATTCTGATATTGGTAATGATAAGATGAGCAGGATTAAATCACCTGCGTCTGTGCAGGTGGAGAGGAAACCACCGCCAAACAACACGCCAGCGTCACGCGCATTTTCCGACTATACACGGAACTCTGGCGGAAGTACCAAATACCATGTGATGGTTCCAGGTCAAGGTCATATCGACCCGCTCCCTTCTCCGTCCAAGCGGATGCATCAGACTAGTCGTACCCGACGAGTCCCGGCGAAGCTAATTAGACTGACAACTGTAACGTTGTCGGCAAGGTATGTCCATATATTTTATATAATTTAATTTTTCATTAATGTTTTTAAAGAATATAATTCTTTATGATACGGGTGTTGATATCGTATTTAATTTTGTCTTTTGAGAAAATCACCAAAATAGGTCATTTTTTTATACACAATACACTAGCACAGCTTCATATATAAATTGTTCTATGTTGTTAAATTATAAGTCGAAAGCCGAACAACCATTCATTAGATTTAGTATCGCTTGGTGCCGATTGACTGTTGAATCATTTCCAATAAACCGACGATATCTGACAGTGTAGGAATTTTGAATTAGTTACGTGGTGTCGGATTATGTTTGTTTAAGCTTCGCTGAATGGGAAATTCAAATTTGGAGTGCTTGATTAATTGTTCTAAGTGGTATTGCATATGTAATATGACGTATCTGTTCAGTAGCACCGACAATGTATACAAACAATTTTTGTTTGTTTATCTTTTTAATTTTCATCTGTATCTAGAGAATACATTAGTGTAAAATGGCTGATGGTCAAATCGTTCACTGATGAAAAATAACATTTCAAAACGATTCTTCTACACCATTTTACTTTTAGTAAATAATTGCGTTGTCGAGATATATTGATGTGACCTTTCATTGGACTACTTACAACACACACGTAAAATTTAATTTTGAATTGTCATGCCTTAAGGATATGTTCTTAGAATTTATCATAACAAAGAACTACTTTATCATGAATTCAGAAAAAAATAATGTTTGACTTCGATAATTTGCTTGAATAATTGCCGAATATCAATTCATATCAGCTCTCCTGTCACTCTGTAAACAATATTCCGATGTGTTCAAGACTTAAAATATATCGAGCAATACTGAAATATCGCATAAAGGGAAGTAACTCGTTTGACTTAATTTATCTATATTGTATAAAATAAAGAACAATTAAATACAATTTTTATTAACATACAATGATTCCTCTTCCTTAGATATGTCGGTATTTTGTTTTAATGTACGTTCATTCCAAACCTTTAAAAATCTTAAACTTAAAGACATGTATGTTCATTAAAATCTTTAGTCTGTTAACACTACTTAAGTAAATAGGAAACACTGTACACAAAAAGCATTACTGTAAGTGAATACATTGAATACATTTGATAAGTATGAACGAATTTCGATACAACTACACTTGTATTGTACAGTTTCACTGTGTTGACTGAGTTGTCCCCCTTATATTGATATTTCGCTCGATGTCATAAAGCAATCCATTACATACACTTACCTTAGCTTGTCTCCAGGAAACAAAAGCTGATAAATTGCTCATTTTAAAGATACCAACTGGGAAGCAAAAAATGTGTAATATTTCAATTTCAACTTAATCGGGACTCAAAGAAATTAAGCCTGTTTCATTTGTCCATTTATTTGACCAGATTTCCAATACATATTAAGTAAGGGAGATAACCATTATATATTTTTTATGTTAAACTTTAAATAAAAGTAAGCTAATTTGCTCTAGATTTTGCAGAATATAAATTGACAAAGATGAATTATAAGTAAAGTACTTATGATGTTAATAACATTTTGACATTATGATAATTTTAACAGAACAGATGTCTCTTCCACAACTGAAATATAGGCAATGAATCTTGCTTTGGTAGATTTCAAGGGGGAAATTATGTCACAAGTCAAAATATATAGATAATCCGAAAGGCTCCATTATGACACATCCAAACGTGGAATGTCTGCTGTAACCGGAAAGAAAAATGATATATAAAAGGAGAAATTTATTGTTACAACTACAAGAAATACACCATCAACATTCGGTGGTGATATACACTGTAAACGAACATATTTTGGTGATGTCATGATTTTAACGCTTTATGCACGGAAGCATTGCACCAAACTACGACTACGCTATTAGCAGTTTCTGTATCCCCTGATATTTAAACTGCGCCATATAAAGTATTTCTACAGTATATGACAATCTACTGTCGTAGTGGCTAGACGTAGTGATTGTTGGAATTATCATTAGTACAAAAGGAGAGGTGCTTATGGAGCTGTGTGCTTCATAATACTACTGGATCATTATATATCAAAATATAGAGACAATTAACTGTACATTTGTATGGCAAATCTGTCACCACACCGGTTCATATGCAAGTTAATATATATTTATGAGCATGTTCATTCATATTCATAAGTATCGTAATCATATTCACGCTTAGAATAATTCACACAAATATCTTGTTTGAAGCTTTTCCGTTGGTATCACATTGTCTATATAATCTGTTTGTTTTAAAATGTTTACAAAATCAACAAAGGAAAAACGGACATGTTAATAGAATTGTAATACAATCACAGCTTGGATATAAGAACAAACGACGACTATGCATGGACATTCTTGATGTACTATGAGGGTACGACCAAGTGTTTCGTCGATGCCACTAGCCATTTAAATCTTTGGTTAATCCAAGTAATTCATGTCACATTGTCAAGCCAGGTGAACAAGAATGAAACCAAGGTTATCTGTTTCAATGCTTACTTTCAGCACTTCACAAACATTTTTATCCTATTCGCTTACTTTCAGCACTTCACAAACATTTTTATCCTATTCATTTTTGTCTTCTGTTAAAAAAATTAATTTATCGGGTTTTTTTTTCGACATATTTTAAAGATGGTATTCGCTAATGGTTCCTTTGTACAATATTGTTTCCTTCTTGTTTTTTGGCTGTCTGTTTGTCTTTTGTCAACTTTAACCTGGCCCATAACTATAGCACCGTATGAAATTTCATATTAGGCACGTGTGTTCTTTTTTGGTGGTACCTTGACCTTCTGACTTTGACCGTAACCTTTGACCTACAATTGAAAGTAAAAAAAGTCATTACCACAATGAAGACATAAGTGTTTCACAAAGTAAGCGTGCAATTTGCAGATGCATTACACAGTACAGTTTTAATGTCCCACTTCAGAATTTTGTTGCAACTGGGGGCATAGTGTTTCATAAAAAAAGTCTTGTTAATTTCTTATTTTGGTTGGAGAAGAAAACAACACAAATGTTTGCTATGTTTAGAAGATAACAATACTTGAACATCACTGATTGGTTCACGATTCTGAACAGACTGAATACGTGTCGGTATAAGCAGTGACAATGGCGTGTACCTGTACACTGTACGTTAGATTAGTCTGGAACAAAGCGACAATCAGACAAAGGTGTGCACAGTCACAAGATAAAAACTAATTAGTTTGTCTTCCTCTCACAAGGAGTTAACTGTCCATTCATTAGTACTGTTTAATTCTAAAACAAATTCAAATCTACATTATTGTTGTATTATATATGTATTTAAAAACCTGCTAAGATCACACAGTAGTCATTATTCTGGAGAAATTAAAATATCCCTTTGGCATGCTGAGACGCGTATCTATCAATTAAGCATATATAATGCTATTCACTCCGTGAAGACAAGAGACAACCGTTCAAAATGCAATATAATTATGAGTAACCCTATCGCATAAAATATAAGTTGATTACTGTAAGGTTCTTGTCTAGGTAGCCATACTAGGGGGTAGCTTATCACCATGCCTTACAAGCGCTGCGTTGATCGATATCTTCGGTAGATAAAGCTTTAACTAATACTCCAACAGGTATATTTACATACAGGTATAGAGCCTGTCGATGTGTTTGTCCAACGTTTAATTGACGATCGTTTTGTTTGTAAGTTCATCAGCATACTACTTATCAAGGCTAGAGTACTGACAACGGTGGAGAGTTTTGTGTTTTCGTTACAATCTTTTCAATTTTTTTCTCATATCAGAAGGCATTATTCATACTGAATGGATCATATAAAATTAGGAAACTATGTTATAAATTTTAGCATGTCCTCTTATTGTGTTTACGCCATCGAACTAATTGGATATTTGTTTTAAACACGAGGAAACTGACGTCAGCAACTGTTTTATCCATTTACACGTCGTGATTGGCGAGGTAGTACGTTTCACTGTCCATCAACACTACTCTACTGAGCGTTAAAACTTTAGTGCCGATAAATCTGGACAAGACTTTACTATAGGTGCATTGTTGACGACACCTGAATTTTACATGAGATAACGCGGTACTGTATAACGATAACTGACACAAGCACTAATGCTGAGAGCTAGTAACAGGTACCAGACCAAAAGGACCAGAAGCAATTTTCTCGCGTTGACGAAACATCTCCATGGTTCGGCTCCATGTTTCCTCCTTTATTAGAACCTTCATTGAAGCCAGGCATTTGGCAATTCCATGGAAGGTAGGTACTTGGTTTTAACACAAACGAGAATTCAATAGAAGACATAACTTTTTATTTCTAGTTGAGAGCGAAAGAAAACGATTTTCACAGCTCTAACATAGATTAGAAATTCATTATATATAGAATGTTACCAGCAGGTAACAAAGTGTCACCATGACAACTCGATTTTAGACTGAGAAGAATTCTATCAGCAAATATGAACGCAGTTTGTTTAAATGGTCCATGTTGTAATTCAATGAATTAATACAATTATTTTATCAAGTAATCATTGTGAAAAAGGAATTAAAGTATACGATTTCAAGGACCTTTAATCTCCTACAAAGTACATAATGATAATTCTACCTAAATATTATATCAAGAGATTTTAGACAAATCTATGAGACTACCTTCAATGTTAATGCCAAAAATTTTGAATCCTTTAAATGGGTATGTCTAGAAAAAATGTGACTCTGGTTCGGCTGTTACATTACTGGCAGCGATGTCGGATAAACATTTTTCATAGACAATGCATTTTGACGTTTGGAAATATACACTTGTGTTAAATACTATGCATACAAAGGGGCGTCGTAACTACTATAGTATTAGGTCTTAGGGAAGTATTGTCTGACGTCGGTATGACAGATAGATCAGTGTTAAACTGATAGGTCCACCTTACATATTGTAACAAATCTTTAAGTGTCTATACGTACCTGTGTAAAGATATGTTTTGATCAATTACTGATTTAATTATCGTGGTCATGCATGATTGATCAACTGACAGAATATCGCTCAAGTGTATTTTGCATTTGATAAAAATTGCATTCTCCTGACCATAAATTATGCCGTGGAATTGTTTTAGACCTTTCAATGCCACGCATCTTTATTTGCATTGAAGTTATTTTAAACCAGTTTCTGTACGTTGATGACTTAATGTGTAAACAAGTTATTTTGAAACCAATGCAATCAAAAAGAAGTAGATCGTAGATCTGGTCATACTGGTGTGGTTGTTGTTGACATTGTTCTCATTTGGGAACACGACATTACTTGGATTTATCGAGATTTACATGGCGCGTACTGGACACCATAACTTTATAGCTGGAAAGATTTCAGTTTCTACACTTGATTTTGTCGGAAAAAAATATGATAAAAAGGAATGATTTTGATTTGACAGGAAGTGATTTATGAAATACGCCGAAATTAAAAATTCTTGTTTCATAAGTCACATATCAAATGAGAACTCAAGTAGGATCACATTTGAAAAAAAAAAACTGCTAAACGTACTGTCAACTAAAGTTTATTGTTCTAAATATCACTTTAGAAGGACAAGAGGAAAGAACAAACTGCAGAGTGTTTACCTGTATACCTGGCATATGGTGTTCACTGATATTGGTGTGAATAAAAGAGCTATTCAAATACAGGTTTTATAAAAAATAATCGGTCACAATTCGACTGTTATATCTCGGAATGTTTCAATAAAAAATAAATGCAAACTGATAAAATCTTAGCTAAAAATCAATAAAAGGTATTTCAGCATTGTGTGAATCGTGGTGATAGTCAATATATGTTTGTTTGTTCAATTTTAACAGCAATAAAACTTTTATTATTTTGTCATCGTAACCCCCCCCCCCACACACACACACGGTTATTGATCAGACGCCATAAATGGTCAATTTATGTGGTAAACTGGGGCTTCAATAGGGAGGTGCTAACATCTTGTCTATTGTACATACAGCTATAAAACTTTAAACAATCCAATCTATTAGAAAAGAAGTTTATGATTTGTAGATTTGTACAGTGTATACTACATAGGAGGTTTCGAGGTGTAAAGGCCTCTTAACGTGTCCTTCAGGTGATGTACTCTTTTTTCTGGTTGCATATTTCTTAACCACGCAGCCAAGCCGATGGGAATTTATTTGGGAAAGGGACATTACTTAGTTGAATTGTGCAAGAATTGTGTGGCAGGTGTCAACGATGAACAAGTAGAAGGTACTTACCCTTCTGGAACGCTTAATCTCCGTGTTAAGCTTTCCCTTCCTGTTTCCGTAATTTTTTACAAAACGATATGGTAATTTTTCATGCTATATAGTCTATATGAGTTTATTTACTCAATTGAATTATAGTCCAACCATTCATTGATAAACAAACAAAGAAAAATAGTCTCAAACTCAAATATTTGGGGTATTGAATTTCAAAATCATTTACTCGTCATTCGAGTCGTGCGGCTGGTATCAATATGTACAGCTCATGTTTTTTTCAAACTTGAGTGTGTGATGTAAACAATCAAAATTTGAATAACAAACAAGCGATAATATATAAGACAATTAAAACAGTTTTTTTTTCGAGTCGAATAACCAAAGTTAGATATAAATGACAACATTGAAAGTCAATGCCATGTCATGTCACGTGATGGAATGGACGAGCCGAATCTCTCAGCCGTGAACTCCGTAAATATACGCGTTGGGATATAGGTTTGTGTTATTATAAATGACAAATCAAAACGACAAAATAAGTTCAGTTAACACGGGTTCTTAGTGAAATCATCATAAGCAAACAAATTTAGATTTTAAAAAAATGTTTTTTGTAATTAGTAACCGCTGATCTACCTCACGTGCTACTTTGCGCACGATACACATACAGTAAACATGGGTGTATTGACCCGAAAAAAACCGTGTTACACAGGTGGAAAGGAAAGAATGTTATAATACCTAGCTGTGATAAAATGATTAAGCTCCTTAAAAAAACCGCTTTACGGTGATATTCTAATCAATTGTGCGTTCTCGATATACAATAAGAATCGATAAGAATCTGCAAAAAGATCACATGCTAGGATTGAACTGAAATCTGTAAAAGAAAAAATAATCATGGAAAAATTATGAAAATGGAACGCGACCATCTGTCGTCTGGGAACGCTGTTATTTTATCTATCTGATCAAAAATGATCTACACGTAACACATATTTTAGCAAACAATATGAATGGACTGTATACTTTGACAAAAACTAGTTTAAAGTATGTTAGAAAAATAATTTACATAATCGTGATAACGTCCCTTTAAACATGTAGTTTGCACATAGATTATTTCAGGCTAGTCAACTGTGATTGGTGAAGAATATTTCAGGTTATTCAACTGTGACATGTGAAGGTTAGTTCAGGCTGTGACAGGGGATGGTAAAGCACCTGACCTGTTATTTTTATGGCCGCACAGTGAAATAAACAGCGTAAAATGACTGTGACCCGACCATTATTTGAGAGCTATACAAGCCATTCCGTTTTTAAATGTCGTCTGTGAAGTCAATACATGTATATATGAATTACCAATCAAGACACTTATTTTCGTAGGTACACTAATGCATTACTGGCTTGTACATGAAAGTTTCCCTACACTTTTGTTAGCTTTTGTATATATAGCCAAAATTTTATATCGTCAAATATCGTATTTTGTTCTTAGTTAGCTCCCAGGTATTGTCTTGACATAATCACTATACGTACATTTGTATCAAGAACTTTTAATCTTCTGTTCGAAATAACTATATGTAATTGTTTTCTTAAAAAGCGATAAAACTAACAGTGCTTTTGAATAGTATTCCATATCTGAAATCCGATTAAAAATCATACTCATTCAAGTTCGGGGATATATTTATAACATTACTACTTAGGCTTGGGGAATTGATCGTACGAATCAAGATTTGAAACGAAAAATCTCTAAGATTGCATGTCAAAGTCTGCTATATACAGAATATAATAGGCGACGCACTCGCTCAGAACACTTGTGTTAGATATACAAAGGGAAATGTCGAAAAACCTGAAGCAAATGCCTAAGTTCGAAGTTGTGAATGGAAAAGGATATTTTGCTATTATTGGCGTGTCGCCTCACCGACAGAGGAGTTTCGTAGGAATACCACCTCTACAACAGATCACAAGGTAACCATCTCGTCATGCCGTTGTAATGGTTACTCTGATAAATATAACCTAGATTCATGACAGAGGCCTGAAAACGATATATTTGTTTGTCATGTTAAGTGATTAATTTTCTCTGTATACACGATACACAAAGTTTTTATCGTTTTAAATTATATATATGTATATATACATACAGTTCAGATACCCTGTTTACGACGGACACCTAGATAATGGGTAACGATTTAAATATATAGAAACAATCTTAATACTGACGTTCAGAAACCCTGTTGTAATGGAGACCTGGATAATGTGTTACTATGTAAATATATAAAATATCTTAATACTGACGTTCAGAAACCCTGTTGTAATGGAGACCTAGATAATGTGTTACTATGTAAATATATGATATAACTTAATACTGACGTTCAGAAACCTTGTTGTAATGGAGACCTAGATAATGTGTTACAATGCAAATTTATTAAAAATCTTAATACCGCTGTTCATACACACTGTTGTAATGGAGACCTAGATAATAGGTAACAGTGTCAATATACTGAATAAAGATATATATTTATTTCATTTATTTTTTTCATTGTATGAAATATACTGAAAATGACCTAGCTAATGGGAAACAATATATATATACTGAAAATGACCTAGCTAATGGGAAACAATATATATATACTGAAAATGACCTAGCTAATGGGAAACAATATATATATACTGAAAATGACCTAGCCAATGGGAAACAATATATATATACTGAAAATGACCTAGCTAATGGGAAACATATATATACTGAAAATGACCTAGCTAATGGGAAACAATATATATATACTGAAAATCTGAACACTGCCGTCTAGAAACCCTGTTGTAATGGAGACATAGATTAAAGACAACAAATGTTAATAATGCATCGTTCTTTAAGTTTAAACATTCTGTTGCTGAAGACATCAATGATTATAGGACAAACTTTGGGATGTACTGTTAATCACAAAGTATCAAGTCAGACACCGTGTTGTTATGAAGGCATGGGATTATAGGTACTATTTGAAAATTTGCTGGGACTATACCAAGATATGTAAAGGTAGATTTGGCCCTTGTTTATAAAACTTAATAAGCCATTGTTATAGGATTACTATTTGGTGCAACTCGTGAATGTATCGACGTATCTTTCAAAATGTTAAACCTACGTGTATGTTACTTCTATGGTGTTTGAAACTGTCATTACAAAAAATTATAACAACATAATGGAACAACTGAGAAGAGACACTAAAGTTTTTATGGATAAACTCAATTCTTCTTGTTCTGTTAAGTCTTGGATACTACGGGAATAGCTTTGATTTAACTTTCGTTATGTTGTCAAATGTTTTCTTGATATATTGACCATGGGATCTGTCTTGTCAATTTCTAAAATAATCATGGTATCATAGATGTATTCCACTGTGAACATTTTTTCAAAATTAAATACCAATACCATGTTTATTCCCCAATGTCTAAAATAATTACATTCATTTATATTCTTTACCGTTTCATGTCAGTATATGATATCACGCCACAGTTGCTGTTTTTGTTCACCTTTTACCTCTGCAAATCTATAAGTAACTTACTAGTTCGTTCAACATTTGAGGAAGTATACAATCATCATCATCATCATCATCATCATCATCATCATCATCATCATCATCATCATCATATATCTGAAAATGATAAATGATAACGTTGTTAGACCAATGAAGTTAAGTGACACTAGGACGGTTATCGCCATAACTTGAAATGAAATGTTACTGATTCTAACTGCAACCAGTTGTGTCTTCCACAGGACTAAGCCAGCGTCACGGGGCCAGGGTTCAAGTCTGTATTACGAGGACCCAAAGAAACCCTCAAAAGTGATAGGATGGGACGAGGCCAACAATGCCCGACCCCCTCTGAGGGTGGACATGGAGGGTCCTGGACCATGGGCTTACTCTCCCGCTAACAAGCCTCTAGGAGAGACCAACGCTCCCTCTTGGACGTTCAGGGCAAAATGTGCTCCCGAAAAAAGTAAATTTAGCTGTCTGTTAAATTGAAGTTTTTAATGGCTGCATATATCATTAGATGTTCACAACAGTAGTTATTTTATACAGATACTGTATAACACGTCCATTTATTTCCTGCATTTGGGCTCATAATTTTTTCTGTCATGTGTTACAGCGGGAGGTGCACGCACATCCTGGGAAAAACCATGGTTCCAGAGTCCTCATGTTTGGCAGACAAAAACTGACTTCTACAATGACACAAGTGTAAGTATGGTTTCACCGATTTAAACTCATTCATAAGGATGCAGCTTTTCTTCCATGCAATTTAAAATAATAATGATGATGATAATAACCGATGTCTGCTATATAATTTGTCAGTGTTATTTCACTGAATACTTTCATTTTAGAAATTCAATTGGATTTCTGTAAAGTCCTAGTTGTCAGTGAAAAAAGAAACGTTTGCCGATATAAACTATTAAGCTACGTTTCCATTTAATACAACAGGAATGTTGGTCTCATCGGCATGATCTCGCTAGTCCCTTGTATTATCTCAACGATGAAACATCATGTCATGATTTTTAAATGAGTCATTTATCAGATTTGGGTTTGTATTCTTTCAAGGAAAATGAATACAGAAAATAAAAGCTTTGGCCCTCATTTTGTCGCTGCCATTGATCTTTTATGATAGTCAATACTAAAGTAAGGGATAATAATTTGAAAATGCGCTGAAATTAGAAATCTGATTTTCATAGCCTTGACGAATGTTTTTCTAGGTCGGATGATGTATTAAAAATGCTATAACGTCTCTTGTCATGCATTACATCTAGTGGCCGACTCCTAACCTGTACAAACAAAAGTCCTTGTTAGGACCACGACAGAGGACGATGACGGAGGCACCATCCTTCACCATTGGTGTTAGAAAGGAGCTCACTCTACATAAATCTGGTAAATGATACGCATCCCTTTCTTAATCATGTAAAATCATGTATTGACATTCAAAACGGACTACAATGTTACTTTATGGTAAAATAGTTATAGTATGTACCAAAACGTCAACATTGATAGAAAAATGTGGTGACATATTATAAATGAGTATTTGAATGTGGAAACGGAATTCTTTGTCAAACATAAAACATATTTTTAGGGTCATCGAAGGAACCAAGCCCCAACGAGTACGCAAAGGACTCAGCCGACAAACTGGTCCACCAACGCGGACCGTCCTACAGCCATCAGTTCCGTCGCTCAGGCACCGTACTTTGGCCTTCTATAGGTATTTACGTTGCCGTATATTAAACTCTTATTTCACATTCGCCCATATCTGTTTCGATTTCTAAAATGTAATATAACCATGTGTTCCATATCAAAGTTATAAGAATACTGTTTATGTATTCTTCGCCCTATCTCTTTGTATGTTTCTGCATTATAATTTTGTTTTGAATTTGAATTCACGAAATATGGCCATGATACCGTCATATTAGAACCCTCGCATGTACATAAGGATAAGAATGAGTTTTGCATTGTGTTTTTATACAGAGAAAACACCTGGACCTGCGGCTTACACCCCTGCCTATGCCCACAGCAAGACCTCTGGACCTGCCTTTACCATTAGAAGCATCCGACGGGACGCGTCCCACACACTTGGTCCACACTCGGCATTTTAAGAGATTAACATGAGGATTTTATCGCAGAAAAAAGAGAAAAGAATATTTCGTCTTAGAAATAATCAATAATTCTCAACAACTATTTATCTTAGACAGGGAAATCTATGTCGAAAAGGTTTTGGATGAAGCTGGACCAGTTACGCAGGCTATTATTGTCAAATATTTTACTATTGATAGTATGGAAAAGCTTTATTCCATTCACGGACAAAATATTGACAACTCTGCTAAGAGATATTGATGAGTTTTAGCAATATGTTGTTGAGCATGGTGTTGGCAATTTCAGGTGTTGTCTGTGAACAAATTCCAGAGAATAGAGGTATCTGGAGTAAAAACATAAACTGGTATACAGTGTAGTTGTGAAAGTGCTGTTTTATATCATATATATCAAGCATTTAAGCATGTGATTTTAGCGATTATGTTTTTCACCTTATCAGTATTCAAGAAAAAAGTGGTCTTACTTGCTCATTAAGTTTAGGGATACTTTTGAATGTTTGATGTACATTTCTGAAGGTAATGAAAATGTGCAATGCATATAAGATAGTTTTTACGTATAATTTGGTTTTCGTAGGCACGGTAATTATAGAACATAACTCAGACACTATATGATCAATATATAAACGGTCCTTATTACCCGGTATGTCTTTACATGCTCTAGATAATGAAATGTACTTTCATATAGACAAGTGTATTGACATCTGTAGAACTATGTATCAGTACTATGTGTATGGACTTTTAATATGCTATTATCCTTAGATTGTACCACGTCAAGCACTGCCATGATATATTGTTTAACCAAACTTAACCCTGAGTATCCTAACACCATAACGTCAAGGTATTGTCTGAAATTTGTTTCTGGAAGAATTTTCAGTAAAGGTTAACGCTGTTATGCATAGATATTTTTTGATCAGCATATCATTGTCTCTAAGGTATTGTTTCGTTTTACATAGTATATTTCATATCTTATCCAAAAAAATCATAAATAACAATAATAAGGTCCTTGAAGATGCGAAATAATCTTCATGAAAATATTAATATAATATCTTGACGCATTTAAAAACTTGGCATCTTAAGGTTTTATGAAATATGAACTGACGCATTTCGATATAGTATCAGAAGCACCATAACGTACCTGGATATCAACAGTCAATGAAAAACTTTGTAAAAAAAGTTTTTAAAATTTCGTCGTAGATTTTTAATCTTTAAACACGTAATATAGGTTTTTGTTTTTCATCTTTAATTGAAAATAAAGATATTGAATATTAATTCAAGATAATGACTTGAAATGTAACATTAATTACTTGGCAGATGATCAAATCTGTCTGTATCATCTCTACTCTGTACAATGCTTCCTAACATTATTGGTGTATTTGTATATCCAGATTGACATATTTTAGTTACAGATGTGGTATTCTGCCATCTAGATTCTAGTGTATATATGTAAACTTCTCATTTTTGATGGATACTTCACGTATAGATATCGTTTCTATATACGATATATAATGAATAAAATGGTCATTGATCATTTTAATGAAACACACTGTACAATATTTTTCCTTCTTAAAATATAGTAATTTAGATGCAAGAAATGAATAATTATTTATAGAAGTGCTGATTCTTATGTTGGGTATTTTTTTCTGTGTATTCCAGGTTGATTGAGTCAAATGAGGTCACAAGTACTTTATTAATCAGGTTAAAACCATGTGTATGTTTTCGTAAAATATTTCAGTGAAATAACATTGATTTGCAAACATAGATTTTTTTACAATAGGACAGGAACAGGCTGTGGTTGTGATTGCAAATTCTAAAATTTCGTGTACACATTTATACTAATTAATGAATCAAAGTATACCAAAAGACACTTTTTGAACATTCGTTTTCCCGCGAAACCTTTTGAGGGAACTGGTGTATCATTGGACTTAATAATATTAAATGTCTCCGCGTTTACTATATAAATCACTTTTGTACTCTGAACTAGACATAATATATTTAATCTGCTTTGTTTTTTGTTTTAATATCATGTTGAGTGTTTGTTAATGTTATAACTACAGATCTGAATTAATTTCTAACTTATCTCTTTATATCCTGCTACCGTATTCTTTCAAACCCATGTACACTTATATACACATACATGCGTTGGTATATAAGGTATATTTTTATTGTTTTGTTTTATTGAAGTTTTTTTTTATTTCTATACTATTGTATTGTAAAAGTTTTTATTGTGTAAAGTAGTATGTGACATTCATAGAAATCAAATCTATTTTTGTATGACGAGTCCAAATAAAATCTGTGATATCAAAGTCTGTTATTGGTTTGTTGTTCCATCAAAGTCACTGACGAATATAACGTGATCTTCTGAGATATTTTGATAAAGATTTTTGCCAATAATTTTATACGCCACAAGATTCAGGAATTAAACGATCCCACAGATATAACTGTCATAACGAATCTCCCATATTGGTGCTATATCATCATCATCATCATCATCATCATCATCATCATCATCATCATCATCATCATCATCACAGATTATACCACACGTGTTACATGCAATATCTATTGTGTAGCACTTGTATCCGGTCCTTTGTTTCAGTGTTGTATATAATTATCCATAACATGATCTCCGAGCGTAAAGCTTAACAGATGACTATACTAGCAATAAAGTAGTGTAATAAACAGCAGGTCTGTGAAACTTCCTTGTTTGAAGATTCCTGTTTAATAACATATAATGAAATCCACTGTGAAATAGTAATGACATATCTTAAGATTGACTAATTACTACACGTGTATATGTTTACGTGATTAACCTCAATGTTATTGTTATATTACTGTAGTCACCGGGGAAGACACTAAACAACTGATATTACTCATCATTAGAGTATCCCCATTGTTTCCTGTACAGATTAAGATTTAAAACAAATACAGCCTGCATTGTTTTAAAGCATAAATGAAAATATAGACAACTGTGATTAAATGTAAATGGATCTTTTAGCATGCTGCTGCTATGTAATTGGTTGGAAGCTGAATTAATGAATGGTCAGTATTATATAGTATTTCTGTTGTTATTCTATAACAGACTAAATCGTATTTTCATAGTACAGAACACTGCCGTCAGGATGCTATTGCTTAAAGAGAAAACATTTTTAATTGCATTTTCACATATTTGTAAATTCAGTCTTCAACATTACTACGTGAGTTTAGCAGTATTCCAAATCCGAAATCAATAACACACGAACTGCTCCCGCACACTAGAAAAGTAACATCCCCTCGCACAAAGCTCTCTTGTCAATAATTAAGGCTATTGCGATTGGGTCTATAAGGCTATGTTATTTTGTAAACAGAACTGGTATGAGCAGCTGATATCGTGATTCAAGCGTAGGGAGATCAACCAATCTAAAGGATTATATATCAGGAGGTGCGCTGTATATAGGACAAAGCGACCTTTACGTTCACAATAGAGTGTAGATGATGACGGAGGAGACAAAAACACGGTTCCCAGGAGAGGTGGACGAGGTTCACCCCGCCCCCTTTCTAACCATTCCACCACAGCCTACAGAGAAGAAGCCCGGTCAGCTGACTGAGGCACAGGTCAAACAGTTTTTCGAGGAGGTATGATACTACACAACATGTAAACGGTGTACTGTTATACACACGTGCAATCTGTTTCTCATTCATGTCTAGAATACATTTTGCATCATTATCTCTAGTCTAAATTACTTGTGTCGTCTGCTGTATGGCAGATATATAAACGTTGTTATCGGATAAATACAGATATTTAAATTTATTTAACCTGGTTGTATTTTATGTGATAACATAAATTCTGTGCGCTTGCATAATGTGGACAATCAACATGTACAACTGAAATAGAATACTGACTGAATCATATATGTAGAATGTGTTTTTGTTCCTGTATACTAGGACGTTGGTAGGCTTCAGATCATTTGTAATTAAACGCACACAGATAAGACTGCCTTTATTAATAAAAGGTTAAATATTGCTGAGAATTGTTCGTCTTCTATCATTCAGATCTCTTGGATATATGCTCCTATGAAAAGTAAGAAGGATATATTAGATTATTTTGAAGACAGGTAATTTTATACCAGAAACATATTATCTTGTGTACCGGACATATATCATCTTATTTACCATAAAATGTTATGTTTTACGTCAGAAACATTATCTTGTTTACTAGAAACAAATCATTATGAGAACCATAAATATCATATTCTGTGATAGAAACCAGAAATTTGCTCTTTTGGATAACTCAGTATATGTTTAACCAGGCAACTCAGGTGTTTCGAAAATTTCCTTGATATGCCTAGAAAACCGTCCGTTTTACATTAAAATTGTACTACATTACACCCTCTATAGCACTTTCTGTAAGGCATATGCGACAAGAACACATAATGATAGGGGACAGAGTTATACATCCAACAAATTACTGATATGAGGTAACTTAATAGAGATTATGTGCAAGCAGGATGTAATTTAGCAAGTTATTTATATCAGAACGCCAGTATAAATCTTTTGCTTAAACTGACTGAGAGACTAAGAATAGAAATAGCGGAAATCCTTTAGTAACCACTTGACCTCCCAACTGCTTTGTGTTTATGCTAATGACTATAATGCGAATTTGTCACAGGGGTATGTGGTTGTCAATAAGTTCTTTGACACGAAGACGGAACTGGATCCGTGTCGAGATGCTATATCTGTTATGGTAAATGAGCTGGCCGACAAGCTATATGATGCAGGCAAAATCAAAGGTACTCTACAACAAAATTCGTGATTTGATGATTTTTTAAGACGAGCAAAGGTTTTCAAGGTATTTTCATATTATGGATTTAGAAATTGATAAATATTTGAAAGTCTCGTCAAATTGATTTTTCCCCTTAATTACTAGATAACGTCTAGTTTATAACATTTCAATGTCATCTTATGTTAATTTTATTTCGTATTTGTTCATTTCCTTATTGTATTCGACAGATAAATATGAAGAATACGGCCTGTTCCAGAGACTGACACAACTAGAGAAGGAACATCCGGGATCAAACATTCTCTTATTCAAATCACAGAAAATGCCAAAAGTATGAAAAAATAATGCTGTTTGCTGATCATCATAATAAATAATTGCACTGTGCTTTCTCAAAACAATTTCCTTGAGAAATACACACTTGATATGTAAATTTCCCTTTGCCAATATTTGTGCCATTTTGATTGGTCAGAAAAACAAATGGCTGACTGGCGGCCATCTTTGATTTGACATTTTATTGCTATTTCTTAGAGAAAATCTTAAATGTCATATATTTAGCAGCAAATAAGAGAAAAAATAGTAATAAAAATGGCGGGGGTTGGGGGGGGATTCCAGCTTTCCAAAAATAAAGATTAAACGATGATGGAAACAATATGTAACGGCTTGTATGAGATAAAACCACTAACAGTACTGTCATATATCGATTTTATCGACAGGCCTTCTGTGATGTTTGGAGCAATGAAAGGATGCTTAACGTTGTGGAACAGTTACTTGGACCAGACATTGCCGGACACCCTGTGTGGAACTTGCGGACAAAGACACCGAAGAGTGACGCAGTCAGCATTCCTTGGCATCAAGGTAAATATGAAATCAACCTGAAGTCGAATTCCCGAGATGAATATGTTTC
Source organism: Ylistrum balloti (assembly GCF_031769215.1). Classification (NCBI taxonomy): domain Eukaryota; kingdom Metazoa; phylum Mollusca; class Bivalvia; order Pectinida; family Pectinidae; genus Ylistrum; species Ylistrum balloti. The sequence continues at coordinate 2,343,872 of NW_026782015.1, read as the reverse complement.
AACGTAAAATGGAATCTCCCTAATGCCGATTTCTGAAAATTGATGCCGTATTGTGCAGACTTTGAAATTTATTGGTTATGTTTCAAGGTAAAATGGAATCTTCGTAAAGTCGAATTCCTAGATTTGAAGCTGTTACAGATTTCTGTTTTCAGATAGTGCCTATTTCAGTAACGAGTCATACGACCATATGATAGTTACCGCATGGGTGCCTTTCTTGGATGCCATACCTGAAAATGGATGCATGCAGGTAGGAACTGATTATTCTTCAACCAATTTTTTTATGAAATAAAGTTTTGAAGTTTTGTTTTTATATTTTTTGTTTATACAGTTAAGGACAATTAAGATAAGGGAGATACAGGATTACAGGAATCTATGCATTATATATATATATATATATATATATATATGTGTGTGTGTGTGTGTGTGTGTGTGAGAGAGAGAGAGAGAGAGAGAGAGAGAGAGAGAGAGAGAGAGAGAGAGTGTGTGTGTGTGCGCGCATGTGTGTGTGTGTCAATGTGTGTGCGTGCGTGCGTGTGCGTGTGCGTGTGCGTGTGAAGTATACGTTTCCGTAGTGGAAAAACCGTTTCAGATTGTGAGCGTACATGTTTTGTATTGAGGGTAGAAAGTTATTACTTTAACCCATATGCATAGATTGATGATATAGTATGTTGTGAATGTGCCCTATTGTGTTTGTTGTATATTGTAACTTGTGCATGGTGTCGTGTTTATGATAAAAGACAAAACTTCCCTTGACAATTTGAAACTCAATACACGTTGTATAGGTGGTGAAAAATGGACACAGAAAGGGAAAGGTTGCAAGCCATACGTGCTGCCGTGGTCCTACATGGTATGTGATGCTGGAGGAGGAGGAGATGGAGAAATCATTGGGTAAGTTGATCAGTTAGCATAAAAAAATATGTATATATAAAATATTTCTCTCATGATGAAATTATCATGAAGAATTATTATTTATCATTCCTTAAGGACCTTCTTTTCCCGTCCTTTTATTTGTCATTCTTCCCTTTTCTTTTCCTTTTCTTTCTCTCTAAAAACATTGCAAAGCACTTTCTTACTTTTCAACTTTTGAAATAATGTATTTTCTTTGTTTTATTAACCTGCTTAAGAGTATAAGTGTATACTATTTAGTTATCAAGATAAATGAAGCTTCAAACATTTAGAAAGAATGATAAAGAAATATTATTTCTCATGTATTTAAAAATGGAATATCAAAAACATGATTTTTGTACTGCTGTAAAAATTTTAGAAAAAAAAACTTATCGAAGGAAATATAACTTAGTTTAAGTTAGCATATAAAAATGTTTGGGATGGGGGTGGGGTGGGGTTAGGGTGGGGTTGGGGGTGGGGGGTTGAAGGTGTAGAACTGTAGTACTGACTTAGGGACGAATGGCCTCCCAGAGCATGCTTATGTTAATGAAGGGCAATCAAGTGTAGTATTTAGATATATGGTATTTATTGATTCTACGGCTGAATTTTACCTGTGTGTACAAATAGATATTGACATGAAGAGAGACCTGGAAACGTGCCCTGTAGAATACGGAGGTTTCCTGCTGTTCCACAACCTTACCCCCCACAGAAGGTATGTAATATTCTGATCACACGGTGACAACCTAACCCTCCACAGGAGGTACGTTTTGTCCAGATGACGAAAAATAAATCCTCGAGATAAGAGCTGAGTCACGAGCCCTATTGTACTTTTTCTGTTATCAACATAATTACAAAATATGTCTGTTGCCTTGGTTAAAGAGTTCACAAGCAACAGTCACAACATATTGATTTTTACATAATTTTAACATGTAACACCGACGTCAAACTCTAAACCTATAATGAATGTTATGACGACACGAACTGATGTGATGTGATACCTTTGGTATTACTGAATCCATTCATTCCCTTTTCCATCGTAACTTTTTTTAAACAAAACAATATTAACGTTGTTACTCGGAAACACTGTCTTCACCTGTTATTCTACCTGTTTAATACATTTATGTATAGACGTATGTCGGGTTTCGTATGTAGGTTAAAGGTCATGCAGAGCTGTTAACACAGTGTTTCTGACGGAAATGTCATGCATATCAACGGTCTGGCGGCCAGGGGATAAGACCAAGATGTCCAAACAATTTTATACTGCTTTAGAAGGGAACAACCAATTCTATTTATTTATTTCAAATTTTACGAATTCTTCAAACAAGCAAAATTAAATAAATAAAAAACAAAAAAACAAAACAAAACAAAAAACAAAACAAAACAAAACAAAACAAAAAAAAACCAACTTGTCAACATAATATAATCTAATATATTATAATCTAAACTCAAATTCAATAGATCTTGAGAAAATTATGAGTAAAAGAAAGATTTACATGTAGATTACTGTAACTGTACAAGGACCAGGTGTTCCGAAGGTGCAAGCGTTTTTTACTTCATCAATGTCACCCACCGTGTAAATCCAAGAAAGTAATGTCACGTTCTGAAATGAGAACAAGGCATCAAGATAAACATTTTCTTCGAAATATTTTTATTTTTGCTGAACAAGCTTTTAATTATCACATTATCCTGAGTATTTCTCTAAATTTACTTAATTCTCTCTTGATAACATGAGAAACAAAGGCTCATTGCCCATTATTGTGATAAACTGACAAACATCTACGCGAAAAGGCTATAATAAACACATAACATTATATATGTTTTAAATTCTATTGCCAGTGTGATAAGATTTTAGAGGGATTGAATGAGTTCATCGAAGTAAAATTACATCGACTTATATCGCACAGCCCCTTAATGAAAAGTAAACATTGTGCCGACACCATAAAACAGCGAGAAATAGTGTGTTAACCTTATTCAGCTTATAAATACGAAGTCACATTTATTCTAGTAGCAATAACACTAATGCTTCCTTGAAAGAATGATCACACCATTCATTCTATATATTTTATTCTATATGAAGTTTAGAGAATATGTCGACTGACATCCGTTGGAGTTGTGACTTCCGATGGCAGTCTCCGCACGAACACTGGGGATTTTACGGACTAGGAGAGGGAGTTCCAATGCGGTCTGCCGAAAATCCAAACATGAAGGCAGACTTTAAGAAGTTTTTCTCGTTTGACAGAAAAGAACAATGGCAGAAACGTTACTACAGACAGGTACCTACTGTAAATGGAATTTAAAGCAACCGACATTTCATATTAGTTTATTTTTATACCAGTTACTGAATTTTACTCTTTGTAAATATTATATTGTATTCTTTAATATACTATATTAACTTCATAACACAGTGTGAATTTGTGTACGTTTAAATGTTAACCATTTGTTTCCAGGACGATGTCAATGATCCCTTTGATACCACAATCACTGGTCCGTGGATTGGACGTTGGGAAATAGTCAACCACAACAAACACACGGAGGCCTTTAAACCCTTCATGTGAACTGTTCCAAAAAAACTGTGATCTACTCGGAAGATTTACTCAGAAATCAAAATAATTTCATTATTATTTTTATTATCACATCGATAAAGTCGAGCAGACAATGAAATGACCAAACTAAATCATGAGTGTATATAATTAGAACATTGATCTAACACATTTTATCAAGCCTGCCACCAGTGGTATTGAACTCGTCAAAATCCATACCAACAATTCAATTCATTTGAATTCAAATTCTCAAGACTGCGATCCGATATTGTAAAACTGAAATTGAAACGCATTGTTCTATTGCGCGAGCGAACCACTGCTATATCATTGCATAAACATTTCCTGAATGTTTTAATTGTTACGTTTTACACAAGATAAAGATATATCACAACAATATATTTTGTGTAATTTTTACGAACACTTGCTAGTACAGCAAGGACATATATGTAAGGGAGACAATAGGACCAGAAAGGTTATCTCATGAAAACTGGTTGTCTTATTTACGCAATGCAATAGACATTGATCATCCTGCCACCATTTGTGTATTTATATACCTGATTAACAAACTTCATAATGACAACTTTCATTTTAAGTAAGGTTAAAGGTCAATAGCGACGTATAGATTTGAATAGTTCTGAAACTGTCAAGAAATAACTACCAAACAAAAATCATGGTTGAAAACATTCCATCAATATATATATGTACATTGACAACAGTAAAACATATGTACGTGAATTTGAAATAATGTTATAGAAAACACACCGACTATTATGAAAGTAAAAAATACTTCGTTGCTTAAACACGTTTGTAATGTTGAAATATCGACATTATACAAAATGTCCAAAAAGTGATCGAGAAAGACCACATATTCGTCTTTAGAAATGCTCTTGATGTCACAGATCTGATAAGGTAAGTCAATGCAAGGTTGTCTTGTAATGTTATGTATTGCTGTGAGGAGCATTGGATAGAGTTAAAGTGGCAATATTTTCATATTTCAAATTAGATTGGGCATAAAAACATTCTAATTCAAATGTATAGTTCCAGCTTGCCCAACGTCAAATCATTTGTACAAAATAGACTAACTAGAAGCTATGTCATAGCTTACGAAAATGTAACATATTATAAATATGTATTATGACATATACATGTACAAGTGTTAATTTGAGGCATTTTACACAGTCAAGATTTACTGTAAGTGTTATGAAGGTTAAGTGAAAGTTGAACATTAACCTTTTATTGAAGTGGTCTTAGATTTAGAGAAGAAGGATTGATGGTCATCAATAGTTTCATTCTGTTTGAACTAATTTATCATAGAGGGCAATTCGATTGTTTTGATGTGCGTAATTGATAAATGACAATATTAAGCAACACAATGTAGATTGAGAACAAGGTCAAAAAAAGAAAACAAAACAGTGTTTGAGGGAACATGGAAAACAGGCCTGTCTGAAAAAACTTCCCAAGGGCAATTAGAAAGCAAATAAATCATACGATCCTGATAAACACGAGTAATCCAAACTCTAACATATGTCCTGTTTACCTACATCCATTTCCCAAATAATTTACGCAGACAATAATACTTATATCCTATTTAAAAAGTTGAATTGAACCATTGACAGGGAAATGCTTAATATATATAAATTGACCAAATGATATCCCACTTTTTCAGATACATAGTTCAAACTGTCACTGAACACTTGTGTTTTTCTATGGTGTTATTTTACTGTTTTCTTAAAAGAAGAGATGTATGTCTGACATTCATAGCTTCTATATTTAGCTATTTGTAGTGAAAAAATGATGAAATATATGGCAGATTATAAACAGACTTTCGGGAAAACCGCCAGGAATTACATGTTTCTCATCAAAGACTGAAAAACACAATGTTTTTGCCTTGTTTCATTGACATTTCCGTGCAGTGATGACAGTGAAATAAAGTTAATCGATCCTGAAATCAAAAGCCGCTGAAATAAATAAAAAATGGAAATGATATCAACTTAAGCTTACATTACTCTATTTATCTACTTACAAGGTTTGAAATCGAGATGCAATGAACTAGGTTCCATATCAGTATTTCATAAGTTAATACGTCACAACAGACATTAAATAATCACCCCTCCTTAAGATGAACAGCATAATCTTAGTTTGTAAGCATTACTAAATTTGTCTGTTAGCCTCCAGTACTCTTCCTATCTCCGTTAATATTTTTAGTGTTATTTGGTATTGTCAAAATAGAACTTGAATGACATGTTAAAACCATTTATGAGATTTTCTATTATTACATAATTCTAGTTTGTCCAGTTGTTAAGAAAAACATTCAGATACGTAAAAGAGGAAAAGCATTTAAGAAGAAAACTTCAAACTCCAGCGATCTTAACTAAGTCTTTAATTTTACTTTTTTTAAAAACCATGTTTAATTATTTTAAAATAACAAATGGAAGCTAATTGTGTGAAAGGATCGCACAGTTTTATGTGGTAAGGTAAAAATGTTGATATATAATACGGATTGAAAATAAAACGAAAACCTCGCAAGTCTATCACTAAATAGCAACAATAAATACGGACAATAGGTGTGTTACATGTTGATCAGTGATAATAAAGGTCATGTTAACTTGACAGTTATCGAAATACAACCGACCTCCGCGTTAATTGCATGTAGCCTCACAACTCTGACATTGGCGAGTGGCGTAACCTGATCATCAAACAATATCAGTAATCAGATATATCATATTATGTGACAGGTCCGTACCGGTTGTATTTTTTAAAAAGAAAATTATAGATAAATAAGAAGGAATATAAAAAATCCTTCCTGACGGTAAAAGATGTATTTAGATAATACAAAAGAGACGTTTTGCACTTAATGTTTACATATAAAAAATATATAGTGGGCGTTTGTAAACCGTGTCACATGTGGCACATTGTAAGCAAATCACTCTTAATTACGATTGTACGTAAACATTCAATCTGTACCTAATAGATCTACATGTGCGCGACCTCTACATTTATGTTTCAATTAGGAACTCTATAAAGCTATACGCTTATGTATTTAACAAATAGATTAACTTTATCTAACATTTTCATAAGTCGTGCGATTAATCTTACATCGTACACAAAGGATGTGCCTTAGCAAATTTCATTAAGTTTCCATATCGCGCCTACACTGTGCATAAAAGCGCACATCGCTTTTCGTGCAGAATTTAGAAATGACCTATGAATTATTGTTGAAAATAGGAGCAGTTTGTCTTGAAAACTTGACTATTTATATATGATTTACCAGGAAACTAAAAAAATATGAAAAGGAGTATAATACCAGGTGTTTCCTATGAGTAAGCATCTTCTGCTTCATCGATTACACATGTCATTTAAATTTTGGTCATTTCAAGTAATTATACGACGTTCCCAAAGAAGAGTGTTCCCTTAAACAACGGAACCAACAGGCAAATTAATGAGTATCAAACCAATGTTTCATATCGCACAAAATTAATTTCTTATTGTGATCACCATGACGATCATTAACAACTCTCCCTGATTTTCATCAACCTTCATTTCTTGAAACCATATTTTGTGAATTTGTCTGTCAGCTGTTGACATCGTGCATGAAAAGCATGACATTATGACATTGGGACAGGTCCTTGAATATCGAATCAATTGCGACATGGAAACACCACAGGTTTGGGCTGCAGAGATATTGCTATCCAGAAATGCAAAATTCATAATACAAAAATTGAAATAATCATGCTTATCATACAGCTTGGTTGGAAGCTATTCATATTGAAGGAAGGGATCGATCGGACGACTTATGTAGAAGAGTCTGTTGTGTCGTTGATTTCAGTTCTGGGGGATATATACGATGAACATGGTCAACAAAGTTCTTGTTATTGAAAGTCACAGCGTCATTAATATAAAGGTATTGTATTGTATGAAAGCAAAAGCAAGTTAGCCAAAAGGAGGGCAGAGTTTATCACAGGCATGTCAATAATCTATTTGAAGATCTTGCCACCAAACTCCATGAAGATGTTTTCAACAAGAATCTTGATCATTCGTATGATTTCGTCCACCGTATGTTTCGTCTTTGATCTGGACGTAATTTTATAAGAAATACGCTTCTGTATAGTTCACAACCATATATGTAAACTACTACAACAGGATTAACATATATAAAGAAAAAGTCATTAATGGCTTCAGAAGTAAAAATCCAAAATTGATGGCAACAAGTGAGATTTGCTATCTTCAGTTATACTTTATTTTCTGTTCCGTACAAAGGTGGTGGACATATGTAAAAAGTTGTATCAAGTTTTATGACACTGTCTAATGTTGGTGTGAATATCGTTAAACAAGAAGAGCATAAAGTTGGCATTTATCGACGGGAACATATGTATCCGTTCCCGAAGTAGATCAGACTTATCAACGATTTGTGGTATATCATCACAAGCCATCGTATTAAACTGAAGGAGTGTCAAATTCGTGTACTAATTACGCTCTGACGGTAATATCTGTTTATTTTATTAGATGATTGGATGTCAAAGTGAAAACATGTATCAAATTGACAATTCAGCAGCGAATGGAATCTTTGGAAACGGTGGACGTCAGAAATCTCTTGCAAATGTTTTTACATTTCAAGAAATATTCGAATACACATATCTTGGAGATTGTAACGTAATTTGACGAGAGACCAAGGCTGGGATAAACCTCCATTACATCCGTCGATTTTTCAAAGCTTTCACAATTTATTTTATGTAACTATCATTATACATTTCAAGTAAATTATCTTTTTTGATTGATTCTACTGACAAGACTTGTTCTGTAATAGCATTTGCTTACTATGATATTATACAATGAAATTAAGTTATTGCGTCATTGATATGTCAATGGTATAGAAACACCATGCCAATGTCATGGATACACAGACACGTCCATACAACAACAGAAAAGACAATCAGATGATGTGTGTGTTTTACACCAGCAATCATTTTATTAAATTTTGACATCTTTGATAAAATCTATTTACAATTAAATAAAAAACATTATATGAACCTCATACATTTTTTGCGGTCAAATAAACAAATTATGTCCCCTGTTCGTTATTTCATCCTTTCCAGTGGCAGCATATGCAGGTTTGTCCTAGTGGATTCACCATCCTGGTCTTCTGCAACGCCTAATACACCTGCGGTATTGTCTCCAGCACCGTCTCCAGGACGAATTAAACATACAGCGCCTGAACTGTCTGCGGCATCTGCTCCAACACCACCATCCTCCTCCTCCTCCTCCTATATAACCTTGGGCGTCCGCTTCCTCCGGCATCAACGCCAACAACAATACAGAGGCCATAATGGCGACGAAAAATATGGTGTTTTTCTTCATTGTTGTCAATTATCTGTTGCCAAAAGAAGAAAACAAGTCTATAAGCTGATATTTTTACCAAATAAATACGGCACTGTAGGTTTGACGCTAACTTATGAAACATAACCTTAATTGAGTAATAGTGCATACGTTTTAGACTATCAAGCACTGCCTTTAATGTTTCATTCAGTTCATGTTTATCGTTATGAATTTTTTGAATTTATGGCACTTGATCAAAGTGAAATATGAAAAATGAGTTTCAGTAAAATGTCTAAATTTTGAAATCATCTATTTTTCTGTAACACATAAGATTGCCATTATCGTTTATAGTGTCTTTAAAATAAACCTTAGGTTAACTATGAGTAGGTCCCTATACAGATAAAAAGTGCTCGTAGAAAACATATTAACGGTCGCTGTTAAATTGTGAATTCTATGAAGTCTGCAGTTGATGCATTCAGTATAGTTTGTTTTGAGACTTCTATACATAGAATTATTCAATGTTCGAAACGGCGCTGTTTTGTTTTCAAACAATAGTGATTATTTCTTACAAATCTGTTAACATACCATACCTGTTTTATTCATTATATAAACTGAATGGTTAAAAAACAATTATAATATTATAGTTTTAGAATATTTCTTATATCCAGACTTCCTAATTGATAAAGATGTGTTAAAAATAAATCGTAAATACGTTTAAAATTATCAATAGAGTGACACTTACCTTTGAGAGAGAGCTTCATCAAATATGATTTCAACAGATCGGCACAACACTATATATACAGAAAAATCACCGGATTTGCTTGATTTCATTGGTTCAAATCTGGTTCAAAATATGATGTGTTTTGACAAATAATTATGTTAAGTCTAGTCATGTCAAGTGACTACATGCTATTTAGATTACAAAAAAAAACCATGTTCGAAAGAACATGGAAAACAGTGATGTCTATGTAGGTTGTCAAGGGCAAATACTTGGTAACAAAATAATTTGGTCGGCTTATAAACACCACCAGGAAATCAACATTTGTCTTCATTTGGTCCCTAATGTGTTTTAATTGATAAATAAACAATATATATTTTTTCTTCTTTTTATGACGCCTTGTGTAATGAAAGTCTATATATACACAAGGTTACAATACATCCTAATAAACTGAGATAGTTCCGAATGGCTAAGGACTGTTTGTATATATTTCTGCAGTTTTGATCTTCGGCGTTATAGCGTTATTTGCAGAATATAAAATTGGGTATCGCGAATGTGATATTTTCATATTTTGTTTAATATAATGGCACTTTTTCAGTGATTTACCAATTTTAACAATTTAACAATAGCAATAGATCAAGACACACTTAGTGGGAACATGTAGAGGTGAGACGTAAAGGACTACAAACCCAAAGCTTATAATATAATCATCTTTTCAAGGTAACAAAATATTTAATTTATTAGAAAGCAACCATCATTTCGATACAGCGGTATCTGACGAAGTCATTTTCGCAAGAAATCTAAATAAATCTTTCGGTCCTCGACACCAAACGATACCAGGAAGATTCTGTTAACTTGGCAATCCCATCTTATTTTTTTCTACTTTTTAGTCGACGTTCTCATTTCGTGGAAAAGGAAGTTCATATAAAATTCCAGAATTTTACCTAAAAGTCTATTTGTGTATGTGGTGTTTTATTTCAGACCTTACTATTGTTGAAGTGGTGTCATTCTGATAGATGGGGAGTCCCCCTTCTCAACCCAAAGTGTAACCATAAAATTTCACATGGGCTTAAAAACGTACGTTCCATGTAAACAATAATTGGTAATCTAGATAAAACAGGATTGTTTTTGTGGCAGATTTATTTTTTGTATGGTACTCAATAATGGATCAGAGACTTGAATGTAGAGAGGATATGACAAATACAACCTGGTGAAATATATGACAAAAACGTAATTTTCAATAAATGCCACATTGGCTGGATAAATGTTTTGTTTTTGTTTTTTCCCTTTATATTTTTGGTTTTTATTTTGTTTTCTTTTATACCAAGTGCTGAAATGGTTTTTACCAATATTTCCCTTACACAGAAAAAAAACCATTAAAAAAAAACCTTCGTGGAACTACTTTTTGTGTGTCCTTATCTGCGCAGGATACCTACCCGACACAAAATATTATGCACCAATTCAAATAAATGTTAATGAAGAAGTACACATTTTTCGTTTTTTCTGTTTCTTTTCGTATTTTCTTTTTCCATTTAAAGTAATACAAACTTTCAATTGACCTAAATCATACACATTTTATTTTTTTTTTTGTTACGAGAGTATTGGTGACAAGTCCTTCTTTTTCCGGTTTTCTCACACTAGAATGCATGCAATGAGTGATTGATACAAACAAGAAGTGAGACATACTGTCGGCACACATGGAAGGCAGGACAACAGTAGGCAAATTCGTGCAGATTGCAAACAATTTTGTTTTCATATTTCAATGAAATTAAAAACAAACACCATCAATACTTACATAGAAACAACGTGTTCTCCATTTGTAATTTGAAAGCCTTCGCGTAGACTTGTTTGACCTTGGGATTCAGTACCAACCGTCTTTTATCCATCGTGGTGTCATCGTCATAATAAAAAAAATAAAAAACAAATTTCATATGCAGTATTGTAACACCAAAAGTCAAATACGTTAATAGTTGAAATTTCCTATGGCATGCAATTTTATCAAATTATTTTCATAACCTGAACAATGTAGACATTTCTTTATTTGATCATTGCACTCGAAGGTAAATGCAAAGTAAAGTGTTGAGATAAAAGCGTTTACTAATCATGATGCATCACAAAAGTACTTGTTGGCAATATTGTATTGGGAGTTAACAGCTTACAACGCTCATTCACAAATGTACCCAATTAAAAAATGTCCTTGAACCTAACTAATATTTGTACAACAACTATGTGTCCGGAATCCCTTTTTTAAAATGCCTATTTTACCCATAAAAACCTTTAAATCTTAATTTTGTTGGTGATTTCGCTGACTATGGGTGTGGCTTTATTAATGTACTGGCGTATTGTTACCATTTACAAACTGATATCATATTTCACAAGTTGCCAGTTGGCATGAACCGATTTCCGACAATGTGCCAAATATGAAATCACCCGATTAATGGAACCTTTGTGACAAGTAGTCCTGAACTATGACTAATTTGCTTTAAAATAAACATTTTTGGTTCTAGGCACAAATATATCGGTTTACCCTGATCGGGTTAACATTTCAATCGTGAAAATTTTGATGAGATGTCAGTATTGTAAAAACATCACTGACGAGTCCTAGAAGGACAAAACATCGGTACGCCGCAGTTTAATTCATTGTCTGACCCTACTGTGTCTTCTCTAAATTGAAAGGTACTAGTCACTTGTGAAGTTCAGTATTTTTGGTTTTGAGATTTCTATACATAGAATTATTTAATGTTCAAAACGGCCTGTTTTGTTTTCAAACGATAGTGATTATTTTGTAACAAATCTGATAACATACTTGTTTTATTTATTATATCACTTGTGTCTTTGTAAACGATTTTAGGAGAATATGTAGGTGTATAGTCCTATGGAATACCTCGAATATTGTGATTCTAATATTGTCATATAAATGCATGCTAAATTATGGAATGTTTTATATAAAACGTTTTAAACGAAAAAATAGTTTGATCAGGCAAGAAATCAGTGAAAGCAAATAACATTTATCATAATTCCAGTCCATGTCCTAACCAGATGAACGTCCGAAATTACAGTTCTTCAATATTTTCATTATTACCGTCATGACCTTTACATAAACCAAAGGCACATGGACAAACATGTCAATTTCCAGTTCGAGGAGGAATTTTGGCGACCATGAGAACAGGTGTAACAGGTAACATCGGTCTAACACGTTGACATATACTTGATGGCAACATGTAAAGGCGAGGTTAACAGCGAGATAAATTATGACCGACATGGCCTTTCGTTTAGTAAATATCACTTAATTTATCAAAAAATTAATTGAAAAAAAATCGGTATTGCAAACTTCTGAAAATAGGTAACAAACAGGACAACTAATAAAAAATCTACCACTATAAGACATCAAACCTAGAACCAAACTATGAGAAATAAAAGCACACTGATACAGTATTAAGCACAATATCACGTAATGTAATATCCCATCTTTGGCTTCCTGCTTAAGACTGTTGGTATTTAGATATAATATGGTTTAATTGTGATCATCTCTTATCTTTATCTAATAGTGAATATGTTTTCTCGATGCACAACACAGTGACTTATAAGTACATTAACAAGGTACATATATGCTATGCTTACTTTTAACTTTACGTTTTGAAATATGGTGTGCGTGTTACTAAATATATACCTGTTTCCAATGTATGACCTTATTTAATGTATTAAGGATAGGAAAACATTATTTATGTTTTTTTCTGCCAAATGAAAAAACACTAATTTTGATTTATCTATATTCAGCTAAATTTCTGTAAAATTCGTAAATTCATACTAATATGTACGTGCACATGTTAATCTAAAGTGATCAGATATATGAAAGTTACAAAACTTATTGAATTCTGGCACTCTGACACCTTCTCCATCTGGATTTTGACACTTCTGTCGATTACACTGGATTGTCCTCAGTTGCAACCAGGCTTCAAAATGTAGGCTCTAAGCACCACAGGCTGTATGATACAGGTTGGTTTCTCTACTGTGACTCCAAATTTGAATTAAAATGTGTCTTTAACTTGTGTGTCTTTCGTATAATCTTTAAATTACTAAATCATTTACATATATTGATGATTTGCTTTGGTTTTCATCTCCTTGTATATGTTTCATCACAGATCAAAAAAGAATTTACTAAACCAAAAATAAATGATCAAACTAAAACGACGTGATCAAGACGCTATAGAGCTTCCATAGTTTGATCTCTGATCATGCACTGCATTTAAAAAACAATTTTCATATTTCTTCTTCTGCTCTAACAGTTCTAAAACCTTGTAAAATATATTATCAACCGATTATTGTAAGGTCTTTGTTAGGCTTTGCATTTGTATATCATATTATGGAGAGGACATTGATGAGTTGTGACAACTGGAGTCCGATATATTTGTATATTTTTATGTATCAAAATTGGTTTCAATTCAAATTTTCAGAATGAGTAGGATTGATATCTGCTGCACTATTACCATATGGACATATCAAAATTCAAATCGCGCAGGTAAATAGAATATGTCCAAATCATATTTTTTGATGGCGACCTTAAATCGTTTCCATAGAGATTTCATCAACCAGCATCTCTCGATTTTCACCTTACGGGTGTCGGCTCTAAAACAGATATCGCTTAATGTGTTGTAACATATGACTTTCTGATCATTCTGTCTTTTTATGGGTAATATGCAAAAATGCAAAGTCTTCAACAGAGCGTCGCATTTGCTAACGAAGCACTCTATAATCAGGTACTATTTATATTTTCTGTAAGAGTTACTTCCCTTGCATTAACGAACAGAGTATACTTAGCATGCTTTAGCTTTGCAAATATCTGCACAATTTCCAATGTACTTTTCTCACTCTCGCGAGAACAGGACTAGATCCACAGTTCTGCATCTTGGTTTCTTACTTAATACCTTTCCTTATTACGAAATGTACTTGAAATCTCAAATTTAAATTGCAGAAAATCAAATTATATTTACGTCAACCAGTCAACCAAAACTGTTTTCCCCGGCGGTGTCTCCATTTGACTCCAGATTATTTCTCCATGAAATACTGATTCCGGTTTTCTCCGAACATCAAAAATTAAAGACAACACATATGGGAGGGGGAAGGTGTGATTATAGCAATTCGCTAATTTTATTCATATATGAAAGTCTTAAAAGAACTACGATCTTGCTAGTCCTTTTCTTTTCGCCCGTCTCAGATTTTAAAGTTCTTTGCTGGTTTTTCGCTTGTGAATTTTAATTGGATGAACTAATTACATGAAGGCCATATCCGGATTTGTCTGCGTAATTGGCTGAAGACGATAAAATAGACACGCATGTAGATATCACATGTAAATACAAATTTAGAATAGGGTAATTGAGAGACAAATATTGAACTGACTGCAACATACAACTGTATCGTCCTTCTAGGACTCGTCAGTGAAGAGAAAGACCTAAACACTTTGAAACTTGAGGCAACAGAGAAGGTCCAAATCGGATGTAATTAGAGAAAAATAGATTTCGGGGTATATGAACCCAAAATCAACGATTTTATTTCCAGCTTTTAACGTCTAAGGATTCAAAGAGAGAGAGAGAGAGAGAGAGAGAGAGAGAGAGAGAGAGGGAGAGAGAGAGAGAGAGAGAGAGAGAGAGAGAGAGAGAGAGAGAGAGAGAGAGAGAGAGAGAGAGAGAGAGAGAGAGAGAGAGAGAGAGAGAGAGAGAGAGAGAGAGAGAGAGAGAGAGAGAGAGAGAGAGAGAGAGAGAGAAGAAAAAGTCATGAACATGTATATATTCTGAAATCTGGCATGCAAGTTTTGCCAATCTTTAGGGACTAAAAGTCCAGCAGCAGCATCTATAACCTGTTATTTTAAACAGTGTCCAAAAGACAGAGTTGGTACCATGAACAAATGTCTATCACTTTGGATATTTTTATTCAAAAAATATTTCAAATACTTGAATCATTTTATTTTCTTTATAGAACTGTACATATGTTAAATGTGAAATTTTCCACTTACCATTATTATATATACTTTTAATTGCCTAGGAATTCTCAACCATAATATACATAGGATCTTAAAAAGAATTATCATTTGATATGAAATTTTATATCATAGAAGTTTTTTTTAAAATTTTTACCAGCTTCACAGAGCAAAACTTAAAACGAGTTTCATAATATCTCATATGAAATGAGATTAAATATAAGCTGCTTTTTGCCTACAGCTTTAGAAAGAGTAATTTCGACAGGTTTTCAAGTCATATGTGGACATTATACACAGGTTTTCATGTCATAATGTGGACATTATACACAGGTTTTCATGTCATAATGTGGACATTATACACAAGTTTTCATGTCATAATGTGGACCTTATACACAGGTTTTCATGTCATAATGTGGACATTATACACAGGTTTTCATGTCATAATGTGGACATTATACACAGGTTTTCAAGTCATAATAAGGACATTATACACAGGTTTTCGTGTCATAATGTGGACATTATTCACAGGTTGCCATTTTTTTGCTTCACGTTCAATTCATAACTTTAAGTTATCGCTCTTATTATGAAGTCACAATTAATTTTTGACTGACGCAGTGCATGAAAAAATCTTCAGTGTATATCAGATTAGGGATTTAAGCAAAAATATCAACACATCTCTGTATAACAAAGAGATCATGAGTTTAAATATTCTTTGAAACTATGTAGATGGTTAGTCGACTCAGCAATCTCATTTCACGAAATATGATGTTATACAAAACTACATATTCAGTATGAATCAACTCAGCACATTCAGTATTAGACATATTTTGGGTAATCTTGGCTGATATATACATCAGGGTTAACAGACAAGAGAAAGACTGTACCTCTGTCTCTTTTTGTTTCATAATTTACATTAAGTTTCTTGATCTATACATACAGGGAATATATTTTTTCTTATTTTATTCACCTTTATAAATGTATGCATTTATTATTCTGATGTATTCTTACAGGCCAAATGTTAAATCGAGCGGGTCATTATAAATGCGGATTCCACGTGTAAACACATGGTACGTCATATATTCAATAAGGCTCGTTGGTAATTGATGATGGAGACTTGTTAACAGGAAACGACTACGTAGCTATTGTGGTCAGGCTATAGATTCATGCAAAAATGAATCGTTAAAAACCAAATGCTAACCTTACCAAACTTAATTGATTTAACGGTTTTTTCTTTGAATGATTAAAGGCAGATGATATTTTGTTAACTATGATTAGTAAATATGGAGCGTAGACTTGTTTTGTAAACAAAAAATAAATGTCTTTCATTAATCCGAATTTTCGATGTGAAACTTCCGGAATTAAGATCACAAGCGCTCCATTACAATGAAGGATTGTCAATGGTTTCTCTGACAATGATCTAGCCGCTGTACTTACACCACTTAAACCGATGTATCATGATTAAGGTGATTTGTCTATGGTACATGGACCGTTGACAATTTGTCTGGTTTGCTGACTTTACAGGCGAAACGAAAACATTACCATATAGCAGATGATACCCCACAGAAAAAAAAACTTGTTTAACAAAGCCAACAGGAAAGCTATTAAACGACCTTATGATATTTATTACACACAATGCATTGTATATCTACTGTTTTTATTTATATAGCATGTATGTTCAAGCTAACTCTGTCATTTTCAGTACTTTAAAAATGCGAAATCGACAAAACGTCTGATGAATTTTTAAAAAAATCAAGACACTTACTTGTCATTCAAGATGTAGGAAGTAGCCTTACGTACATATCTTCAAACGAGAGATCACTAGGATGATTCTTCTCAAGTGTTTTTTATGTATTTATTTATTTATTTATTTATTTATTTGTTGCGATGATCGGAACTAGAATTCATTAAACTGTATAATATTACTATAATATTAAGAAGATATGGTGGCATCAGTACGACAACCATTATATATAATGATATCTATCACTTGTTTATATAACACTTAGCTGATAAATCGCTGATGTTTAGACCTTCAAATTCTACGTAAATGTTGGTAAAAACTTCGAAAAGTAATTCTTCAGGGAAAAATCAGGAGCGAGAGGCTGCCTTTTTATTTCATTTTATTTTTTTTCTAAAATTTGTAAATTTTGGTGCGAGCGGAAGTAAAATTTAAGATATGGATTTAAAGGTATGAAAAGGTGCACACATTGGATCATTTATATGGTATTTGACTGTAAGTAATGTCGTTTAGTGATTTTTAATGATCTCCTTTGTACTAGAAACTATTAAATATATTTTTTCACTCTCACATATTTCACTTGAAAATGATAACCAATTTTTTCACTGCGCAGTGTTTCCATGGTGTTCCAAAAATAGTTCACAAGAGTTCACATTCAGTTATGACTGGAATGGTAAAACAAAACAAAATAAAAAATCAAAGAGAAATTCATTTATAATGTACATCATTATCCTAAATCAGTACAATCATCATCATCATCATCATCATCATCATCATCATCATCATCATTTACATATACATTGTTAAACTCATCAGCATTCACATTAAAACATGCACCTCAACATCATAAAAATACATGTCCATCATCATCAACATGTCTTCATGTTACCATATTCATAGTTATTATACGTTATAACTACATGCCATTCACAACCTCATCTCACATACTCGCACACCCACACCTGCTCACACATACTCATCACATAGAATCAGATACACAAAATAGGCAAAGAGAGGGAGAGAAGATGGAAGAGAGAGAGAGAGAGAGAGAGAGAGAGAGAGAGAGAGAGAGAGAGAGAGAGAGAGAGAGAGAGAGAGAGAGAGAGAGAGAGAGAGAGAGAGAGAGAGAGAGAGAGAGAGAGAGGGGGGGGGGGGGACAAGGTCAATCTGGGTTAGAGATTCTACTAATTATATATGATATAATAATTAATATAATGATTATTTGTTCACATTCAATGGAAACAAGTTATCATAAGAATGTGTGTTACATCGATCGTACTCAGTGAAAACGAAGGGCAAAAACTCTGAGAGATCAGAATGACTGTCACTGTGCTGTACGACAGAATCAAATCTGCCAACATGTTCTTTCGCACAGTCTGCATCATAATAATGCATCACTTGTGTTTACTTTCCTTAGCGTCTATACGACTAAATTTAGTGAACTAGAAGTTAAAGACCCGACCCCAAAAAATCAGGAATTTTTATATTTTTTTTTTCAGGAGCGAAAATTTAATAAAAACAAAAAAAAATTATCGACTCCAGATTTTAAGAGCGGTAATTCCCGAAGAACTGCTTTACAAATTAGTGTAGATTAAGCGCTAGATAGATAGGAAATGTGACAACATCGTTTTATCTATCTGTACCTACTTTCATGTGTTAAACAAGTACACCTGTACCCACTTTCATCAGTTCTACAAGTACACCTGTACCTACTTTTAAGTTATACAAGTACACCTGTACCCACTTTTAAGTTATACAAGTACACCTGTATCCACTTTCAAGTTATTCAAGTACACCTGTACCCACTTTTAAGTTATAAAAGTACACCTGTATCCACTTTCAAGTTATACAAGTACGCCTGTACCCACTTTCATCAGTTCTACAAGTACACCTGTACCTACTTTTAAGTTATACAAGTACACCTGTACCCACTTTTAAGTTATACAAGTACACCTGTATCCACTTTCAAGTTATTCAAGTACACCTGTACCCACTTTTAAGTTATAAAAGTACACCTGTATCCACTTTCAAGTTATACAAGTACGCCTGTACCCACTTTCATCAGTTCTACAAGTACACCTGTACCTACTTTTAAGTTATACAAGTACACCTGTACCCACTTTTAAGTTATACAAGTACACCTGTATCCACTTTCAAGTTATACAAGTACACCTGTACCCACTTTCATCAGTTATACAAGTACACATGTTCCCACTTTTAAGTTATACCAGTACACCACCTTTTATTCTAGGATATAACATAAAAAAAAACTACACCAATATTTTACTTGGTTTTATCAGGTATCTATTACAGAATAATTTGGAAATAAATATATTGATAACCTATGTTTACATTCTATATACATCTTAAGTATTGAAATGCAACATTTAGCTAATGTGTATACAGGGAACTAATATATTCAAGTATTATAAAGATTCAGGAATAAAAGCGCTGAAGCTTAAATCCTATTTAGGAGAGACATATTTATAAATACATTAAATATATTGACTTCAATATCTTATTTTGCTTGATTTCAAACTAAAAGTAAAAATTGCATAAAAATTAATACCGGTAAATATTTCAATAATACTTTGGAAATATTACTCGGTCACAGAAAACAAAAATACTTGATATTCTATAAATAGATACCAAATAAAATACATATATTTGATTATATAATTCGATATTGCTTGTCATCAAACGACTTGTGTATTTATTTTACTTTCAGCCCAAAGGAAGACCAACAGCGTTATTGTCATTGCTATTTTAAGAGCAATGTCTCCTATTGAAACAGAAGCTTGGATTTTCCGGCAAATGATACGAGTTCCTTATCGGTAGTACAGGTAACGTCAACATTTCACGTGTCCTATCAATCTTGTCTAGCTAGATGTTCAAGACCAACCCTCAGATGACTGAATACTTATCTGGCAATGTGATCTGTTATTTAACAGAAACAAAAGAGTACACAAATTCATTCACAGAACGAATAAAGTTCTCCTTCTGACGTCATGTAAATTTTGATGATATGAGGTCATATTAGTATTGCTAATAGAAAATAAAAACAAACATTGTAAAAAACGAAAGAGTTGTTTATTTTTTGTCAAAGACACATCGACATTATGAGTGCATTATTCCTACATGTATATCAACTAGATAGAGTTTAAGCAAAGTTGTCGATTAAAAGCAAAATTTCAAAAGTAAATTAAACAGTTACCTTACTTATAACATTACGAAAAGAAAAAATCTACATGTTCACATGTTCATAGAATCTCAATTCAAACTAAAAGAACCGATGAAACGAAGCAATGCATAGAACTAAAAAAAAGTACAAGGAGAGTAACGCCAGGTTGCGGAAGGATTAGCGTCTCCTGCTTCTTCACCATGTTAAAATTTATAGTTCCTCAAGTAAGTTAACAAGTGGTTTTAAACTACTTTCTAAAATCAAGCCTTTCAAAAAAGAAAAAAAGTTCAATACCGGAATTGTTTAAATATTAGAAGAACACGTCCTTAATAATGATCATGGAAATGGAATATTTAAATATTCAAACATCTTACAATGTACACAAACAATAGACTACAAATAAATTGCCTGGAAGTAGAATACTTAAATATTCAAATATCTTTATGATATATACACACCAACAATAGACAACGAATAGATTACCAATTTATAAGGAGAATAATATTTTATCTTTATATTTTGATACATTTTGAACTTCGGGCTGAAAAAAATAAACGTCGTTTGCTTATGCATTTGAAGTCCGACTTATGGATTTCAAGATGGATTTCAATTTTGGTGATTCATTTGACTTTGATGCCAAAAACGCTTAATTTTCTAAATAGTGAACTTGATGAAAATTTTGCAAACATCAGCAACACCTAATCTGTTGTCGGTATTGAGATCAGCGACGGGTTTAGCCCAGGTGCGCTTCTTCTACTCACCACTGCCACAAACCCTTGCTGCTTTAAATCCAACAACACTCTTTCCGACCAACGATGTAAACAAACCACCTGTCACATATATGCTCTACGCAACCCTCTGTCCACTGTCTGACACAATAAATACAAGTGGAAAAAAGAAATTGTGCGTGTGTAAAATGTTCAGGTATTGCTCAGTTTTATTAATTAAAGCTTGAAACTTTACACTGATAGATTGTGTGTGTCTCTCCGTCATTTACACTGGTCAGTGCGTGAGTTGCACAGACAGTTTGTCTGTCTGGCCCAACGAAGGTCACGTTGTTTTTCGGCCAGCAGTCAATTGCAAACACGTTTGTCGCCCCAAACATGTGTAAATGCATAATGTAAATACATGTAACACGCATAACCTGCATAATTTTGAAAAACATCTTTGATACGCCAAGGTTGAATGAAACTGACAGATGACGTGCCGTGGCCAAGATCGAAGCTGGTGTACGCCATACTGACATTGGCAGACAATTTGGTGTGTACCGAAATACTGCAGACGCCTTTTGGAGACGGTACCAACAGTTTGGGACCACCAGAGGCCGACCACGGCCAGGACGTCCACGCGCAACGTCTTACCGCTATGATAAGTATATCCAGGTCGTTCATCTCTTTGAGCGACTGAGAACTGCTTCTTTGACCCCACGCATTCTTCCACACACGCTTGTCTCATCAATGGACGTCGTTGTCAAGCATGCATCGATTCCAATGGTGGACATACATAGTATTGATGAGCTGAACTTTGTTTAGAGAACGTCTGTGAAAACGGATCTCTTTCCAAGACACTGCTGATGCAATAACCATATCAATTAATCTGGTGTTAAATAAAGGTAAGATAAAACCCAATCTACACATTTATGTGGTATATCTTTTTCGGCTTTTTAAACCTGTCTAAGAAATCAACTACAAGCTTTGATGGAAATATTTTTTAGTTTGATGATGTTTCAAAGCTGAAGCATTTACATATACATATATCTTCGAATCATCGAGTCTGGTCAGGTCTGTATCCCACTTATATTGAAAACAATCTGTATCCCATTTATATTGAATATGATCTGTATTCCACTCATATTGAATACGATCTGTATCCCACTTATATTGAATACGGTCTGTATCCCACTCATTTGCTTTGAATATAATATGTAAGATCTACGTTGATTTGAAATTCAATGCGTTGGATATGAACATATTTACAATGTACTTCAGTATTCGGTGCATACATATAGTATATCCCCTGTCAAAGAAATGCTGTCTATTGTTTGTGAGACGACATCATAGTAATACAGGCGGATACCCTATATAGCAAATCGACTCATTAATAAACAAAGTTTAAAATCTACATTAACACAGATGACTCCTACTTTCTATTTACTTTGTCTATGCCTTGTTTCAAGCGAAATTCATATTAGTTTTAATAATCATTAATGCCTATGTCAAAAATATAGCAAATGCTACGCTCTAAATAACATTGTCGACAAGATATCTAGTTCTACGCACGAGGGAATAAATTGAATGAAAAAAACTTTCTTTAAGAGGGAAGATAGATTAACTTCTAAAGAGACTTTCAAAATCGGTATAGGACAACATCTTCAGTGGCACTGAATTATTCAAAGTCCACTAAGATGAAAAATTGATATCATGAGAATGGAATGGACAGACACCCGGACAGACATCAGATTATATTTATCGGTTATAAGCCGTCCGTGGTTGTAAAAATGTAAACAACCTGTAAATCTAATGGGTAATGATACCGACTCAAATTTGACCTTTGATGCACTCTTGTCCAACATATGTAGGAGAACGTTTAAGCATATGTCTTGGGTGGACGTTTAACAATTAATCTATCAAAACGTGACAAAACTACTGTTTTTAAATCGTTTAATCTTTTCGAACATTAAATACACCCTCTGGCGGTGCATTTATCGTAACCTTGGAAAATGGGTTCATACTTGGTTCATACAGCTCCTTTATTTTCATTTTAGTCACATTGCTTTTGTCCGTGGCCTGCGCCTCAACGAAAAAGGTTTCACCAGTCTTCTTAAAGAATTCTTAATAAAAAAACCACCTTTCTTACCTCCATGTTAGAAGAATAAAAGATTTGGAATCAATGTTTATTAGAATCTTGCGAAAAGTATCCAGTTATCTACATGATCTCATTGTGTGACCAAAGACAAATTGTGGCTTTAAAGAGATAATACCGTTGTCCTGCAAACAGTTGATTCTACCAGGTATTGAGCTACTTTTTGTGTTTGATCTTTACATAACATTGATATACTAACCACACCTTTTCGAGTCACGTGGCGTACGAATATGGATATGCTTGAGGTCACATGCCCGATCACATGTTTCATGTATGTAACTTCTAACACCTTTCATAATCACTGTATTGATGGTTGCGTCTGTAGTAGTTCAGTTGTCGCATCACTAGACATTAAAAGAAACTTTGTTTATATACAATTGTACATGAATGTACTTAAATTTCCCCTCATCTTTACATTGTATATGCTCACGCATATCTAATCAAGATTAAACATAACGAGACCACGTGACTGTCAAACCACACACGATTCACTAAGGTAAATTGTGTTATGGACAAAAAATGCTCACGTTTAACATAACACTGCACATACAGTATACACACATATACCCAAAAGTTACAGATCATTGTCAATACAACACTGTTTTCTATCTAAGAAACAGACCATGTTCTTATTACAATGTGTACGTCTATGGATTACTTATCTTCATATTTATAGTATAAATATGTGTCACGTGCAGTATGCTAATTATTTGTAATTTCATTTATGAAGAAGAGTTCATAAGCTGCTAGAACTTGTCTCTGATCCATTTATCTAACATTGATAATGAAATATGTTTAAATCACTGTGTGATTGGGTGGGCAATTCACAGAATTAATTAAAGCCTTTCTAAAAATTTGTTACCTCTGACGATGAATGATAATGTTCAGTGACGTTATACACTGACGTTGTGTAATGAATGTGGTTGTACTTGGATGTGTAATTGATGCCTCTCCCTGGTTGTTTTGTAGAAATAAACCTTAAGTTTACCTACAGAACTCAATATTTATACTTTAAAAGGTTACAAGACGTCAGACTTCTACTTCCGGTAGACTATGACGAATGAACTGACGATAAAGAAGGCGTGTTTAAACAAAATCAAAATATCACAGAAAGTTACATATCTTCTTTGAAAAAAGTTTATCTAACTTGAGCTTCAGAATTCAAATAAAAACACTCGTTTATGTTAAATCAGAACTGTTGATAAATAATAGGAAAGGTTAATAGATATGTTAAATCAGAACTGCTGATAAATAATAGGAAAGGTTAATAGATATGTTAAATCAGAACTGCTGGTAAATAATAGGAAAGGTTAATAGATATGTTAAATCAGAACTGCTGATAAATAATAGGAAAGGTTAATAGATATGTTAAATCAGAACTGCTGATAAATAATAGGAAAGGTTAATAGATATGTTAAATCAGAACTGCTGATAAATAATAGGAAAGGTTAATAGATATGTTAAATCAGAACTGCTGATAAATAATAGGAAAGGTTAATAGATATGTTAAATCAGAACTGCTGATAAATAATAGGAAAGGTTAATAGATATGTTAAATCAGAACTGCTGATAAACAATAGTAAAGGTTAATAAATCAACCGGCATCAGCGAGTAAGTAAACTGAAATGCCACGTGATCGCGAAAATACAATGCCTGTACTAACGGGACACGTGTGTATAGATGTCTTTTTAAATCAGGATCGCGAATGTTTCATTCATTGAATTATTAAATATTATTACATCGTTTGAAAAGAAAATCGCTGGAAACTTAACACGTCAAAGTTATCAGTTATACTGTACCAGAAAGAGTACAAATGGATATATAACAGTACAGACAATATTGAATCATACAAATGTGATATTATGTATATTTTAGCAAAAACAGTATTTAACGGAGATTATTTCAAAAACATTTCCATCTTTCATTACTTTAAATCTATCATATTTAGTTATATTTCATCCACGGGTTAATCCGAATAAATTTCTTATATTGTTTTCTTGGAGTCCTAATCAAGTGAGTTGTAATATAACATTGCGATTTTGTTTATTTACAATAGGGAATGTATGTACCTTAAGATCACCACAGTACATCCTTGTTTAGTAAACTTGTTTTATAACCCTATTAATCTTTTAGCTATTACTTTTATTAACATAATTTAACCAATTCATCATTAATAAGACTACTTTCCTGAAGCAATTGGTGCGTGAACTATACGTCAAACTTGTTTGTGTAAAAAAATGAACCAGATGACTTATATAACTGTTGAATCCTTTCAGAGAGGCCACATATTGCTTAACAAAGCCAGCGAACAGGTAAGTCACTGATCTTTTAGATGCACATTATACACAATACACAGTAGGGTTTTTTGTTATCGTTTTATTTTTATAGAGTCAGTCAAAAGTATTAAATTTAAACAATACGATAAATTAGATAAAACCATCTGATGGTTTGGCTTGTTCTGTACGATTTTTTACAAATATTTTTCCTTTAATTATATCATAAAGAAAGCAATTCTTTACCAACGTTTTCGTGTGCCTTACATATAAAGTGTACAATGATAGTGTAAATCTCTTCGTACTTGAACGTGAAATGGACTAAAAGATAAATTTATCATTTTAAACCAACATTTATCTTAAAAAACATACACATTGCCCCTAACGGTTGATGAATTAGCCGTTTGTTTTAATCAGATGGTTATATAAGTAAAACAAACTACATAGATATATCATTCGTCAGTCAATTAATCATTCTTCATTACAACAAATTTTCATAAATGTTATAATATATTATATTTAAGTCAGGCATGTAACACCACCGTTTTATCCTTAATGAATGGATGCCTACAACCACTGTATTTTTGTTTAAGGATATAACCTTTGAGTAATCTGATTATGTTTTTGAAATGTTTCATTTCAGAAAAAAGTTTAAAAGCAAAAAAAATCAATATACATGTTTGTTTTCGCACTACTTTCTTCCGGTGTAGGCGTCAGAATATGAGTAACAGGGAAAAAACATTTTTATATAATGCCCTTTTTTCTTGTATAACATGCATTATCTGTTATTTTCACGGCAACCTTCATAACAATAAATTTCTGCCTTTGATTACCAGGAAAGAGCGATACTTGATAACTAAGAAAAAATAATGTGAAAATGCTAAATTCCTTTATCTGATCTTATTCTAGTATTCAAGATTCTATATAACAATAGAAATATTTTCGATGATACGTTTTTCATAATTAAAAACGAAAAAAAGGGGAGATCCCCAGGCTTTTTAATTTTCACACAAATAACAAGTCTTTGAAGATCAAGATATAAGTTGAAGTATGTTTTTCTGGTCTTAAAAACCCAATAACGTGGTCCACTAAGTTTGAATCACGAATTTGAAATCAGAGATCATTAGCAAGCTAAATTCACAGCCTCTTGGTTTCATCGCTGGAACTCTTTTAATCTTAACTTTAACCGGTGTTTGTAATATCATACAGAAACATGTCATCTTTAAAAGTTGGTAAGAAGAATCATGTTTAAGTCCAAACTAAATAAAAAGTTAAAAGCCGATTTTTAATATCCGTTTTCGTCATAATCAACACAAGCTCTTCACTAAATATCAAGCTGTTCACTTTTTACGGTTATAACAAATGTATTAGAAGTAAGACATCTTTACAAATTTTTTCTAGTGAGTGGAATTTCCAACGATTTTCACCAAAAAGTATAAAATTACCAATTTCATTTTTTATAAACAGAAATGCTATTTATATGATAAGTATTTGTGTTTCAGTATGAATTTATAAGATACGTATCATAAACAGGGATGATTATAGCTTAAGATTATCACATATCCCACTTTATTACAGGAGACAGAGGAAGAAAATTTTTTCGAGATACTTTCTCTTCAAACTTAAAAAAAGGAGGCCTACAGGCTTTTTAATTTGAACACAAATAGCCAGTTTTTCAAAGATCAAGTTACAAGCTGAAGTTTGTTTTTACTGTAATTTATTTGACATAATAGGTCGTATTCGAAAGTTACTACGTCACTACTCGGAGTTTCATTTCAGGTTTTGTTCTTTAAAACAGTGGACCATTTACAACATTTGGTTTGGGCTAAATATTATATATCTGGCTGACAACAACGAGAACTGATAATAAATATTATGTTCAGGTCATGTTAAAAATATTAATATATGGATCGACCAATAGATTGCTACTCTCATGTTTGAAATATATATATATATATATATATATATATATATATAACACAAATAGTTAGTTTTTCGAAGATCAAGATACAAGCTGAGATATATCTTTTATATTGATATAGCTTTGATAAATAAATTGTGGTTTAAACAGTTCTTTTTCTTTTGCTTATTAAGAAACATTTTTTCAGAAGTAATTATGTTGCAGTAAATTTGGTTTTTAAATAATATTTCAATATATTGACTGAAAGGAAATCGTTCGTCATAGTGAGAGAGATATGACAAGTACGACAATAGTTCTCAAAAACGAAAACATAGATTAATTCGAAACCTTTCGTTTCTTTTTCAGCTTCCATCATCATGAAAACCAAAAGCGTTATATTCATAGCATTTATATCGGCCATGTTGCTAGTAGCTCTGGCCCCAGCAGAAACAGATGCTTTGCTGTACGGGTCAAGACGAATATCAAGATTATCATGTCGGCTATGTATTCGAAGATACAGATGCAGAACTAGCTTTTGTCGCAACTTACGCCGAAGATGTCTGTCCAGATGTTTACCGCGACGAATCATTGGGTGATGATTGGATGTTTTCCTTAAAGAACTTTGTTGGTGGCAGAAGTACTGCTGAAATAAAATATTAACACAGAATAACCTTTTTATTGCTATCTGATATGTATGATAATAAGTACAAAATATAGCCGCGAACAAGACTTTGAAACAACGATAGGTATGCCTCCCAAACATAACAATCCATTCAAAAGTTTAGTAAATATAGACCTGCACTATAGCACTCTACATTCCTGTTGTCGCTGATCTGTACAATTTCGTTATTTGGTTATTTCGTTAGTTTAGAGATATATCTCATTCTCTCCTCCCTTTGTCGACTTTCCATAGAACGCAATAAAAATGCAACTGAATGGAATAACGATTTAACGATAACAGGAAATCATTGTTGAGAAACAGAAGAATGTAGCCCCAACGACTTTTTACCTGTTTATTATCAACATCGTTTTTCTCCTTGTGATCAAAATCACAAAATGAAATAACAAAGAATGACAGACGGAAAATTATCATTCTTTCGCCTTAGCCGAACCATATTGAATGTCAGGGCATAAACCAACTTCTACAAACATTAAAACACTTTTAACACCTTATATTGCCTACATTACATTACAGTTACCTACCTTATAGCACACTACACTCATTATAACAGACCCTACATTATAACACTCCACATAAAGTATACAGTGACATACAATATAACACACTACATAAAGTATACAGTGACATACAATATAACACACTACATAAAGTATACAGTGACATACAATATAACACGCTACATAAAGTATACAGTGACATACAATATAACACACTACATAAAGTATACAGTGACATACAATATAACACGCTACATAAAGTATACACTGACATACAATATAACACACTACATCAACTATAAAGTGACATACAATATAACACGCTACATACAGTATACAGTGACATACAATATAACACGCTACATAAAGTATACACTGACATACAATATAACACGCTACATAAAGTGACATACAATATAACACACTAAATAAAGTGACATACAATATAACACACTACATAAAGTATACAGTGACATACAATATAACACGCTACATAAAGTATACACTGACATACAATATAACACGCTACATAAAGTATACAGTGACATACAATATAACACGCTACATAAAGTATACAGTGACATACAATATAACACACTACATAAAGTATACAGTGACATACAATATAACACACTACATAAAGTATACAGTGACATACAATATAACACACTACATAAAGTGACATACAATATAACACACTACATAAGTATACACTGACATACAATATAACACACTACATAAAGTATACAGTGACATACAATATAACACACTACATAAAGTATACAGTGACATACAATATAACACACTACATAAAGTATACAGTGACATACAATATAACACGCTACATAAAGTATACAGTGACATACAATATAACACACTACATAAAGTATACAGTGACATACAATATAACACGCTACATAAAGTATACAGTGACATACAATATAACACGCTACATAAAGTATACACTGACATACAATATAACACACTACATAAAGTATACAGTGACATACAATATAACACACTACATAAAGTATACAGTGACATACAATATAACACGCTACATAAAGTACATAAAGTATACAGTGACATACAATATAACACGCTACATCAAGTGACATACAATAACACACTACAGTAGACATACAATATAACACACTACATAAAGTATACAGTGACATACAATATAACACATAAAGTATACAGTACATAAAGTATACAGTGACATACAATATAACACACTACATAAAGTATACAGTGACATACAATATAACACGCTACATAAAGTATACAGTGACATACAATATAACACGCTACATAAAGTATACAGTGACATACAATATAACACGCTACATAAAGTATACAGTGACATACAATATAACACACTACATAAAGTATACAGTGACATACAATATAACACGCTACATAAAGTATACAGTGACATACAATATAACACGCTACATAAAGTGACATACAATATAACACGCTACATAAAGTATACAGTGACATACAATATAACACGCTACATAAAGTATACAGTGACATACAATATAACACGCTACATAAAGTATACAGTGACATACATTATAACACTCAATATAACACACTACATAAAGTATACAGTGACATACAATATAACACACTACGTAAAGTATATAGTGACATACAATATAACACGCTACATAAAGTATACAGTGACATACAATATAACACACTACATAAAGTATACAGTGACATACAATATAACACACTACATAAAGTATACAGTGACATACAATATAACACGCTACATAAAGTATACAGTGACATACAATATAACACACTACATAAAGTATACAGTGACATACAGTATAACACGCTACATAAAGTATACAGTGACATACAATATAACACACTACATAAAGTATACAGTGACATACAATATAACACGCTACATAAAGTATACAGTGACATACAATATAACACGCTACATAAAGTATACAGTGACATACAATATAACACGCTACATAAAGTATACAGTGACATACAATATAACACGCTACATAAAGTATACAGTGACATACAATATAACACGCTACATAAAGTATACAGTGACATACAATATAACACGCTACATAAAGTATACACTGATACACTGACATACAATATAACACGCTACATAAAGTATACAGTGACATACAATATAACACGCTACATAAAGTATACAGTGACATACAATATAACACGCTACATAAAGTATACACTGACATACAATATAACACGCTACATAAAGTATACAGTGACATACAATATAACACGCTACATAAAGTATACAGTGACATACAGTATAACACACTACATAAAGTATACAGTGACATACAATATAACACACTACATAAAGTATACACTGACATACAATATAACACGCTACATAAAGTATACAGTGACATACAATATAACAAGCTACAGAAACTATACAGTGACAGACAATATAACACGCTACATAAAGTGACATACAATATAACACACTACATAAAGTATACACTGACATACAATATAACACACTACATAAAGTATACAGTGACATACAATATAACACGCTACATAAAGTATACAGTGACATACAATATAACACGCTACATAAAGTATACAGTGACATACAATATAACACACTACATAAAGTATACAGAACAACTGATAGGGGGCTATCGTAATCCCATTGTCAGGCAGCACTCTTTGTTGAAATGTGTGAAATTTTGCCGCGGGGCGAAAATATCTATACAGTACAGGCAAGTGTTTTATTCTAATCATGAAGTGTCAATGACTGTGTCCGTGTAAAAACTTTGATGCATCGAAAAGTTCGATTCTTAAAACGGTAAATAAAATCCGGAACCGGACTAAACTTCGATACATCGAGAAATTGAAATCATTAAAGTTCGATTCATCGATGTTTGACAGTATGATTCGATTTGTCAATGTTATGAGAAGCTTGTCTGTGAAAACTCTTGTACCCGTACTCGCCAGAATCTGGATCTTTTGGTCGGGTTCACATCCATGTTCTATTAGCTATTGCATTAAAAATTCAAATAATGAAGTTTCAGATGTCAAAATGTCTATCCTACGATATCGTTGTATAGACAAGAAATGCAGAAAAGAACAGTCTTGGTAGAGGCCAGCGTTGAAGAAATGCTATTTTGATACTGGTTGCACTGTTCGAAGTTTACTTAAGTCGGTTGATCTGTGAGAGTTTTTAATTGTATTTCATCCTTTGTATTAAATCAATTTATTCTGATTATAATGATAAATTTACCTTCATATTGATCGGTTTTACTTTCGTATTTACCCGTTTTACTTTCGTATTTACCAGTCTTACTTTCGTATTGACCAGTTTGACCTTCTTATTGATCAGTTTTACCCTCGTATTGACCAGTTTTACCTTCGTATTGATCAGTTTTACCCTCGTATTGATCAGTTTTACCTTCGTATTGATCAGTTTTACCTTCGTACTGACTAGTCTTACCCTCGTATTGATCAGTTTTACCTTCGTACTGATCAGTTTTACCTTGGTATTGATCGGTTTTACTATCGTATTTACCAGTTTTACTTTCGCATTTACCAGTTTTACTTTCGTATTTACCAGTCTTACTTTCGTATTGACCAATTTGACCTTGTATTGACCAATTTGACCTTTGTATTGAACAGTTTTACCTTCGTATTGATCAGTTTTACCTTTGTATTTACCAGTTTTACATTCGTATTGACCAGTTTTACCTTTATATTGATCAGTTTTACCTTCGTATTGACAAGTTTTACCTTCGTATTGGTCAGTTTTACCTTCGTATTGGTCAGTTTTACCTTCGTATTGACAGGTTTTACCTTCGTATTGATCAGTTTTACCTTCTTATTGATCAGTTTTACCTTCGTATTGATCAGTTTTACCTTCTTATTGATCAGTTTTACCTTCGTATTGATCAGTTTTACTTTCGTATTGATCAGTTTTACCTTCGTATTGACAAGTTTTACCTTCGTATTGACCAGTTTTGCCTTCGTATTGATCACTTTTACCTTCGTATTGACTAGTTTTACCTTCGTATTGATCAGTTTTACCTTTGCATTGATCAATTTTACCTTCGTATTGACCAGTTTTGCCTTCGTATTGATCACTTTTACCTTCGTATTGACTAGTTTTACCTTCGTATTGATCAGTTTTACCTTTGCATTGATCAATTTTACCTTTGTATTGACCAGTTTTACCTTCGTATTGATCAATTTTACCTTCGTATTGACTAGTTTTACCCTCGTATTGATAAGATTTACCTTCATATTGATAAGTTTCACCTTCGTATTGATCAGTTTTACCTTCGTATTGACCAGTTTTACCTTCGTATTGACTAGTTTTACTCTCGTATTGATCAGTTTTACCTTTATATTGATCAGTTTTACCCTCGTATTGACCAGTTTTACCTTTGTATTGATCAGTTTTACCTTCGTATTGACCCAGTTTTACCTTCGTATTGACCAGTTTCACCTTCGTATTGATCAGTTTTACCTTCGTATTGACCAGTTTTACCCTCGTATTGACTAGTTTTACCCTCGTATTGATCAGTTTTACCTTTATATTGATCAGTTTTACCTTTGTATTGATCAGTTTTACCTTCGTATTGACCAGTTTTACCTTCGTATTGATCAGTTTTACCTTCGTATTGACCAGTTTTACCCTCGTATTGACCAGTTTTACCTTTATATTGACCAGTTTTACCCTCGTATTGATCAATTTTACCTTCGTATTGACTAGTTTTACCCTCGTATTGATCAGATTTACCTTCATATTGATAAGTTTCACCTTCGTATTGATCAGTTTTACCTTCGTATTGACCAGTTTTACCTTCGTATTGACTAGTTTTACTCTCGTATTGATCAGTTTTACCTTTATATTGATCAGTTTTACCCTCGTATTGACCAGTTTTACCTTTGTATTGATCAGTTTTACCTTCGTATTGACCCAGTTTTACCTTCGTATTGACCAGTTTCACCTTCGTATTGATCAGTTTTACCTTCGTATTGACCAGTTTTACCTTCGTATTGATCAGTTTTACCCTCGTATTGACTAGTTTTACCCTCGTATTGATCAGTTTTACCTTTATATTGATCAGTTTTACCTTTGTATTGATCAGTTTTACCTTCGTATTGATCAGTTTTACCTTCGTATTGACCAGTTTTACCCTCGTATTGACCAGTTTTACCTTTGTATTGACCAGTTTTACCTTTATATTGATCAGTTTTACCTTTATATTGACCAGTTTTACCTTTGTATTGATCAGTTTTACCTTTGTATTGATCAGTTTTACCTTTATATTGATCAGTTTTACCCTCGTATTGACCAGTTTTACCCTTGTATTGATCAGTTTTACCTTTGTATTGATCAGTTTTACCCTCGTATTGACCAGTTTTACCTTTATATTGATCAGTTTTACCCTCGTATTGATCAGTTTTACCTTTATATTGATCAGTTTTACCCTCGTATTGACCAGTTTTACCTTTGTATTGACCAGTTTTACCCTCGCATTGACCAGTTTTACCTTTATATTGATCAGTTTTACCCTCGTATTGATCAGTTTTACCTTTATATTGATCAGTTTTACCTTCGTATTGACCAGTTTTACCTTTATATTGATCAGTTTTACCTTTGTATTGACCAGTTTTACCCTCGTATTGACCAGTTTTACCTTTATATTGATCAGTTTTACCCTCGTATTGACAGGTTTTACCTTCGTATTGATCAGTTTTACCTTTATATTGATCAGTTTTACCCTCGTATTGATCAGTTTTACCTTTATATTGATCAGTTTTACCTTTGTATTGACCAGTTTTACCCTCGTATTGACCAGTTTTACCTTTATATTGATCACTTTTACCTTTATATTGATCAGTTTTACCCTCGTATTGACCAGTTTTTCCTTCGTATTGACCCGTTTTAGCTTCATATTGATCATTTTTATCTTCGAATGTTCTGTCTATAGTTAACATCCACTAATAGATCGAAAGTTTGAAATGCATAAATGATTGTTTCCTTTCATAACTTATAAATCTGTCAACGTAACAAAGATTGAGATTTTTATTAGAACGAAAATTTCACATTTTTTTTTCTTTTTCACATCTCGTTTGATTATGAAAGTATTTACGTCGTCTTAATAACGACATCTTCTGAAGCAGCGCCTTTCTAGGACTCTACATCGTAACCTCAACCAGCCACGCCTTCTACAAATCCGGTTAGCGCGTCTCCTACATCTCCGGCATCTCCTCGAACGCCATCCGAAATCATGAAAATCATGCCCACCAAGTATCCCGCCGTAGGAAAGATCCAAGAGATCATAACCATGATCCGCAAATAAATATCCTTTTGCCTCCATCGCCAAAATGGAAAGACACAAAGAGATGGCAAGGAGGCATGATACAAACTTCATTTTTTGTTCTCTGTGGGTAGGAATGAAACATTAATTAGTGCATATTAGTACCCAGATGCAGTAAAATATATCTGTATATTAAAATTGACATAACAATGCTACAATAAAAACTTATCTTTATTTATTTATTTATTTATTTATTTATCCTATCATAGAATTTATTGTCGTTATAAATGACAGAGTTTGCAGGCAAACATTTCATATTGCGCAAGCATGTAATACATGTGTGATTTTGTTTGCTAAGTTCTGTCATTTATATCGATCATAAATGCCAAAACATGACAGATCAATGTCTATAAACAATTTAAAATAGAGTTGTTCCTTAGTTTGAAAAAAAAATCACCTAGTTTTTAGTTTTACGTGATCTTTTTTTGATATCAACGTCTTCGTGTAGGGTAGATTCACCATATACATTTATTACAAAAATTGTACAAAAGACACACAAGTGAATAGCACCTTAATTTAGAGTGAGATACAGTAGAGCCAAACAATGAATTAAACTGCATCATAATGCTCATCCTTCTTTCAATCTTTCCCGAATGTCGATTTACTTCGCCTTAGATTGCTACACCATATATTCCTAACATCACGGATGAGTCATGCAAGGACGAAACAAGTGTAATGTGCAGTTTAATTCATTATTTAACGCATACAAAATACACTTATGTAAAACTAACTTTGCGTTGAAAGGTGCAAATTATGTATCTTTTATATAATCTTTTCAGATTGCAGGCGTGGATATAACTGACGGATTTCCATCTCCTAGAATGCCATGTTAAACTTCATATGGATAGTGTCACGGTGCAGAAATATACCTATATCTGATTCCTTTTAAGATTCCCCAAGAATGAATTGTACAAGATGTTTGGTGAACGAAGGGTGCATCTCCCCATATATATTTCTAACGATTATCTCTGCTGATTTTAATGTTCCCAATCTTCCTTCTTCACTTCCGTTTCTTAGTCGACTAGAATCATTGAGGTGGGCAAGTAGGAGGAAATAGCTCGCCAATTAAATATTCGGTATTAAATACACATGTTTTACTTAATATGGCATCAAACTTGTACTGAAATGTGTTATCCTCGAAATTATCTTGTGTGGTTTCGTAAGTTACAACACTGTGGGTTAAAAAGGTGAAAATTTCCCAATTGTCCCAATGCACAACACAATCGTCTGAGTTAAAGGATGTTTCCCATGTGTGTCTATCCTTTCATGCAATATAATACTACGTATTATAAGGTGACATACCATTGTGTTTCTTTATTACAGCACAATAATTTATGTTGAACTTATCTTTTTCACGTCTTTTTTACAATACTATACATGTACTTTGTAATGAAAGGGTGCTATTCACTTCTTTGTTTTTCGCAAAACACATTGCTTCGTGTTGGAAGATGATGTTGTCATGCATGCTTTCCAAAGAACCAATATTTAGTGTCGAATGGTGTTATTCAGTTTTTTTGTAATACTGACTACAGAGAAAGAAAATCAAACAAAGAAACTGTTTCTCTATTTTTTTGATTGACATAAAAGGTTGTTAAAGGTACAGTATCAACATCAAATATAAACTTGTCAGAGTGTCTAATAAGCCCTATCTGGTTTATAAACACGAGCACCTGTGTCTAATATTACAGAAGATTTGTATGGTATAAAGTTCAAAAAACATATAAAACCAATCAATATAAATTTTCTGGTTCAAATGAAGGACTTTCCTATAGCACGCATCACTATTGAATTTGATGCAAATTACAGACCAAAAAAATTATCTTATTTGAAAAAAAAATTAATATTAAGATAAACATACATTAAATCCCATTACGCGGTAACTTGTGAATGAAATAAAAAAAATCTTACCTTTTTTTGTTCAGTGAATACCTGAGAAGGGAAAAGTCGAAGAAAAGTCAATAGTGTGGGCTTAAATACTAAAATCTATTGAAATCGATTACTATCGTTGATTTATCGTCAATCAAACATGTTTATCAAGCGCGCATAGGGAAATAACATGCTTCACAAGGTTTTGACATATCTCCGACGTCTCATTTTAGAGTACACAGTTACTATGGAAAGTGTTGTTTACTGTTTGGTACTAATCACATACGTATGTTTGTTATTTATTTCAACCGACTGTGTTTTTCCTCCGTCGTCTCCTAGGTTTCAACAACGTACGTCTGTAGCATCACTAGCAAGACTTACCTTATAGATGGACGAGACAGTCAGTTGTTTATGTAATTCTTGTATAACATTAAGTTACATTACCTTACTATGTTTTAGATACAGTGTATAAAATCATATACAAAATTTAGGACGCGGCAAAATAATTATGATTCGGAATTAAGTTCCCAAGTCATTTGCAATAAAATGGGCTGTGTTGAATATGTTAAAGGCATTAAGGGAAACACTAATGTCTTTTCGTTTTAACAGACAAATAAAGCAATGTGAGATGGCACAATCTGTTGGATGTATCACCGAAAGCTTTATTTATGTAAGGCGTTGATGTTGGGAAATCACAAAATTATAAAGAAAGGTATATTGACAGGTCACCAATATCGTTATCTGTACTTGGTGGGCGGGTGGCGAGAAGTGTGTACCACAGTACAAGTACCAGAAGAATAAGACCAGGTCCGTATTCATTTCTAGCAGAGGTCACTATTTATTGCAAAGCCTCCGATAAGATTCGAACCCGTGACCTCTGGCTTACCAGTCTAAATCTCAACCAAGAGAAGAAGTTCTCACTAGTCGAAAGGTATATTGCCGCTAGTAGTAACAAGGTATAACATACTCTCCTTTAAGAAAAGAACTCGTCCTCGAGTTTCCTGGAGGTTAGAACGACGTCTGCAAGTGTATAATTTCCGAGTCCCTCCGTACGCTCCAATGTGACAACGGTCGTTATTTATTTCATTGCCTACGCTAGGATTCGAACCTGGGCCATTTGGCTTACTAGTACAACTAATTGAGCTATAGAGAAGTTCTCACAAGCTGGGCTTTACATTGCGACTACTGTTTACCAGGGTCACATATGAAACCATCCTCATGCTGAAGTATCAAATCTGGGATCGTCCCAATTATTTTTGATATCGCTTAAATCATGAAGTATTGATTTAACAGAAAACGGCATTGACAATAATATCTCACGTGTCCGTATAGTAACGTCACAACCGAAAACTTCTTGCTTGATAATCACGTGTGTGCCTTTTGAAAAATCTTCGAGATTGCAAGTGGCACTGCTGATGGACTTTCAGTCCCCGAAATTTTTCATTCCCTTATGACACGTTTTAATTCATTTGAATAATAATGGTCCATTATGCTTGACATATCAGATATTAATTATCAATTATGAAAATTACTGATTATGTTGAATCATGAGGTTTGTACACCTCCCAATCTAGATTTTGACTTCTCTTTTGATTACGTAGGATTTTCCCCAGTTACCTCGTAGAATTTTGTCAAGAAATTAACTGACAGATAAACGCAAAGCAGGGTTCCAAAAGATGCAGGTTAAAACTTATACGGAAGTTTTACAGGAGTCATTGTTATCTAATTACACCTGGTTGTATTCTCCTTGTACTTTTTTTAATGATTTCCCGTGTTTTGTTCATCAAATGTCATAGTTTTAATGAATTTGAGTTTGGATTATGATAACGTAGATATGTTGGTATTTTCTTGTTGTTTTAGAAACACATACAGTGGTTGATGTTCTGTGGTACAAATCAGTAAAATATGTACTTAATATTGATTCTCGTTGACTACAATTTAGCTTCTATTCGCACCTACTAAAACTATGCAACATGATACATGTTTATTATATCACTGTCATTTTTCCTATACGTTCATCCCTCATAGGTCTAATACAGTATGCATTTAGAGGATACACCGAAACAGGTAGAATCCTTGCATGCGATGTGACTATAACATACCGGAACCCTGTCAGGTGGCTCACAGGTGAGTACAACAATCCAGTAACCTTTTCTGACCAATCAGAAACGCATATTGTCGTCATGAGATATGACAATTATTGACCTGTTCTCAGGTGATAACAATGTTTGCTTAACCTGAAAAGGTTGTATTTACCGCCGGTCTCACCTTCTCGTTTTTCCTCATTTTCACGTGAAATCTGGTCAAAAGTTATATACCTCACGTTTCGTTTAGAGTATAAGTAATATTGATATATCCTGATTTACGTCATGACAAATAACAATAAGAACAAAAATGAAATCTCACATTTATGTAAAAAAATTCAAATAAAAAAATCTGTATTATGAACAACAACAAAAATAACGTCAACATCACAATAGAATTGGGAAACAATGAAGTACCAACAAAGATTATTCATTTTCATCTCAACATCCTTTAGAAGGTGCAAGTGCACTCAATACAATATACTGTCAGTTACTCTCTGGATTTAGAAGTAGAAAGGTTTATGCAGAAATATGTCAATCACTGTCACAATTTTCTGACAGCCTGCCCGCCTTAGCAGAGGAACAAACACTGGCGAGCTGCCCTCAGGCATACAAAGGAGGAATTGCTTATACAAGACCTGTACCTATAAATACAGTTTTGCTGGCATATCCTTCTCCTTAATCTTCTCCTCCTCCTTCGTTCACGTCTAAGAGCTCTTATGTCCGTTCTATCTATTCCTCCGATACCACCTATTCCTCCGATACCACCTATTTCTCCTATTCCTCCAAGACCTCCTATTCCTCCAAGACTTCCTATTCCTCCTCCTAAACCTCCTAAGCCTCCTATATGTACACTTCCTAGTCCTCCAACGCCTCCTAGGCCACCTGCGCTTACTAGGCCTCCCACATCTCCGAGTCCTCCAAAACTCCCTAGACCTCCGACGCCTCCAAGACCCCCAATGGCTCCGAGACTGGCTCCTAAATCTGAGCTTCCTAATCCTACTACTTGTGCTAGAGAAAGAATTGATCGTACATCGTCTTCTAGTACCCCGTTTAATCGAGCACGTCTACTCTGTCCATCTACTGCAAGCGGGAATAACGTTACACAAAACACGAATATAAGTAGACACACGTCCATATCTGAAAGTTAATAATCAGAAAATAAAATGTGTGATACAGTTTGACAAACAATATCACTAATCATATTACAAAATGATATCGTGATTATTTCAAATCATGAATATATATATATATATATATATATATATATATATATATTAGAATAGCTTAATACAACACGTCGAATTAAGCATTAACGCTAATGCTTAATTCGACGTGTTGTTTCATGTTATTCTAATATATTTAACCGGATACTGAGAATTCAACTTTTATATTTGAATATATATATATGACACACAATGAAAGAAAACAAATTGTAATTGATAATTAATGCCTTAAATTTCTTCATTTATAAACAAAAAACCGCTTAACTGTAATGTAACAAAGCAAACATTTAAGAGCATATTGAATCACCCTAATCATGTGACAAGTATAACGTGATATATTAGAGAACCAAAGGAAAAAAAAAACCGGAATGGCCATGATTTTGCATTGTGAAAACTCGTTGTTTCAGAAAACAGAACATGCTACAGAAATTTACAAATGTTGAAAACACTTTTCTATGCAACAGGAGGATGGATTAGTTTTATAATGGATATTAAAGATTATAATTTGAACATGCAGCGAAATTTAGAGGTAAGCAATGACACACCTATATCAAAGTAAGTATATTACAACAAGAAAAATAGAATGTAGCTAATTTCCGTACCTTTGTCAAATTGCAATTGTTTGGATCTTTCCGGATTCTGCAGATTTGTGGACTGACGATGTCCAGAGTCTACCTTTATGTATACCTAACGTTGGTCAGTTTTTGAGTTGCTTTGACGTATTATGTGTCCACTAATGACGGTGAGACCGTGTCCATCTTATTTTATTACCATGAAAGTGACATTGATCGACAATGATTTTAGTCAAGCGCGGCATGCCTAGAGCTTGGTCAACTTGACCGCTGGCATAGTCTATATGTAAACACTATGTAAATCGGAAGTTTTTCTGGAGAGTCCGAATGTGATTGAGTCTCTGTGAGATGTCACTCAGCGATATCTACGTCAGCACTTTTAAGTACTATATCTATATTTAACATTGTGCCATTGGTCGTTGTCCGGTCGACATGAACGTCAATGAAGTGCTGTTTCTATCATAGCAGTTCCTATCGATAGACGCTTTGTTGTGATTGGTGAAAATACCAAAAGGAAAAGGATGTTGTACCGTTACATCTAATCAATACGTCATATCTAATTCGACCAGTCAAGATACAATTATCCTTCAAGCGCATACTTAATTATATTTATATTTTTGCAATGTCCATTATCATTTGGTCTAAAAAATATTGGTTAATTTAAGTAGACTAATCCAAACACGTATAATATATTACCTTATTTGACTGAATTAAAGTGATTAATCCTGGAATGAATGTAACTAATAGTTATAACCAAATGTTCTACTATGTTCAGTGAAATGAGAGTATTCCTGTAATATACAGCACAGTTACCGAATTCTGTATGTCTCTTTTGGTTTCCAAACTTTGGTTTTACCCAATAAAATAAAGAGGGTTGCTATGAATTTCGTGGTTTATATATTTATATTTTAGATTTTGGTGCCTAACTACTTATAGGTACGATTCAGAATAAATATGTGTAATTGACAGATTTGAAGTTCTTAAAATATCTCATAATGTAACTTCATGAAACGTATTATGGAGTGTGCGTACCCCAACATCTATATTTTGTTAACTTAAATGGTTTATGTACCCCACATATATATTAAGTTGAATTATAGGGGTTATGTGCCCCTACATCTATATTTTGTTGAATTATAGGGGTTATGTATCTCTACATCTATATTTTGTTGAATTATAGGGGTTATGTATCTCTACATCTATATTAAGTTGAATTATAGGGTTTATGAACTCCCACATCTTTATTTTGTTGAATTATAGGGTTTATGTACCTCTATATCTATATTAAGTTGAATTATTGGGTTTATGTACCCCCACATTTATAATTAGTTGAATTATCGGGGAAATGTACCTCCACGTCTATACTTTGAAGGTTGTTAGCCTTCTAGCCTAATCTTTAGGCCCAAACATCTTTAACGAATCCCAGAAGACGACGCTCATTGTTATTCATTCGGCAAAGCCTCGTGTCTTTTCTAAATTTGAAAATTAACTAACGAGAGTTAGATAACGATGATAATCAACTGCCACTCGTTGTAGAACCTCTATATCTATCACACAATCCCCCTGTAATCCAGCGCATGCAATACATTTTTGCTTTCATGTCATCAGTGTAAATCTGAAACTTTTTGTTTGCTGCGTCAGAAATTGATTGTTATTCCAAAATATGGACAGTGTTGTGACATCATGAATTGGTTGGGTAAAAAATGTTTCCTCCTTGGGAATTGGTACGTTTTCTTTTTTTCAATTTTTCTTGTGAAAATGTATCTTTTGTTTGGTTATTACGTAAAAAAGTATCTTAAATTTGTTTTATCTTTTTATGAGATTTTGTGAAATTCATCTCGAAGTTTTCATTTTTGCTTGGCAATGCTCGCAAAAATAAAAAAAGAATTTTTCATGAAATAAAAAGTGGTTAAGATCCTGCATATATTGAAACATTAAATATGATAAGTTAAGTAATATTGACAAACATTTTATCATTTAAACGTACGTTCAATGACTTTCGTACAAACTGATTTATATTCGAATTTACATCTGGATAACCGTCAACCAAACATCACCTTAGGACGGTTTCGATTTTAAAGGGCCTTCTACGTCCTACCGGCTGAAGGAATTAAAGCGATATTTTCTTATTGTCCTTGGCTCTATATTCCAGTAATATACATCCAAAGAACATTTGCTTGTTATGATCCAGAACCAATATTGGACCATACCGTCAATATTGCTTTCTAGACTCTATCTTATAAGATTATTTTTGAACTTGTCTTGTATGACATCATCTGATAA
Organism: Ylistrum balloti; assembly: GCF_031769215.1. Classification (NCBI taxonomy): domain Eukaryota; kingdom Metazoa; phylum Mollusca; class Bivalvia; order Pectinida; family Pectinidae; genus Ylistrum; species Ylistrum balloti. Next base: position 2,300,892 of record NW_026782015.1, on the reverse strand, counting down.
ACGACACGTAAATAATAATAACAGAAGATATTTCAGGTAACTCGTTAATGAAGTAAAAATTATTTGCGAGCCTTTTTTTATAGTTCTTGTCAAATTATCAACTTAAAACACGGTAACAATGCAGTAAAATTTCAACATTTCCAACATTATAATTTCTTTGCGTATCTATTACAGCAGTATCATTGTGATAACAAAAGACCTGAAATATTTTTGGCGCTGAACAAAACGGACACTTTCTCATATACACATGTACATGTTATTTGAAATGATTAAATCAAGCTTGAAATTTCCTGAGTTAAAAATCCTAACATTATAAAATTTGAAAATATTTAAGAAATAAATTTATTAAAAATAAATGCATCAAGCTTAATACGTAGTTCAAAAACTGTGTAAGTGCCCTGGGTCACCAAAATATATAGCTCAACAACCCTGTAAATGATCTGGGTTACTAAAATATACAGCACAACAACCATGTAAATGCTCTGGGTTATTGAAATACATAGTTCAACAACCCTGTAAGTGTCCTTGATTACTAACATCATTTCTACTAGTCACTACTTCTTTGCATCTTTGTTTTCTCCTTTATCCTGTGTCAGACTCTGCGCTAACAATCCACACGCTGCAACAGCACCAAGTCCAACAGTCCAGACTAAGGCAGTATCAACCTGTGATAGAAAATACAACTTAGCACTTAGTTAACATATGAAAGTCGTAGCTTACAGCCTGGCACCTTTAAACCATTCCTTGTAGTTTTGTCTTTCATCAAAGAGCCACTACATTTAATGCGATGTCATTTTGAAATATAAATTAAATCTGTTGAAATATTATTGGAATATCTAGTAAAATTTTACTCTTTCAAAAATGGTCACGTGTGACCTTTAAAATTACCCAATGACCACTATATTGTAATAAGAAGTCCATTTAAACTACATCTGTTGAAGGATCAATGAGGTATCTTGTACACAAAATTTACATGTAGAGACACGCAGACATATTAGTTACTGCATGGATATGCTTATACCCCCTTAACTAAGTAGGGGCGTATTCACTTGTTCTTGTATTAGATACCAAATATTTTCTTAAACAAAACACATAAGTACATAGACGTATTTACATGTCCTTGAATATGACACTAAAACACATCATCAGTGACCTGTTTCATAACACAATATATATATATAATAACTTATGCATTATTCACCTGCTCTGACCACTTTTCTCCATATCTAATGAAAGCTGCAAAGTGTTCACAGTTATTCCACAGTGCGTTGTAACCTATCTCACCAACCATGTCCAGTGCTATCCGTACCATTTCGTGTGCTTGGCGTGGTCTGAAAAAAATATTTACACAAATACTCAAGAGAACCAAGAGCGTCAGTTCTGTGTAATTTCGACAAACTAAAACCTCGAGTTTTTTGTATTTCCCTATTTTACAGGATGAAAGGAAACTACAGTCCTTTTCATGACTTCCCCGAAATGCGTTCTTTTGTTTTTTTTATTAACCGGTAATACCTGTTGCAGCATTTAATTTACAACGTATCTTATTTTACCACTATTTGTTTACAAAGTTTGATGATTCTTGTAAAAGACCCGTTTTTGTCAGAACAAGATGATTATATGAAAGGCGGTTATCATAAATATATTATCTAAAAATGAGAAACACGCACCTGCACTTCCTGTCCTTTCCATTGTTTTTCTTTGCTTTACAATCATGGGCAACTTCAAGGAAATTATCCACCTTCACCCAGGCTTTGTCGAAATACTTCCCACAGATAGTAAAACAACTTCCTTTGTCGATGGCATCACTGCTTTCATTACCCCCTGAAAGGTGCACAATACGCCCTTCACCTTGCCAGAGAAACAAAGAAAAAACAAATTATCAACAGTTGTTCTTTATTTTAAGTAAAAAAATGTATAGTGGTAGGCACGAGTGGTAATATCTCTATGCCTATTTACTTTATTCAATATTCACCTCTAATCAGTTCAGTTTTTAAAGTTTAAAGAAAGACCTACAAACACATAAAACCTGACATGAACATGTGACGATTTTGTATCAGAACATATATGTCTTTCATACAATTCTGACATGTATACATGCAGAAAGAAAAGCACAACAAAGTTAGATATAAAATACCTTACCAGGGACAATAATTCATGCTGGGGATGATGATTACTTATGGTGTTTATTTCTGAAAGTTTGTGCCAAGAATGATAATGGGGAATTCATGAGGGTTACCGAGAGGTGTTATGTGTGCATGCACATTCACACTCACTCAACTCACCAATCAGATCAGTTCTTTCACATACCTTACATACTCAGACTGGGCATCTTAAATTTATGAACTGTAACAGTCCGGGGACGGATCATACATGAAAAAGTGTCAAACTTGTCCCTTGTCAATTTACGGAGTCAAAATATTGATTTTTGAGAGTCAGCATACTGCATACTGTTGATTGATGCAGTATGACAATGTGAGAACTTACTTGTTTGGGTAAGTCATTTCTGACTGGCATGTACCCTAAAATGGTACTAACAGAGAGTATTTCTACCATGTTTATATAGATTGAGTTATATTGGAACGTACTGACAAAACATATATAATTTGCCTCAAAATGTGGTTGATTGTCTATAAAAATATAATATTAGATAATAGTCATGATTTGATGATGATGTCTCCTTTGTAAGATTTTGTGTTTAGGAAAACAACATTGTTAATCTTTCACATGAGTTTTGTCAACAAGAGTCTTAATGAGTTTTGCATGCAATGGCAAGCAAAAACTAAATCTCATATGAAATGAGGATTTTATCATGATTTCAATCGCATCTGCAATCAGAAAAGTGAATTTTGACAAAGTTTTAAAATTAACACGTGGAGAATAATATCAAACACAGACATGCCAATATTGTTGCACCATTTTCAAGCCCTGATATAATGTAGATAATGACGTCAAAATTGAGTTCTGAGTTGCACAACCAATGTAAAACACTCCAGGGTATATAACACTAGTGACATGTATACTGATATTATGCGAAATTATTACATGGGCAAATTCGCTGGTTAGTCTGATAAATGTCATAATCATTACTATCTATCGCCAGTGAGTTCTAAATTTATTCTGGAGATGAAGAATCACATTGTTGAAGAGATTGCTGGTATATGGTCACTTTGTCATTTCTGAATTAAAGTACAGCTATCATTTACCTATATATACACCCCAATGTGAATATAACCATCGCGGAAATTCCACCATATCCCCAACCTCAAGTTCATTGAGGAGCGTTGCATTATGGGAGTCTAATGGAACAGTACTGGCAGCCATGTTACATCAACTTCTGAAGGAAAAAGTAAGAGAGTAAACATTTTAGGAATAGCATAACGACAGAAAAAAATCATAATCACAAAGTGGTGTAACACATGCAAGTTCTAAGTAAAACTATAACAGCGTGTAGTCTGAGGGAAGCAACTTTATTCAACTTAAAATCTATATCAAGTCCACCTTAAGGACTATCCTAAACAGTTTGGACTATCCTGCAGTGATGCACAATGCTTGTATATATAATATTCCACTCTGTCATCTCCACTACAATGCAGAATCGATTTCCAAAACTATTTTAGAGTACATCTGGCTCCACAACGCTGGGTAATATTCATTTTTTTATCAATTTCCAAATATGGGTTCTGCAATGTGTGTAAACGTTGTTTGTCAGATTATAGACTTGTTTATTTGTTATTTTTTATTCTTTCTGCTTTTTGAATTGACAATCTGCGAATTCATTTTTTCTTGTTTTAATCGATCTAGAGCAGGACAAAACTAAGATAGATGATAGCAAAACCCTTTGGACTATCTGCCATATTACATATGTTACCTATATATATATACCTATCAGAGACCATGGGCATTAAGAAGAAAACGGGTGAGGCTTGAAGCTGTGGTTACAATCAAACATTTAGATATGCACTAATTCTGAGTACAGGCTACAACATGTTAATTGCACACATGTGTATCACCAGAATCACAAGTAGCATCACGGAGTATGAAAAGTATACTTCATCAATATCAATAATGAGATCAATCTACATGCGAGTGTCCCCAGTCCTGTACATACAGATTTTTGATGGGACTCATAGAATGTATGGAAATACTTAAACTTGACATTATGGTATTTTGCAATAAACTTGAAAAGGACTCGTGAATATAAATAGCAGATCGATCACAGTTAAAGTATGAATTAACATAATTAACTTACCTTATCAACAGCTCTTATCATGTTTGATACATGTAGATAGACGAACAGTTACTTTCATTTTCCATTACATATGTTGTACACGTCCTTCGTGTATGAAATATCACATAACGGTATGAGAGTAAAACAATATCAATAAACGATCGTAGTAAACGCAGATTTGATTGCTTTGTCTGAGGTCGAAAAAATTATGTTATGACCGTTCGTCGATTAGGCATATTTTGGTTGATGATACATACGTGATGCAATATCCTAAACAATGTTCTGTGTCTTGCGAATGTTTGTTTATGAGGTAATATGAAGAAACGCCAGAGCATTGGATCCGGAATTTCCCCTTCATCAAATCAAAACCAAAAACAAAACAAAGAATGCCGCAGAGGTATAGTTTTCTTCCGACAAGCTGTTTGGTAAGAAAACTCAGACAGACATTAATATTAACCTGATAGTAAGAGACATTTTCATGGAAAGATACCAGACATTCTTCCATAGAAATGCCTCTGCTGGCGTAAGAACACCGAGATTATCGTTCTTTACTCCTTTTTCGTGATATTTGAAGAAGATAGAAATCCCCGAGTTTTATTAATAAACAATTTGATATTATAAATGCTGCAAACGGTTTAGGAGAAAGTAGTATTCACTAAACAAGGATATCTAATATATCACACACACACTCACCTCGCCTGGAATTTTATAAATTACTTTCGTTTTCCGTTAGATGTACACACATGTTATTTTTAGTTGAATTAAGAGGTTTATGTACTTCTACATCTATATTAGGTTGTATTAAGGGGTCTATGTACCTCTACACCTATATTAGGTTGAATTAGGAGATTTATGTACATCAACATCTATATTAATTGAATTGTGAGATTTATGTACCTCTACATCTATATTAGGTTGAATTATAAGGTTTATATACCTCTACATCTATATTACGTTAAATTAAGGGGTTTAAGAACCTCCACATCTATAGTTTAAGGGTTTTTTTTCAGTTGATTTTGAGTTTCCAAATTCGCTTTCCAAGCTAATCTTTGTGCCCAAGCATCCTTTAGCGAATCCCAGAAGACAATGATCACTGTAATACATCATTCTACATGTAAAACGCCTATTATACAATTGAAGGATGCTATTCACTTTGACCTTTTGCAGAATCATTTTTCAAACATTTGGTGATGTTTTCGTGAAACAGAGTTTACAACTTTTTATTTCCCTATATATCTAGTTACCTATAACAGCCATCTTCCCTCCCATCCTGTCCTAGTTCTTTTCCTTTGGTGTCAGAATTTGCTGCCATTGTCAAAATTGTTACAAAACAGTAAAATACATTTTAGATATTGACAATTGTAACTGCAAAAGATGAATGTCAACACTATACTGTTCAATATTCTTGGAAAGGTTGTGGTCACAATGTATGTATATATACTGAAGAGAAGTGCTGCAATGAGACACGTGCTTTATTTGTACACAAAGAGATCTCACCGTACAGGTATCTCGTGTCAAGATGTTTCCACTGTGTATATTTTGTTACGGTTCAATACGTGACAGTGATGGAGTATGTGTACATATAAAGTAAAACCGGTATTGTTTTAAATCGTTTCAGATCCGTCAACTCGGATCTTATTTGCTATAGAGGAATGTCCTTAAACATGCATAGGTCATCAATATTAAAACTCCCACAGTCGCCGGCTATATATGTTGACAGGTATTATGAAGCAGTCGTGCAAGGCAGCAGTATCACGAGACAGATTATGTCGTCACGTTACTTATGGTAAACACTTACCCCAATGATTCTTCAGCTTAAATATAAAGCTTTTTAAAACAATATCCATCACACAATCCCACTGTAATCCAGTGAATGCAATGCCTTTTACGTTCATGTCATCAGTGTAAATCTGAAACTTTTTGTTCGCTGCGCCAGTCAGAAATTGATTGTGATTCCAAAATATGGACATTGTTGTGACGTCATGAATTGGAAGAGAAATGTGGCCTCCGTGGGAATTGGTCCGTTTTCTTTCTTTTAATTTTTTAAACGTGTGAAAATTTATTTTTTCTATCGTTATTTGATAAAAATGTATCTTAAATCTGTTTTAGTTTTATTTGCGATTTCGTTAAACTCGTCATGAAGTTTTAATTTTTGCTTGCTGAGTCTCGCAAAAATATAGAAATTAAGACTCGTTTCATAGAATCTTACGTGAAATGAAAAGTCATTTAGATCCTTTATATATCGAAACATCAGATATGTAATTTAAGTAATTACGACAGTGTGGAAAAATAACTCGTCAAATTTTCGAGGCAATCTGTCTCTTTTTACACAGATGACATAATTTACACGTACGTTCGGTGGCTATCGTACAAACTTCACTAAGATTTATATCAGAATTTACATCTGCATAATCGTCTATCAAACAACACTGTAGGATGTTTCCCCTGCTTCTGAAGGTCCTTCGACGTCCTACCGGGAATTAACGGGGTATATTATCATTTTTCTCGGCTGTTATTTGTAACTTTGTCTTGATTTTATGTTCTATGCATATGATGCAACTCGTGAAGTATTTTTTTAATTTTGTGTCTTGATAAAGGGACAAATTGTCTAGAAATCTCGACAATTCCCTTGTCCGAACTGTCCTTATAACATTATTGATCATGTATATTTATATTCCAGTAATCTTCGTCCATCGAACATTTTTTTAGGATCCAGTGCCAATATTGGACCATACCGTCGATATTTCCTACTAGACTCTATCTTAAAACATTATTTTTGAACGGGTCATGAGTGACATCATCTGATAAACCGAGGCGTGCATAATTAAGAACATGTCGTCCCTCCGTAAATGTCCATAATTTAATTATGCACATCAACTATTGGTGTGAAAGAACTTTGTGCCAATATCCGATCAACGTCCCTTTACGTTAGACCTCTCCTGGGACCATATGAAGGGGGACTACAGTCGGAAAAATGGGTTTAGCATACAAGTCCTTATCATAAACTACAAAATAACCTTTAAGCTTATGGTACAAAAATCAAGCTCAAATACATATACATATCTAGGATACCATCAATTTGCATCACGGCCTCCCATCATCTCAGTGTTAATCTGTATTATATCTGATGTATATTGTGTTATGACTTCTCATTAATTCGTTAAACGTTAAATGTAACCTGGGTTGTACATCGCATCATTTTGGCGCCGCGTTCATCGACGATACATTGACGCATTACAAATGCTCTGTTGAAGGATCTATAGACATATACAACATAATTCAATTATAGAGTAGGAAGTGTGTTCTTCATCGATGACACCCGCCATAAAAATTGATGAAGTTATAGTAAGTAAAATGGCGCTCCCAAATGTAGTTTAGCTGTCAGCTGTCGGTATCTAACAGAAATTGATTAATATTGGGAACAAGCCCTTGAATGTCGAATCAGCTGTGACATTTTACATGGTAGGTTGATGAAACTGGGATATTGCGTTCTAGAAATGGAAAATTCACAATTTGAAATCACAGAGCTTATCATAGAGCTCATTCGAAAACTGACCTAGTTGGCCTCGTTACAAGAAAAGATCGACGTTAGAGGCTTACAAACAAGTCTGTCATGACCTTGGTCTGTAATCCTGGTCAGCGGATAGGTATATAAGTACAGGTATGTACATGATAAAAGGTCATCAACTGAAGGACTCTGCAAGGTCTTCGTGACCTGTTTGGATATGTTCTTCTACTAAAACAGACTTTTATGAAAATAAAACAAGTCAATCAGGAGAGGAGCAGTTTGTTCGCGTGGGTAATCCAGAAGTCTATTTGGAAGGTCTTGCTACCAAAGTCGACAAAAAAAGTTTCAACAAGAAATTCGATCATCTCTAAATTTTATCCTCTGTAAATTTTCTCTTCGCTGTAGACGTGTTTTTGAGAAAAATAGTATGCAGCGTAAATTGATATCATCTTTTGTTCAGCTTACTCTTCCCACTTTCGGCATCTTCGCTAGCCAAGGTCTCGATTCGCTTGAGAGAAGCGAATCGAGACCTTGTCGAGCGAAGAGGTCTTTCGGTAACCATCGTCACACTTGGCGATAACATGATAATCATACGTTGGTCAAGACCGCATGCGTAACTACATGCATGTATCTGAGTAAATGTCCAGCAGTTCATTAGATCGTTGATATATTATTTTTCTTGATCTCAGTGTACAAAACATCTTAAACCATGTAGTCATAATTCTACTGTGACCCGAAACAGATCTAACACGACTGGATTCTAAACTCATGTCGACCATGAGTTTTGACAATGATGTTAATGTTTCTTTGTTCGTAACGACACATTGTGGTAGTAATACTGATCTTATTTGTCAACGTACATTTTAATAAAGGACATAACTCCATCCTTTTACGTCAAACATCGACATATTTCTAAACTAAACCGTGTTCATTTAACCTTAATGCACTCCTTCTTACAGATATAGCTTACCATGTTATGTATATATATCTTTTTCTACTTGTTTCTGGATACTATCTCGCAAGTTATTTAAATATTTTAGTTCTTTTAGATATACTACTAAAATCAAATAACTACCCACAGTGCTCCAGATAACTTTTTAACGCAGGCTATCTGGAGCACTGACCCAACAGAAACAGTTGAGGAATGACATATATTTCTAGTCATTGCTACGGACTAAATACCACAAAAACAGTAAAATACAACAAATTTTATTAACATTATCACCACAGCCAAAAACAAAGCAATCATCAAAATGTTTGTAACACCACAGCAATATGCTTTATGTGTAAATATTTCTGCGCTGCGAGTGATGTACAATGCAATCAATAAAATTCATGTAAACAAACAGAACAAACTTATTAAACTCAACACTTTCAGGATTGATCAACTGTTATGAATATAATAATAATAATAATAATAATAATAGTTTGTAAATCTTGCTTTGAGATCTCCAACAACTCAATACCTGATAACAGAATGAAACAAAACTGCTAGGCTCTGTATGAATGAAGGAAAGAATAAATAAGAATATTTCCACCAATCAGCAGGAAGCTAGGCTTGGTAGTAAAAGCTTGTTCCCAAGGCCACGAAACCGTAACTGAATTGCATTTAGCCTAAACAGAAGATATGTGAATAAATGAATAAATGTATAAATTATGTTTTCAAAATATATATGATACATGTGTAAAGAATTATATAAATCATTTGTAGATATATGGAATAAAGACAGAGTGTGAACCGAGGATTGTCTTTATGTTAAAACAGGAGTTTATATCCAAGGATAGTATATCCCCTCTCCCTCACATCTATACATGTTTTTGAATCAATAATTGACATGCCATAACAGTAAATCTCTACTGGAAAGTCAATGCAACTGATGACATGTACATTTATATACTGTACTACAATCACACTGTATCCTTAGTAATGTGACTATGGTACAGGATTTCAGCCATGTATAACAAATTAGAGATAAATTAGAGTTTCCGGGGGCAATATCAATACTTTTAATTATTCCTGAAGCCTATTATGTGGTTAGTCTCTTTATGCCTAGTAATTCTATATACCCCCCTCAGGTACATGTATATTCAGCGTTTGTCATTATGGCTATGGTGTTTTGTTACAGGAAGTGTATTTCAAAGACTGTCCCTCAATGACCTATAAATGCTAAGCTTTGATACCAGGATCTGTATGCATGTTTTTCTGTTTATTTGCATCATTTGTATTTACCTTGTTCTACAGTATACAATAGTAGGTTTGTCAAGTGGTTTTGTTAATAATAATGTGAAATTTATATGGTAAGTTTGTTGGTTGGTTCAATCACTCCATGAAAAGCAGGGGTAATTTTGAGGCAGGGTTTCCTGGGAATGCCTGGTGTCTAATTCATTGAATGTCATGCAGGAGAACCATCATATGCTATCCAGACCAAATTGCACAAAGGACACACCCACGACAGTATAGGACAGTCTGTTATATTGGCTTCTTAACAACGTCACAGTACATATTATGACATTTCATATCTATGAATTTGGAATCGATTTTACAGACAGGTTGTGCAATGTTAACTTGTTAAAGCACAAAAATTCCTATAAATTTTAGCATTTATGAGCAATTATATCTACTAAATTGTAATTTTCATCAAATTTGTGTTCAGTGATATTCTGACAGGTGTAGGCGCCCTAAGTTACTAAAATATAATATAGCTCAACAACCCTGTAAGTGCCCTGGGTTACTGAAATACATAGCTCAACAACCCTGTAGGTGACCTGGGTTACTAAAATATATAGTTCAACAACCCTGTAGGTGACCTGGGTTACTGAAATACATAGCTCAACAACCCTGTACGTGACCTGGGTTACTGAAATACATAGCTCAACAACCCTGTAGGTGACCTGGGTTACTAAAAATATATAGCTCAACAACCCTGTAAGTGCCCTGGGTTACTGAAATACATAGCTCAACAACCCTGTAGGTGACCTCGGTTACTAAAATATATAGATCAACAACCCTGTAGGTGACCTGGGTTACTGAAATACATAGCTCAAAAACCCTGTAGGTGACCTGGGTTACTAAAATATATAGCTCAACAACCCTGTAAGTGCCCTGGGTTACTGAAATACATAGCTCAACAACCCTGTAGGTGACCTGGGTTACTAAAATATATAGTTCAACAACCCTGTAGGTGACCTGGTGTTACTGAAATACATAGCTCAACAACCCTGTACGTGCCCTGGGTTACTGAAATACATAGCTCAACAACCCTGTAGGTGACCTGGGTTACTAAAAATATATAGCTCAACAACCCTGTAAGTGCCCTGGGTTACTGAAATACATAGCTCAACAACCCTGTAGGTGACCTCGGTTACTAAAATATACAGCTCAACAACCCTGTAGGTGACCTGGGTTACTAAGATATATAGCTAAACAGTGCCCTGGGTTACTAACATCATTTCTAACAGTCACTACTGCTTTGCATTCTCCTTTTCCCCTTGGAAGAGACTGCGAACGAAAAATCCAAGCACTGCAACTGCACCAGCTCCAACGGTCCAGGCTAAAGCAGTATCAGCCTGTAATATAAAAACATATGATCACTCGAGTCACATATCAAAGTTTTAGCTAGCACCCCAACACCTGTAGTAAAACCATTCCTTCTAATTATTTTGTTTTTCATCAAAGAGCCTTTCAAACTTGCTGTGAACTAAATATGTTGAAAGGTAAATGACATTTATCTGGTACTTAAGTTTTTCTCAATTTCAAAAATGATCAAGAGTGACTTTGATCTTCAACACTGACCAATGAACATGTAGAACTTAATATGATTCTGTGGTACAAACATAAAGTAAATTTTTCAAAGGGTTAATGAGGTATCTTGTACACAAACTTTGCACACAGAGATGCACAGACAAATCGATTACATTATGAAAATATCCTCCTTGACTAAGTAGGGGTGTATTTACTTCTTCTTTTAACAGATACCAAACATTTTGATTTCTTAAATGAAACACCAAGTATTTGTATGTATTTACATGTCCTTGAATATGACACTAAAATACATCATCAGTGACCTGTTTCATAACACAATATATATATAATAACTTATGCATTATTCACCTGCTCTGACCACTTTTCTCCATATCTAATGAAAGCTGCAAAGTGTTCACAGTTATGCCACAGTACGTTGTAACCTATCTCACCAACCATGTCCAGTGCTATCCGTACCATTTCGTGTGCTTGGCGGGGCCTGAAAAAATATTTATATTTACTAGACAGAAATATATGCACAAATATATCAATGGTAGCCCTGGATACACAAGAGAACCAAAAGCATCCCTGTGTAAATTCGACATACAAAAACATCCCTATTTTCAAAGAAAAAGGAAACTACTGTCCATTACATGACTTCTCTGAAATGCATTCTTTTGTTTTTTCGTTAACCGGTAACACCTTTTGCAGCAATTTCTTATCATTTAATTTACAACATATCTTAGTTTACTAATATTCACATCATTAGTTGGATGATTCTTGTTAATGACCTTTAGTTGTCAGGACAAGAGAATCATATGAAAGGCAGTTGGGGGCAATGTCACAGTTATATTATGTATTACATATATATATATATATATACGCACCTGCACTTCCTGTCCTTTCCATTGTTTTTTCTTGCTTGACAGCCAAGGACAACTTTGCAAAAGTCATCCACCCTCACCCAGGCTTTGTTGAATCTCTTCCCACAGATGGTAAAAACACTCCCTGAGTTAGAGGCATTGATACCGTCATTGTCCCCTCCTGACAGATGCACAATCTTTCCTTTACCTTTTCAGAGAAAAAAAAAGGAAAAACACAAATTATCAACAGCTGTTCTTTATCAAGTTGTTCTTCACATTAAATCAACAACTGCCACACTTGTATAGTGGTAGACACAAGTAGTAACATCTCTATATGTAGCCCATGCATTCATTTTATTTAGAGAGACTTACTGACATGAACATGTGACAATTTTGGTATCAGAACATATATATGTGTCTTTAATACAATTCTGACATGTATAAATGTAGACAGAAAAAATTTAACAAAGTTAGATATAAAATACCTTAGCAGGGACAATAATTCATGCTGGGGATGATGATTACTTATGGTGTTTATTTCTGAAAATTTGTGCTAAGAATGATAATGTGGAATTCATGAGGGTTACCGAGAGGTGTTATGTGTGCAGGCACATTCACACTCACTCAACTCACCAATCAGATCAGTTCTTTCACATACATTACATACTCAAAGTTTTCGTTGGGTTATACAGGTAAATTCTGACAAAAGGTTTTATTACTTGCATCAAGATGTGGTTGTATGCATGAAAACAAGAGACTCAAGGGCCTTAACGGTCACCTGAGTCACAATGCTTCTTGTAACATGTCACAGAAATGATTTTGTTGAAAAAAGTAATACAACTTTAACTATATTGTACATATAATGTAAATATAAACTGTGTATACAATAACTGCTGTCCTATGCTAAGGCTTCTAACCAAGTTAGAATTAAAAGAAATTAGACTCAAGGTTTGAATTTTCCTATATAAAATCTGCCATCAAGAAACAGTAGAACATCTTTGAAATGTAAGTCAATTTGACCCACTTGATGTGGCACACATCAGCCCCTGGGGTCAGTCAAGGTCAATATGTGCATCTCATCAATCTGTCAGGTTACACTAATAGAAAATACTAACAAAGTTTGAACACATCCATCCATGAGGAGTATTTGGTTCTACATTATCAGGGTATTGAGAAGAAGACTTTTGAAATTTCAGTCAATTTAACTCATTTTTGACCATGCCCATTAGCCCCTGGGGGTCAGTCAAGGTCAAAATGTGCTTCTCATTTAACTGTCGTCTTAAACTAATAATTCAAACCAGGTTTGAACTATTTCCAATAAAAAATAAATAATCTTCAAAAGTGACATTTTCCTATATAAACAATAGTACACTTAACCCTCTCGCCCAGGGCAAATGTGAGACCCTTGGATCATGAAATTTACAATTTTGGTGAAGCATCTGAAGGCCTTTCCTTCCTTGATGAATACTTGATTCTACCATACCTGGGATGTTGTTTTTGAAGTTTCAATCAATTTGACCTTTATTGACCCCATCCCTCAGGCCCCTGGGGTTGGGGACCATATAATTTACAAGTTTGGTGCATGTTTAGCCATGGATGGTTTTTGTCAAATTTCAGTCACATTGACTCAACAGTTTTTCCAGAAGAAGTCAAAAATATTTAAAGCTTACAACGCACAACATCGGACAAAAGGGCAATTCAAAAGGTAACCCTGAGACTTTGTCTCAGGTGACCTAATAAAAAAATGTCATAATTTGATAATGATTATTGATGTCTCCTCTGTAGCATTTTCTTTTAGAAAATCAATATTGTTAAGTTTTCAAATGAATTTTTTTTGAGACGAGTCTGAACTAGTTTTACAAGCCTTGACAAGCAAAAATTAAAACTTCTAGAATAGTTTCATAAAATTTCATATGAAATGAAAAATTGAATACTTTTAAACACATCAATCAGGTTTTAAAACTGAATGTGGAGAACAAAATTTCTCTCTTGCATCATTTTCAATTCATGACATTTCGTATATCGTGACATCAAAATTGAGCCAATGTAAAAACACTCCAGGGTATATAACACTAGTGACATGTATACTGATATATCAACACATTACATAGAAAGCTGCATCTAGTAAATAACATTATTGAAACAGAGGTCAATGTCTCTGTTTGGATTCAAATCCGAGACCTGTGACTTGCAAGCCTTAATCTGATGCTCAACTGATCATGCTATTGAGAAGTTCTCTCTAGCCAAGTGGTATATTGCTGCTAGTATCTATCAGGTCCACATACTCCCACTCCAGGAAATAACTTGTCTTCAAGTTTCCAGGAGTTGCAGCAATGCTTGTGAAAGTAACGCTAAGTATTATCCCTGAGTCCCTACAAGGGTGCCAATGTTACAGAGGTTATTACTTACTTACATGCCTCTGCTAGGATTTGAACCTGGCACGCTGGACTTACTAGTCTGACACTCAAACCATTGAGCTAAAGAGAAGTTCTCTCTAGCCGAGCAGTATATTGCGGCTAGTATTTACCAGGGATTTTATGCTGGAGATGAAGAATCACATTGGTAAAGAGTGTACTAGTAAATGGTTCCTTTTTCATTTCTGGAGTAAGGTTTCTATCATTTACCTATATATACACCCCAGTGTGAATACCAGCCTCTCGGAAATTCCACCATATCCCCAATCTCAAGTTCATTGAGGAGCGTTGCATTATGGGAGTCTAATGGAACAGTACTGGCAGCCATGTTACATCAACTTCTGAAAGAAAAAGTAAGAGAGTAAACATTATAGGAATAGCATAACGACAGAAAAAAATCATACGTGCTCCCCGAAAATGACTTCATTGGACACAAAATTTTATCAAAGGACAATATTTCTGTAATTAAGGGGTTGGAGGCCCTGACTTTGGTACACAGCACATTCCCTTAGTATGACAAATGTATACAACAAGTTCCATGCTCCAAGTTTTAAGACAAGCAAATCTATGCTCATTACACAAAATTTTAACAAAGGGCAATAAACTCTGTAACGTGGGGTCATGGGCCCTGACCTTGCTACATTGCACCTTGCTTTGATATGACTATTGAATGTATCACCTTTTAATAACCCAGTTTAAATGCAGGCAAAGTAATGGAATAACCAAGTTTAAATGCAGGCAAAGTAATGGTCCAGACAAAAATATTTTACAAAGGGCAATAACTCCTTAATTAATGCAGGCCCTAACATTGGTACACTGCACATTGTCCTCATATGATCAATGTATACACCCAGTTTCATTATCCTACATTAAATGCAAGCAAAGTTAAGCTCTGGACAAGATATTTTAGAAAGAGCAATCACTTGAAATAGAGGGGTCAAGGGTCCTGAATTTGGTACACTGCACATTGTCTTTGTATGATTAATGTGTAAATACCATGTTTTGTCATCATAGTATGAGCAAACAACCTCAGGTAAAAAAATCTAAGATAGGGCAGTAACTCTATAATTAAAGGGTTGAGGGCTTGAAAATTTTCAAAGAACATGATAAACTTCATCATACTAATTTATGTTTAAAGTTTCACTTTAGTAAAGAAAAATAAACTGTTTTCTTCTGATTGAGACTGTGAATTTTCAGTTCGTTCAAAAGTGTGTCATTAAGCATGTAAACTTTAAAGTCCCGAAGAGTCAATAAAATTGATGTTGGTAACATTTCTAAAGTTTGCTGTATGAGACAAATTACAAATTGTTTTCATAGTCTAAGTGGTGTAACACATCTAAATAAAAAGCTAAACTCCACAGTGTGCAGTCTAAGGGAAGCAACTTGATTTAACTCAAAATCTATATCAAGCCCAACTTGAACAAAATGGTCTGAAAAACATGTAAGTTCAAGATGTATACACAAACACATGACTCAAAATCACACATTGACACATGCATATATGTATCATTAACGTAAGTAGGTTATTGCATCACATTATAAATGATGCCTACTGAAATCCATTACATAATCTATTAATGGCATATTTATTGATTTGGTTTAATTTCTGATTAATAGGAACCAAACTAATGGATGGCATCTCATTAAATATCATGAGCGTAGGTCAACATACTTCGGTGTTTTACAATCCTTCCAGGACACACAGGCGAAACAAGTCGGCTAAAAACCTCCGATATCTGAAGAAAAAGACAACATATAATTAAACACACTTATCCTTCAACTTCCTGAATGTTCTCAGCACTTCCTCTTCCTACATTGTTGTACAAAATGTATACATTACACATTTTAATAGCTGATATGAAATTAGTAATCAAGTTGGTAGACGGTACACTAGGATGATAAATTCACAGTTCGTTAGGTCAATAACCATTTCATTATTATTCTTATTTTTATCCAATGATTAAGATTTTTCTATCATTTACCTTTAACAATTTCGACTTAAATTCAACAGACTTAACCAGTACTGATGCACAATGCTCCTGCACATAATATTTGGAATAGGGTAATGTCACTAGATACATGAAGATAGGTAGAATTTGAATGAAAAACATGAAAATATCAACACGTCAATATAATCATAATTCATTTTCAAAGTTCATATATGTAAGGCAAAATATGAACAAAAGAAAGATTTACATAGATACTCCTGAAAAATGTACAAGAAGAAAAAGACCAGATGTTCCGAAACAGTAAGCATCTTCTGCTTCATCAACGACACCCGCAATGTAAACCTTGGGTCAATCTAAGTAAGTAATGTCACTTTCTCAAATGAGAACAAGGTATACAACAATGGAACCAACAGACAAACTAACTAGCATTATAAAGATTTGTTCACAGAGAGGTACACATCTACTAGCCTTGTCTGCCAATATATGTACATCTACACTGAGTTATATCATTGAATGTATTGACTACCATGGTCAATTTCTATGGTCTACACAAGCCACTCCTACATCTGTTCCTATAATTAAGGATAAAGGATTCATCTATAAATTCCAATATGAAAGGTTTTAGAGAACCTTAATTGATAAAGACATGAATATGAAAAAACACTACCAAAATAAAATCTGTCTAGACGATGGGACTTCATATACATTTTCAGAGTTGTCACCACAGGTACTAGCCTCATTAGTCAATTAGACTCAGAATGTACATGTACTTCTACTTTTGTCAATTTAATTTCTCCTCATTCCTGATGTCAAATATTTTGACACTGTTTACATGTGTGCAGTAATGAGCCAAGAAATATGAGTATACCGGTAAAACCAATCTAGAGGTTATCTGTATGACAAAATAACCATAAATTGGTTTAAAACATTCATTGTGAGGGAGAGAGAGGGGAGGGAGACCTAATATGGTGCATGGAAGCTCAAAATTTTCAATCTTCTCCCCTTCAATGTAGAATCAATTTCCAAAATGATTTAGAGTAAATAAAGCTCCACATCGCTGGATAATATCTATTTTGATGATATGGTCCCGCAAGTTTGCCAAGCAGAGTTGGCCTGACAAAAGACTTATTTGTTATGTTTGTTCCTTACTGCATTTTGAATTGAAGCTGCTAGTGTTATCTGCCAGATAGTCCCAAGGGTTTTGTTTTTTTTTACCTGCAAATTAATTTTTATCTTGCGTTTATTGAGTGTGAGCAAGTCAAAAATAAAACCCATGTCAGTCAAAACCTTTGGACTATCCGCCATATTACAGAAGTTACCAATATGCTTTACCTATCAGAGGTCATGATCAGTCACAAGTACATGTAGACAGGTGAGGCTTGAAGCTGTGACTAAAACCACAGACTTAGATATACACTAGCTGAGAGTACAAGCTAAATTGCACAAATGTGTGTCACCAAAATCACAAGTAGCATTACGGAGTATGAGAAGTACGATGAGAGGATTTCTTAAAACACTTAAATGATATATATACATGATGAGACTCATACTCTTTCTAGAAATACTTAAATTTTACAAGTTAAGACCCATTTTTGCTTGGCTGTAAACTTGAAAATGACTCACGAAAATAAACAGCAGATTGATCACTGTCAAAGTATGAATAAACATCATTAACTTACCTTATCTACAGCTCTTATTATGTTTGATACATGTAGATAGAGGAACGCTTACTTTCATTTTCCATTATATATGTTGTACACGTCCTTCGCGTATGAAATATCACATAACGATATGATAGTAAAACAATATCAATACATGATCGTAATAAACGCGGATTACGCTGTTTTGTATGAGGTCGAAAAATTATTGTTTAACCGATCACGATCGTCGATTACGTCTATTTTGGTTGATGACTCCCACATTACGCAATTCCCGAAATAATATTCTGTGTCTTGCGAATGCTTGTTTACTAGGTAATAAGAAGAAACGGATAAGAATCGGGTCCGGAATTTCCTCCTTCGATTACACACAAATGCTATTAAAAACAGATTCAATTTATGGGGACTGTACATAGGCGTGATGATTATTTACAGTGATTTATTTTGTTAATTTGTGTTATCTTAAGATAAAATAGTAGAAAACTATTGTTTCCAGGGAGTTGGTACGAGGTCTTCATGGGTTATGTTTTGAACTGGTACTTTGTTCTGCTGGTACCGGTAATGAGTTCCACTGCATTATTGTGTGTAGAAAGAATGGGCATTTGTAAATGTTATTGGTAGCAGAAATGTGTCTGTAATTGTAAGGGTTTGCTTGCCTGGTCCTTGGATTTGTGCTGTGTAAATGATAATCAGATGATGTTTTTTTTTTGGTTTGTTTTTTTGTTTTTATTTTTTGTTTTGTTTTTTGTTTTTGGTTGTAAAATAATATGATTTTTTATGGTTGTACTGTTGGCCAGTTGAGGTTTTCCATCATGTCATGTACCAAGCTAGTGTTATGATGTCTGTTTGTCGTGTAACATACTACTCTGTCTTGTATTTTTCGAGTTGGTTGATTTGATTTGTTTGATATGGATCCCACACAGGGGAGCAGTACTCTAAATTAGTTCTGACTACGGATTTGTATGCATGGATCCCACACAGGGGAGCAGTACTCTAAATTAGTTCTGAGTACGGATTTGTATGCATGGATCCCACACAGGGGAGCAGTACTCTAAATTAGTTCTGAGTACGGATTTGTATGCATGGATCCCACACAGGGGAGCAGTACTCTAAATTAGTTCTGACTACGGATTTGTATGCATGGATCCCACACAGGGGAGCAGTACTCTAAATTAGTTCTGACTACGGATTTGTATGCATGGATCCCACACAGGGGAGCAGTACTCTAAATTAGTTCTGAGTACGGATTTGTATGCATGGATCCCACACAGGGGAGCAGTACTCTAAATTAGTTCTGACTACGGATTTGTATGCATGGATCCCACACAGTGGAGCAGTACTCCAAATTGGTTCTGACAACGGACTTGTATGCATGTTCTTGTATGTGTTGTGACTTTATCTGTAGATTGCGTTTGAGGAATCCTAATGTCCCCTTTTGCATTTGCAACAAAGTTGTTGATGTGTGTCTCCCATTTTAAGTTGATTTGTAGTGTGATATCCAGGTTTCTGCACGATTCTACATGTTGTAGTTTTTCGTTGTATAGTTTATATGTGCAATTGATTTTTGTGCGTTTGCTTGTTGCGGGGATGACGTTACACTTGTCCGGATGGAAGCCAATCGGTCGTCCAACTTGCCACTGCGTCAAGATCTTCTCGTAATCCGCAGGTGTCTTCTATGTTGTATATGATTTTGTAAATGATGGGTCGTCTGCAATAATCCTAGGGTGCTTTGTTCGATGTATTGTGGGAAGTTGTTAATATACCTAAAAAAAAAAAAAAAATGGGACCCAAACAGGTTCCTTGAGGTACTCCGGATGTTACTGGGATTTCATCCGACAGTTTCCCTTCAAGAACTACTATTTGGGTGCGATGTGTGAAGAAGTCTGCGATCTATGTAATTTTTGTCCTGTTATTCCTTAGTAGCTGAGCTTGTGTAGTAAACGTTTGTCAAATGTTTTGGCAAAGTCTGTGAAGATGACATCTGTCTGTTTATTGTTGTTATTTTGTGTTACGTCAAGATGTTTCATTCTGGTGCTTGTGATGACGTGTTCCATAAGTTTGCATCAGATGGAGGTGGGTGATACTGGTCTATAAATTGCGGGGTTGTGTCTATCACCTTTTTTTTGTAAATGGGTTATGTTTGCATGTTTCCAATCATTAGGTATTTTGCCTGTGGTGAGTGACTTGTTGAATATATTTCTTAGGTTGCAGTTATATATCAATTCGTTGAGTAGCTTTCCACGTATTTGGTCTGGGCCCCTGTTGCTTTGTGTGGGGTTATCTTTTCAAGTAGTTGAATTTTTTTTAACACGCAATGTGTATTTCTGCCATAATGGGATATGGTGAAAGACCTTTATCTGGTTTATTGTGATTATGTTCTGTTCTGAATGGTGCTTGAAATTGTTGATTTAGAATGTTTGCCTTTGCGGTGATGTCTCTTCTGACATGTCGATACTTGCACAAGGCTATGATATCAATATTTCCTTTCCTGGTTGTTTTGATGTAGCTGAACAGTTTTTTTTGTTAAAACATTTGTATGATGTTGGTGTGCCTGGTTCATTTACGGACAGATAATTGGTCATTTTTTTTCTGTGTAAGAACGGTGTGCATTGCGTGTTTGTTTCTGTACTTCTGCTTTTAGTGTTTTGTACTTTATCAAATCATAAAGAGACCGAGAAAATGGAGTAGTATTCCTACGACCAAATGTTGGCAAGTTAAACCAGACAGACATACATTTTGACCAAAATGTAATAGACATTTTGATGGAAAGTACCAAATATCCATCCATAAAATGTCCGAGTCTGCTGGCGTAAGATATTTTTTCTTCCCGTTTTCGTGATATTTGAAGAAGATAGAAATCCCCGAGTTTTATGAATAAACAACTTGATATTATAAATGCTAAATACGGTTTAGGAGAATGTATAAATCAATAAACAAGGATATCTAATATATATCACACACACTCACCTCGCCTGGGATTTGTTAAAATTACTTTCGTTTTCCGTTAGATGTAGTCACATGTTATTTTTAGTTGAATTAAGAGGTTTATGTACATCTACATCTATATTAGGTTGTATTATGAGGTTTATGTACCTCTACGTCTATATTAGGTTACATTAAGAGGTTTAGTAATAAGAAATAATAGTAAATACACAAGGACATCTCGTAATATATCGCACACACACCTACCTTTACCGGGAATTACTTTTGGTTTGCGTTTCATGTAGGTATTGCCAATTATAGGGTATAAAATGAAACGAAACGCAACACAAGAATTGTATGATGTAGCAGGAAACTGGGTTTGTTTGTTTGGGTGGTTTTTGTTTGTTTTTTTAATCAATTCTTAGCGCACACGATCTTCTTTTAATGTGTGTCTAGAAAAATGAAGTGTCTGGTAATCAAGTACACAAATCAGTGTATTACAAAATTAGTCCAATCAATCACGGATATTCCGGAAAATGAAACGAAGTTTGAATGGTATTCTTAATTAGAATTTATCATACAAAATGTATGTTTACTACCGATAACATCGTTTTTTTTGTTTTTGTTTTTTTTTTGTGTGTGTGTGTGATAAATCTTAAATTTGTTGATATCAACCCGGGTAATATCACACATAAATAGAAAATAGCGCCGTTAGAGCTGAGGGAGTTTTGAAAACTAAAACTGGTATTTTACACATGTAACACAAGTTAAGTGAAACACAGACCTTCAGTTAGAGCCAACATTAAAGGAAAACATTGTGGTGCTTGGATGAACAGTACCTAAAAAGATGTTTTTTTTCTCGCTTTGTTTGTTTGAATTCTATTTATCTTTTTCTTTCATTTTTTTGTGTATTTTTATTATAGACTCCTTTTGTGGACTCACATTTAATATCATATATATTAAGGTACATAATGTACAATAAACTGCCGTATAAGTAGATCCATCCCAGTCTCTATTTACCGGTATGTCATCATGTAGGGAAGAAGTCGCGTAGTCAGTGTAAATACAGATAACTTGCATGTAAATAGTTATGCGTGCTGTTTAATCCAGTTTAATTTAATATCTTGTATAATGTAGTCGTATATCTGTAGCTAAAAGAACAAACGGCGGACAAGCAAACAGCTATATATCTGTCAAGATTTGTGATAAACTGAATATCAAACGAGGGGCTACACTGTTGTCGCGATGTGAAACTTTCAATAGGTGTCGGAAACCCTTAAAACTTAGATAAGATACAATAAAGCAATGAAACATTTCGCTATTGACCTGAATATTACATAGGTAACACAACGTTGATTTGAAAAGTACCACGTCGGTAAATACATTTGCCTCGCAACAACCCTGTTCTCTCTTGTTACACTTTGTATGAGTGAGTGGAGGTCTGATTAACTGAAGTGTGACATCAAAACTTAATGGCTTCGTACGTTTGCGACACCAAAGAAATAGAGGGTGAGGAAACCGTTATCTAACATTTTATGTCAGTTTAATATATTTTTTTTCGAATGTTTTCAAAAGTATCAAATAACATTATTAATAATTGCCGTTTTGCCGCGAGAATTTCTCAATGGAGACGCATCAGATTGGATCTCAATTATGAGCGGTCTTCCCCCGGGGTAGTTTCCTTGGTTATCTTGTTCTTATGTTGATTTATAATTTATAATTATGATTTATAAATGATCTGCCCGAAACAGCAGCCCCCGAACTGTGTACAGACGACACAAAATTATATGGAAGAGCCAATCCAAGATACAGTAAAAATCGACAAATTTGGTAACTGCCGTGTTAGAATAGAGAAAAAGAAGATAGGGTGTTTTTCAGGTGTTTCAAATTCTGCAGGACTTCAATGAGACCAACAACACAACAAGAAATATGTTGACCTGAAGGACACGTGGTCATAATAAAAGGTGGCAAAGCCTCATTTTAGACCAAACATCAGGAAACACTCCATTGCTGTGGGAGTCATAAACGACTGGAACTCTCTATCACCAGAGGTAGTAAATTAGGATACAATTAATCACTTCAAATGCAGCCTTTACAAACACAGGAAAGACTGTAGTGGAATTTGACCAAACTGCTTCAAGTGAATACATACAGATGTTAAACCAAGCTAAGAGACGTTTGAATAAAATGTTAATGTGTATATGTTTATGTGTACAATTATCTGCACACGTGTACTGAAACAGACTGAACAAGCTTGAGAAGTTTAAAGGTCGTATAGAAACACTCAACTGACAGGTAAATCAGAGATGTTTATTGTTATGCTTTGAACAAGATCGCACCAAAACATGAGGATTCCACTTCAAAAGAGATTGAGGGATAAAAACATTTTAATCAACTCTCTCTCTCTCTCCCCCCCCTCTCTCTCTCTCTCTCTCCCCCTCTCTCTCTCTCTCTCCCCTCTCTCTCTCTCTCTCTCTCTCTCTCTCTCTCTCTCTCTCTCTCTCTCTCTCTCTCTCTCTCTCTCTCTCTCTCTCTCTCTCTCTCTCTCTCTCTCTCTCTCTCTCTCTCTCTCTCTCTCTCTCTCTCTCTCTCTCTCTCTCTCTCTCTCTCTCTCTCTCTCTCTCTCTCTCTCTCTCTCTCTCTCTCTCTCTCTCTCTCTCTCTCTCTCTCTCTCTCTCTCTCTCTCTCTCTCTCTCTCTCTCTCTCTCTCTCTCTCTCTCTCTCTCTCTCTCTCTCTCTCTCTCTCTCTCTCTCTCTCTCTTGCACATTAAATATTTAGTTTAAAGTTTAAAGGTGGTATAGAAACATAAAGGCTTAACTGACAGGTGAATCAGAGACGTATATTTATATGCTTTGAACAATATAGAACCAAAGCATAAGGATTCCTCGACCTCAACAAAAATTGAGGGATTTTTAATCGTCTCTCTCTTGCATATAAAATAAGACCATGTCATTTTATGTGTCTATTTGTTTAAAGCATGTTTAATGTTTCCGCTTAAGTCAAAGTGTCATTTTAACTATTGAAACATTAGGGAAAGCATGGATGACAATTAAAATAAGTTTGTACTCATTTCGACCTCTCTAACCTCCTTTAAAATCTAGGGGTTTGATCCGGTGTCAATGAAACGACGTTTCCGCCAACTGAAAATGTGCTAAGGGGTTTTTGTGCATACATATATATTTAATTGACTTCAAGCCTTAATTTTCATTTCTTCTATTTGGATGAGAATGTGGAGCAAAATGATGGATGAAAAACGCAGCAGTTTCTGCATATAGATATATTTGAAGATAGACATTTTTTTAAAAACAAAATGGTAAATTGTAATTATGACTCAAACACCTGTGTGGAAATAGATGACAAAAGAAATTCATGCATTGACATATGCTTTAATGAATAAAAAAGAAAGATATAAAAAAATAATTCCTTATAGAGAAAAAAAATTGTCAATAAAAAGGTTTAATATTCTTCTACCAAAACTAGCGCAGATAATATTTTTTAAATATGGCTTAAAATGAGAAGCAACTTTATAAATGATCTGATCATCGGTAAAAGATATTCACTCCTTCTCAAATCATATATCGGAATTTCTTTGAGAGAGTCCAGGTCACAGAGTTTGTTTCCTATATACCGTTGGCACTCAAAATGCATAAATTCACAAAGGCACGCTTCAGTGATTTAATACTATACTACCATAGTTGTATTGGTATGAGCAATGATTCCTTTAAGTATAGCAAGAATCCACTACGAGTAAAAGAATTCGTGGAATCATTTTGTTACTATTCACGGTTAACCATATTGGTAAACATAAATGATCTTGCAATGCATGTACTGTTGCACTTATAAACAAACAAACAAACCCTCAGTAGTTTCCTTGGTAATGAAGGTTATTTTTTAAAGTCATACTTGTGTAATTTTTATATTTCGATAAAAAAATTTAAAATTTCGTACGGTTGATCGCGAATTTACGGCAAAAAGGTGTTCTGAGATGATTTGGCATTAACAATTTTTGTTTTTAAAGAAGTGAAAGTTACAATACTTTTAAACAAACAGAAATATCCAAACATACGGACGGTGTATGACAGTTGGGCTGCCCATTCTTTCGAAACCAAACATAGATTAGAGTTTTACAATAATTAAAGAAATTAGAAAGAATCATCTGCTTAATATTTTTATCTGTTGGTGATAAAATGACTTACCTTTGTTGGACTATAACATAAATAAACATCTTATGTATTGTCTTTCAAGCAAAGTTAATTAATTAGGTGAATATGTAAATGAAACTTATCTCCAAGAGTTACGTCCCTTCCTTTCACGCTGTGACAGGCAATGGGGTCCAGGAACGAGGACGTTTACGGTATCTTTTTTTTATAAACCCGCGCACGGGAAAAGTGTGTCGCGTGAACGAGCAACATATATATATTATTATATCCAGTAACAAGTAAAAAGTAGCTGTAAGCGTTAAGATATATTGATAGACTTTGTAGATGTAACGTATCAATTCTATTTGATTATTGAAAACGATATATCATACGTGTGAGTAGGTGAATATTACATTGTTGCAACATATGCAAGCTTTAAGAACTGACAAAACATATTACTAATATACATAAATATATAGATTTGATACTAGATTTACTTAGTGGGATGATGACCAACACACATATCCTTCAATGGTTTTCCAAGACATCCAATCAACTGTTTAAAAATATCTCGCCTTGTCGTTATTTCTATACAAAATTTCAGTCGTAAATATGCCCGGAGTTCCCTCAGTCTGACGTCACCCGAGTCTAAATTGTCAATGTTGATTACATTGATGATTTTACTATACTTCCAAGCTGTGGTAAACTCCATTCTCGTCCATATTTGCTCGTCATCACTGTATTTTTCTGACAAAATACATAAAAATGTTCTGCACTGTTGTATCGTTGCTTTGATCTGGATTTCCCTGAGATGTCCGACCAACATATCCCTACAAGGAACATACGTTGTGTAATTTGAACTATGTAATATTTTGAGAAGATAATTCATCACAAATCTACGAGCATCATCATCCTCTTCATCAAACGAAACAAAAACGTCATATTTATATGAATCTAAATCATCTTTTCTGATACGTCTCTTTAGTTTTCTCAGTAAAAGAACACTTTCAAGAGAGAATATTGATATAACAGCCGTTGACGTAAGCGCTATTAATGCTAAGCCAAGAAATGTTGATAATAAAATCGTCGAGACTACGTTAAATTCCGATTCAGAGCAGTCACCTAAAAATGGTTTCGCATGTTCCACCAGAGTTTTATTGGTTCCGTTCTTAACGTTTTCACAAAATAAAGGATTAGAAGAATTAACGATACGTCTCTCGCGCCATTCTCCGATCCAGGTATTATCGCATGTACATCTTATTCCTTCATTTCCAAAAAAGACATAATTTGGATTCAAGTATCGGAACGATTTCGGTAGATCGTCTAGACTGTGGTTACGTAAATCTAGTGTCAATAGCGACCCGCCATAGAAAGATTCCTCCGTGTTGTTGTCAATGGAGATCACTCCATTGTCTGATAAATCAAGAATGCGAAGCCTGTGAAAGTAATCTCTGTGTTCTAAGTGTTTTATATTGTTATTTGACACCAGTAACTCTACTAAAAAGGCACTGTCTGGGAGTACAATGGGCAATCGCTGCATTTCTGTGAAAGAACAATTAACGATGATTCGCCACTGTGTAGGCTGCTCGATGCACGTGCAAAATTTTGGACAATTTTTATGAATATTACATATCATTAGGTCGTAGGTTTTCGGATCGTGCATATCTACCGTCGTATCATTCTGCCCCATACATTTCAAACCGTCCAATTGATCATTCAACGGTATAAACTTCCAGTAAGCCTTGAGGGAAAGTGCTATGGAACAGTCGCATTTTACAACCGCATTTGCAAAATCATAAATACCAGTCTGTATCATTAAAGGTAATTGTTGTATTAAACGAGGATTATCTCGACTGAGAACAGAGAACATGTCTTGGTCCATTACACAGCCAACGAATGAAACATCTCCCGAATTGTACACTTTATCCGGGTCCATTGTGATGTTATGAACGTTAGTAAATGAACCCTTCATGGCATTTTCGAAATTAATTTTGCAGAACAAAAAATTTTCTCTGAGAACATTTGTAATATCAACACTTTCAAAATTGTTATTTGAAAAGTCAACATGAAATATATTGGTCATATTGCCAGCAAATGTATTAGCATCCAACGTTTTGATGACATTGTTCGATAAATCCAGTTTGCGTAAAGAGGGCATCGCAGTAAACGTCATATTTGAAATGTGTTTAATCCTATTCCCATTCAAAATTAGTGTGTCCAAATGCACTAGACAATTGATTACGCCTATATTTTCAATCACATTGTTTGCAAAGTTGATTTTCACGAGATTTTTGAAATCACACGTGTTTCTTGGGAAAGAGCGCAGCCGACCATTGAAATGTACCGCTTGTAAATGAATAGACTCGCTAAGATTAGACATGGAGACAAAATTTGCAGATGCAACGCCTAAAGTGACATACTCTATATGGAGGTTGCCTAAGGTCTCCTGACCTAGTTCCCATTTTGGTTTGGAAAAACAGCTACAGCATTTGTCATCCATACATTTCGTGCTACACAATAAATCTTTGGTCGGTCCAACAGTTGGTGTCCATTCTTTGTAAGGGAAACAACTCAAAACTGGAATTACAAGAAGCAGAAATATCCTATTTCTACACATTCTTGTACGTAAAGATATGCGGTAACGATGCTGTTAGATGTATATTAACGTATCACACCACGAATCGGTCACTCATGCTCTGACCTATCGATGAAAAAATCCTGTGCTTTATAGTATGTCAATAAATCAGATGATTCATGCCATGGCAAACATAGTTTTGTAAAGAAGCAAATTTAGGGGCTACTTGTTTCATTTTATGTCCTGAAGATAAATCAGTTCTCCTCTGTGTTTTTTTGTTTGAATAGTATGCCCTACATAATTTACTGCTTTTATCCAATAGTAATAAAGACCGACAATATACCTGTATACAACGATATGAGAACTTTTGACCTGTTTTTAAGACCGGAGAGAATTCGAATACTTGGTGTACATATAGTTAGACACAATAAATCAAATTGTAAGATGTATCACTTAAACAAATATAAAATTCAGCACTAACAACCTTTGCTTAGTATGGAGTTTGTAGCAGTAGCCTTTGGTTATTATGGAGTTTGTAGCAGTAGCCTTTGGTTAGTACGGAGTTTGTGGCAGTAGCTTTTGGTTAGTACGGAGTTTGTGGCAGTAGCTTTTGGTTAGTATGGAGTTTGTAGCAGTAGCCTTTGGTTAGTATGGAGCTTGTAGCAGTAGCCTTTGGTTAGTATGGAGTTTGTAGCAGTAGCTTTTGGTT
The DNA here is from genome assembly GCF_031769215.1 of Ylistrum balloti. Lineage (NCBI taxonomy): Eukaryota > Metazoa > Mollusca > Bivalvia > Pectinida > Pectinidae > Ylistrum > Ylistrum balloti. Next base: position 2,272,184 of record NW_026782015.1, on the reverse strand, counting down.
AGTATGAAGTTTGTAGCAGTAGACTTTGGTTAGTATGGAGTTTGTAGCAGTAGCCTTTGGTTAGTATTAATTAATAGTTAGAATAAAATTAGTAACAGCAGTCTGTAGTTAGTATTGCGTTAGCAAATAATCAGTTAGCAGGGGTTTAGTATGGAGTAAACAGGAGTAGTATTTGTTTAGTATGGAGTAAACAGGAGAAGTATTGGTTTAGTATAGAGGTAACAGGAGTAGTATTTGTTTAGCATGGAGTTAACAGGAGTAGTATTTGTATAGCATGGAGTTAACGGGAGTAGTATTTGTTTAGTATGGAGTTAACAGGTGAAGTATTTGTTTAGTATGGAGTTCCCAGGAGTAGTATTTGGTTAGTATTCAGCTTGTAGCAGTAGCCTTTGGTAAGTATGGTGTTTTTAGCAGTAGCCTTTGATTAGTATGAAGTTTGTAGCAGTAGCCTTTGGTTAGTATGGAGTTTGTAGCAGTAGCCTTTGGTTAGTATGGAGTTTGTGGCAGTAGCCTTTGGTTAGTATAAAGTTTGCAACAGTAGCCTTTGGTTAGTGTGGAGTTTGTAGCAGTAGCCTTTGGTTAGTATGGAGTTTGTAGCAGTAGCCTTCGGTAAGTATGGAGTTTGTAGCAGTAGCCTTTGGTTAGTATGAAGTTTGTAGCAGTAGTCTTTGGTTAGTATGAAGTTTGTAGCAGTAGCCTTTGGTTAGTATGAAGTTTGTAGCAGTAGCTTTTGGTTAGTATGAAGTTTGTAGCAGTAGACTTTGGTTTGGTTAGTATTGAGTTTGTAGCAGTAGTCTTTGGTTAGTATGGAGTTTGTAGCAGTAGCCTTCGGTAAGTATGGAGTTTGTAGCAGTAGCCTTTGGTTAGTATGAAGTTTGTAGCAGTAGCCTTTGGTTAGTATGAAGTTTGTAGCAGTAGCCTTTGGTTAGTATGAAGTTTGTAGCAGTAGCCTTTGGTTAGTATGAAGTTTGTAGCAGTAGACTTTGGTTTGGTTAGTATTGAGTTTGTAGCAGTAGTCTTCGGTAAGTATGGAGTTTGTAGCAGTAGCCTTTGGTTAGTATGAAGTTTGTAGCAGTAGCCTTTGGTTAGTATTACGTTAGCTAATAATCATTTAACAGGAGTAGTATTTGTTTAGTATGGAGTTACCAAGAGTAGTATTTGTTTAGTATGTCGTTAACAGGAGTAATATTTGTTTAGTATGGAGTTCCCAGGAGTAGTATTTGGTTAGTATTGAGTTTGTAGAAGTAGCCTTTGGTTAGTATGGACTTTGTAGCAGTAGCCTTTGGTAAGTATGGACTTTGTAGCAGTAGCCTTTGGTTAGTATGAAGTTTGTAGCAGTAGCCTTTGGTAAGTATGGATTTTGTAGCAGTAGCCTTTGGTTAGTATGAAGTTTGTATCAGTAGCCTTTGGTTAGTATGGAGTTTGTAGCAGTAGCCTTTGGTTAGTATTACGTTAGCTAATAATCATTTAACAGGAGTTGCATTTGTTTAGTATGAAGTTAGCAGGGTAGTATTTGTTTCGTATGGAGTTAGTGGGGTAGTATTTGTTTCGTATGGAGTTAAGAGGAGTTGTATTTGTTAATTATGGAGTTAACAGGAGTAGTATTTGTATAGCATGGAGTTAACAGGAGCAGTATTTGTTTAGTATAGAGTTAACAGGTGAAGTATTTGTTTAGTATGGAGTTAACAGGAGTAGTATTTGTATAGCATGGAGTTTGAAGCAGTAGCCTTTGGTTAGTATGGACCTTGTAACAGTAGCCTTTTGTTAGTATGAAGTTTGTAGCATTAGCCTTTGATTAGTATGGAGTTTGTGGCAGTAGCTTTTGGTTAGTATGGAGTTTGTAGAAGTAGCCTTTGGTTAGTATGGAGTTTGTAGCAGTAGCCTTCGGTAAGTATGGAGTTTGTAGCAGTAGCCTTTGGTTAGTATGAAGTTTGTAGCCGTAGCCTTTGGTTAGTATTACGTCAGCTAATAATTATTTAACAGGGGTTGTATTTGTTTAGTATGGAGTTAACAGGGGAAGTATTTGTTTCGTATGGAGTTAACAGGAGCAGTATTTGTTTAGTTTGTCGTTAATAGGAGTTGTATTTGTTTAGTATGGAGTTAACAGGAGTAGTATTTGTTCAGTATGGAGTTAACAGGAGTAGTATTTGTTTACTATGGAGTAAACAGGAGTTGTATTTGTTAAGTATGGAGTAAACAGGGGTAGTATTTGTTTAGTATGGAGTTAACAGGGGTAGTATTTGTTTCGTATGGAGTTAACAGGGGTAGTATTTGTTTCGTATGGAGTTAGCTGGGTAGTATTTGTTTCGTATGGAGTTAAGAGGAGAAGTATTTGCTTAGTATGGAGTTAACAGGGAAGTATTTGTTTAGTATGGAGTTAACAGGAGTAGTGTTTGTTTAGTTTGTCGTTAAGAGGGTAGTATATGTTTAATATGAAGTTAACAGGAGTAGTATTTGTTTAGTATGGAGTTAACAGGAGTAGCATTTGTTTAGTATGGAGTTAACAGGAGTAGTGTTTGTTTAGTATGGAGTTAACAGGGGTAGTATTTGTTTAGTATGTAGTTAGCAGGAGTAGTATGTAGATAGTTTAGACATAACAGTAATAGTATTTACATTGTTTGTAGTTTGAAGAGTTTTGACACAAATTGATAATAGAAGTTTCAATTTATTTTAAATATCTCCGTTTTAAATTTTAAAAAAATGCTAATGCTAGGGTTGTATATGTTTCCAAACAGTAGCAGTAAGTGAAAGTAACCTCCAATTACATAGAAATACTTCCTTAGTATTGTGAATAAAGTGTCATGGACACCTAATTAATATTACTCAAGACAGTGTAGAGATAGTGTTTCTCGATAAACTACGTCCATGCCGATCTAGTACGGGTTGTTATCTCTGAAAGTATTGACAGTCAGAAAGGCTTTGTCTTACCTGTGATAAGAATTGTGCAGAGATTATGAATAAATATACACATAAGAAATGTACTGTTTTGAACTTAACATCAGGAAGAGATAATGTTAAAAAATCTACCTAAGGTCGACAAGAACTATAGTCGTCCCCTGAGAAGGAAAAGACAATGATATATTTTGTCTTATCTGTCTCATGGGGAGAATGATCAAACCAGTAATAGTGCATGTTTATCTGGTACATATTGTGTTACTTTAACCAAATGTGTCTTTCTATGATTACCTTGGTAGTATGATTTTGGCTAAACCCCATATTGGTAACATGGGCTCTGATAATGATAAACTATGTTACCCTATGATGATAAGTACTGTACTATACTATACAGAGGCAATCTAAAGTAAGAGAGCAGGTCAATTAATTAGTTAATTCATCATAAAAGTGTAATTAACACAATGTAAATGCCACTCCACAATATTCACAACTGTCGCATTACCCATTTCTATTGTTGAGGAAGATGAAAGATTATCTCCCCTTTAATGATGAATAGACTAACTGTGTTTTGCTAGTTCTGCGTTGTAAAAAATATTGCCAAGTTGTACCTTATATCTGTCGATGAAATTACGATTGTTGGTCACGATAAGATCTGTGACGTCATAGAAACGAAGACGTAAACTTAGGTCGTTCAAGATAAAATTTCTATATTGTTCTGAGTCCACCGAGTCCGTGTCCGGATAACGCTGAAAGGAATATTAAACAGAACAAGGTATAAAACATAAAAAAAATCATTATCTTTATTTTAAGTCGAGTTTACTTTAGATCTGTATAGTTATTCTTACGAATAATATCATCAGTACAGTCATAACACAGCAAAATATCACATCATCATGCATCACAGATAGCTCAATATATAGTAAAATATTATTGTTCGGCTGGATTCACTTTGAATGAAGTTTGAAAATATTTCAGCGGATTTTATATAATAGTTTGATCAGAAGATAAAGCATTACTCTGAGTTGGCTCTATGTTTGAAAAGGAAGATTAATGCACAAAAGAACAGAAAATAGTGATGAAAACAGTGAAACTGAATTAAACATCAACTTGGTGCATGGAGAAGGTTTCTATATCAATGAAAAATATTTATCCATATAAAGGTGTTTCCTTAAACAGAACCTCGTATGTTGGTGTCATTCAACACCCAGACATAATCTTTCCTGGACAAATGTATACATTGGTTGTCTGACGAAAAAGTGGCACAATTCAAAGATTGTTAAGTGTAATTATGTATTCCAAATATTAACATCAGAGAAAAGACCTCATTTGTTACATATTACACAACCTACCTCCAGGTCCTTGGCTTGTCGTAGTATTACAAAACAGCTGTGTGATGTAGATTACTTCCTCATTCGGCTGCATTCTATCTACAGTCATATTGGATTTCTATTTCCATTTGTTTATTGTACAATCATATAAGAAAACACAACAGCAAAACACATACCACATGACAACATAATCATAACCCAAACTCAAATTCAATAAAACTGGAGCATTAACAAATGAAAGATTTATACGAAGAATACTGAAAAGTACAAGGATGATAAGACCAGGTGTTCCAGAAGAGTAAGCGTCTTCTGCTTCTTAGACTTTGCGTCAAATGTTAAATTTGTACGCTTTTTATTGATTCTCTGCAGCTAACACTGCCATATTTCTGCTAATTCGTATTTAATAACAGTTTTGCAGAGAACAGATAAAACGGCGGAGAACTGTACACAGCGACCATCCTAGAAAAGTAATTCAATGAGGATTTTTATCTCTCGGTATCAAATACTGATAATTTCGAAATTCTTTAAACTATATCGTTCAAGTAGGAATACCTCTATTAAACATCGCTTTCGCACAACTCAGGTTTTCAGGTCCTGTCAACACTGATGAGTCTTAAGGGAGGAGACATCTGTATGATACTATATACTTCTCAATTTGGCTATTTTGTTGTTCGTCCATTTGTACAATTCTTCCACATCATGCTTGCATGTAGGATATGATATCATACGAAATGTTCATTACGAAATTCCGATATAAAGACCATAAAAGCGCTAAACAAGTCAAAAGGTCGCTTGCAAATTACAAAACGCTCTTTCATTTGTGCATATTTTGTGTGTGGAACTACTTCGCAGGAACTACAGCTATAGTTCGGACAGTGCGTTATTTAGTGTATATAGGACTGTCGTTGACCTCTATCTCCAATCTCACATACACAGCTCTCTACGTCACACGACTCAGGGACAAGAGAAACCATGCGAACTTGTCTGGCTTTTCTTCTTTTCTGTGGTATGTAATGTCTAACTTGTCGTAATTAATCCTTATTTTGTTTAACAGTATATCAATACTAATTTTTCATATGAAATATTTACAATCGAATTGGATATTTGTTTTATTTTCATCGCGAATTAGCGCAAACACTATAAGTCACAAAGAGACTTCCGTTAACCGACTTTTAGGATGATTTTTTTTTTTTCAGACGTTTGGTTTACAATCTGTCTAGGCGTTACTTTTTCAATTTTGTCGTGTTGTAAAGTCACTCAACGATAAAACAATGAAGTCTTTCTAGCACCATAGAATTCTTATATAATCATGGTTATACGTTTAACAACATACACTTGTTGAAGATAACAAACGGCCACGACCATGTGTATAAGCAATGTGTATGTAGAATAGGCCTGCATATGTGTAGAACTTTTGTAGAATGTTGTTCTGGTATTGTAGTCTTTATTGGTTAGAGCAAACCCTCTTGGTGGTTATTGATTATGGAAAGCCCCTTTGGTGGCTATTGATTATGGCAAGCCCTTTTGGTGGCTGTTGGTTAGGGTAGGTCCTTTTAATGACTAAGGATTTGCGTAGACCCTTTAAGTGGCTATTGATAAGGGCAGGATATTTAAGTGGCTATTGATAAGGGCAGGCCTTTTTGATGGCTATTGATAAGGGCAGGCCCTTTAGTGGCTATTGGTAAGGGCAGACCCTTTTGATGGTCATTGATTAGGGAATGCCCTTTTAGTGACGTTTAATAAGTGCAGGCCCTTTTAGTGGCTATTGATTAAGGCAGGATCCTTTAGTGGCTATTTATAAGGGCAGGTCCTTTTAGTGGCTATGGATAAGGGCATCATCGTTTAGTAGTCATTGATTGGGAGAGGATCATTTAGTAGTAGATGAAATATGACATTGTAATTAATCTCACTGCTGTTCCAGTAATATGTGTAAAGAAAAGTGTTTTAAGATTTTTTTCGTTATCAAAGGCAATATATGGATTGCTTTTTATTTTCTGTGTCTGCACATTTACTAACGCAAACCATGGAATGCGTAATTACCACAATGCATCATAAACTTTGATGTAGATATAGAAAACAGCCTGAAACATCATTCAAGACCCTGCCCTTATTGACCACTTAAAGGCCATGTTCTGATTATTGATCACTAAATGGTCTTGCTGTACTCACGTCCACTAAGATATCTGGTCCTTCCTAAAGTCTTGGCTACTTAAATGTCCTGTCCGAATAAATGACCATTAAAAGTTCCTTTCAAAGACAATCTTAATATGATAATTAATGAAGAAAATTGTTGAATCTGGTGACAAATCACTTCAAATTATGCTTAAAACATAAAGACATTTGTTTGACTTTTGCTATAATCTATCGAACACACTATCCTAGGGTAGAGTGAAATCGCTTTTCACCAGTTGACAGGTAGTTGTCTAACTTGACACTGTTATCGCGATTTTGTAACAAAACTGAATCTGTTAGACGTAGGTTTTAATTGTGATGACAATTAATGAGAATGGTAAGTCTTTTTTTTCTGCAGAAGAACTATAAATTACATGTGGTATTGGGTTACACACCATGTGTCAAATAATGATACGGAGACATGATGATATTCTTGAAAGGTGGTTATAATCATTTCATGTATATTTTTTGATACATGTGTATATATTGTGTTGTTTTGTTTATAAATAAAAGTAACTTACAGCAATGTTGATATTTTCAAATTTCTTAATTTACGCAAGGACTTGGCTAGCACTGTCTTGCGATTATTTATGCTGAGTACAATTGCCCGACGTTTGTTTACGTCCATACATTTCGATATACAAACATTGTAAGTGAAGTTGTCATTACTTCATGATACAACGTTGATTGTGTATTGAACCTATCGATCTGATATATCTACCTTTTGATAATATATAATGTCGTAAATACGATATCTAGTTTAAAAATATAATATCTTATACAGAAAATTAAATCAGATACATTAATTACTAAAATCAATATCTTATTTATACAATTCCTTACCTTATTTACTAAATTCCATACCTTACTTACGAAATTCCATACCTTATTTACAAAATTCCATATTTTATTAACTGATTTCCATATCTTATTTATTTCCATATCTATATTCTATATCTTATTTACTATATATTCTTATTTACAAACTTCCATATCTTATTTACAGACTTCTATATCTTATTTACTATATTCCATATATCATTTACAAACTTCTATATCTTATTTACAAACTTCTATATCTTATTGACTATATTCATATATTATCTACTAAATTCCATAGCTTATTTACTTTATGATGTCTCTTATCTAATTTCCTGTTAAGACATCCAATTATCTCAATGAGTTATCGTGTATTGTACATCAGATATCTTATTTGGTAACAGTATATGTCTCATTTATTGATAATAATCTATATATAATTGAATGTTTTTTCACTGAAATTAAATAAAACACCTCATTAAAATCATATCTCATTCAGTCACTTAAATATCTCATTTACTATATATATATATATATATATGTGTGTGTGTGTGTGTGTGTGTGTGTGTGTGTGTGTGTGTGTGTGTGTGTGTGTGTGTGTGTGTGTGTGTGTGTGTGTGTGTGTGTGTGTGTGTGTGTGTCTGTGTCTGTGAGTAAATACCTTAGATATATTAGAAACTTCAAATAAGATATCATTTAATAAGATTTTATCGATAAGATATATTGATATTCAATAAATTAGATATATCATTTTTGTCAAGCGCTGCATCAACAATTCTCCTTGAATAATGACAACTTGGCTTGTTATAAACGTATTTCAAAGTGAGGAGACAAGTTAGACATCCAGATATTATGTTGTATCACTCATGGTATGTTTTCAATCAATGATTTTCTGTTGGGCTATCTTCTAGTGTTGCTGGCTGCTTTTGCGTTGGTTCTAAATTTGTTTCTAATCTTGTGAACTTATCTTATATCAACGAGAAAACTCCCAAGAAATATGTAAATGTAAATATTTAAAATAATCAACAAAAATGTAAGGAAAATATGACATTATTTTGGAACTATTTTTGTTTACTTCCTGCAGTTGATAAACAATTTGCTATTCTGTCAGTTTCCAGTACGTTTAACGTTCAATGAACGACGATTGTTTTTAAAGGAGCGTAAACACGAAAAATGCTTTCAAAATATAAGTTACAAGCTTGCCGACAAATCTCATTCCACCTTTGTTTATTCTGTGTTTTTTCCTTCTTTTTTTTTAATAAATGCAACATTGTTTAAACTAAAGATATCGTATCCGTAATAACCACACCATAAAATAACAAATAAGAACAACCATTTCCCAATTAACGACAAATTTACGCATTGTCTTTGTACTTTAAAACCACAAATTAATTTTCTTTTATTGTAATTGGATACATCAGGTATGTCTAGCTTTGATATCGTCTCTTTATACCATTGTATAATTTAATAACGAACTTTATCCAATGTTTTTATATGATGTTTAAAAGTTTACTTAGCTACAGATGTAGCGTCTATTTTATGACCTGAATGTCGGAAACTGTTGTGACGTTTAGTTATAAATGATGTCACCTTAGTGCTGTCATCTTGAAATAACAAATGCGTCATCTGTGTTCCATTTCATTTACAGGTTTTCTCTCTTGCTGTATGATCGATGTGAGAGCCGATGAAGGTAAATTCTTCCCTACATAAAATGTGGTTATTTGATATGTACATATATGATATATAACAAAAAAACTTTTACGCAATATTCACATCAGCAAAAGATAATGTGTTTGGTTCTACACTGAATACTGAACTAAAACATGAGAACTGAAACACAGTGAGTGTTTCCGTCGAGCAAATCAGGTTAAAAATGCGGTGGCGCTTGGTACCGAACACACAATGCAGATGACACAAGAGATGAGCAGAACATGTTACCAATTATGCCTACAATGTGCAAACGACACCTTTTTCTGTTCTTAATCAGTAACTTTCTTTAGTTGCGCTTTGTATCAATTAGGTATGATAAAGCTTTTAAGGTATGGTGGAAACCAACTCGCACTGGCCAATATCTTAATTTCGTTATTGAATAACCAGAAGAACGGAGACTTCGCAACGTCAGCATTGCTGTTTCATTTGACAGATTGCACTATCAATAATGAATAGTTCATAGCTTAAATCAAATTGTTATCAATACATGCCGCCGATGTGTATGAGTAATGTAAACAGAAGCATTACCTTGTTATGGTATTTATGGTCGTTATAAAGGACAGAGTGTTGCAGGTAAACAACTTATGTCGAGTTTTTACTGCAGCGATCTGTCGTCTATAAAGGCTATAAATGAGTTTGTGTTTGTATGAAAAACTCATAGTAAATCCAAGCATCCTTTCAACTGACAGAAAATATACTTTATTTGTCGCTTTCCGCTCTACTCTATGTATCTAATCAAACCCAAACGCAATCGCGTATCATTTTATATAAACCTTTACATCCAATGATTTTATATAAACCTTTACATCCATACATTTTATATAAAATTTTACATCCAATCATTCTATATAAACCTTTACATCCATACATGTTATATAAAATTTAATATTCAATCATTTTATACAAACCTTTACATCCATACATTTTATATAAAATTTAATATTCAATTATTTTATATAAACCTTTACATCCACACATTTTATATAAACCCTTGAATCTATACATTTTGAATAAGCCTTCGAAACCTTACAATTATATATGACACTTACATCCGTACTTTTTAAGTGAATTCTTGCATCCTTACAGTATATAAACTCTTACATTTGATATAAACCCATACATCCTCACATTTTATATAAACCCTTTCATATTTACATTTGATATAAACCCTTACATCCTTGCATTTTATATTAACCCTTTCATATTTACATTTGATATAAACCCATACATCCTCACATTTTATATAAACCCTTACATCCTTACATTTTATATAAACCCTTACATCCTTATATTTTATACATTTTATACACAAATAAATATGACTCATTTATTCCGTTTTCTGTTATATAAAGTTTAACACAATGAATGGTTGTGGGGTGTATTTCTTTTCTCTTTCAAACACGTCTTATTGACATAAATTCAAATGAACTGGGCACACGTCTTAGCAATTTACTAGGGCCCCTTCCGACAAAGCAATATGCAATTGGTACAATTTTCACGTGATGACAAAAGCTATAACTCAATCGATTTATTGGACAGTAGGGACAGAAAGGAAGAAGGAAGTGAAATGAGATAAATGGTGAAAAGGAGATAAGAAATTGGTGTCCCGATAGCAATGATTATCCTTTAAGTGGTTTTAAATCTCTTTTTAGATTTTATGATGGACAAAACAACAATAACTATATCAACAATTGTTTCATACGAAAGATCAGCATTTCCCCTTAGAAGAGTATCAAGATCAGGAATGAGCTGATTATCGATATTTGAAAGGAAATGTAATAGTTTTGTTCGTACATTTGAAAATTGAGAACAGACAAAAATATTCGTACTCATTTTCACTTTCATAACCAAAATGACAGACCGGTGTTGAACAAATACCTCCGCGGAATACCTTTTTTTCAGATCACTGCATTTCTTTAAATGGAGGTAGTAATTTATCAAAAGTTGTGATAAATAAATAAACACAAGCTTTGTACCCTGCAGCTATCTTGAAAGCATCAAACGATAAAAAGCCAAACACAAATCCAATTATTACAAAAACAATAGTGAACTACGTGTTTCGCGTTCTAATTTCCGTGAGTAAGTTTCGCGTCCAAGTTCATCTTGTTATCCAATCATAACATGCTAAAATATTATAGTTGCAATGGTGAATCGATTCCTCGAGAGTTGAAAAACACACACTTGTCGCAATAGAAAAGTGGTCTTAGTTATCAGAAGAATCAATATTCTTATCAATTTGTTTACTGTACGGCCAGAAGTTCCTGGTTATAAATGTGTGTCTTTGATGTGTCAACGTCACACTCTCACTGACTCGGTAAACGCTGTCATGTCCGACAATCACTGCATTTAGTAAAATTAATAAATGATAAAGACCAACAGAAAAAAGATGCATTTTTCTTACTTTTGCCTTGATAAACGTTTAGATTGAATGTAAAAACATAGCATGTGGTTAAAATGATATATGTAGATATATATATATATATAAAGAAAGAAAAATAAAGAAAAAAGAACAAAATTAGATTAAAACATAAAGATATGCAACGGTGATATTTGTGGTCAGATACCAACTACATTTCTATATTAAAACCTGTCTTTATATACTATACAAAATTATTCCATTATGCACCAAGAACAATGTATCTGTGGTTTCTTTTCATTTCTATTGATTTTTCATCTACAGAGGGAATATCATGTTTTTCATGTGATTCTGCCGAGGCTCCTGATCAGTGTACACAACTAACACAGTGTGGTCCAGATGATGTATGTATAACCTGTCCGTGCTTATCATTGGTGTGAAATAAATCACAAATATTATATTCCCATTTTCGAATACTTCACGTCAGATATCAACACAAATTATGTATTAATCAGTTCTTTATATAATGAACTCGATACAGGACCTAAATTCAATTTCTGACTTCTTTATCTCATGTACAGATTGACTTTAAACTTCTACAATTGAGTTAAATGTTATCCTTAAATGATTATCTAGAACGTAGTGTACAGAAAGTAATTACCTCAGTCATGATTGCTGTATTTGTGCTTAGAGACATAAAAAACACAGTAAATAGGATATTCAATATTCATTGAGTCTATCCTGTGTATGTGTGAATGTATTTAATTGATTCCTAAGTACTGGCTTTGTTTTTGGATCTGACTGGTGAAACACTCCACTCTCTTTAAACATGTACTAATCGTTGACCGATATCAAGATCAAAGTCTGGTAAAAAATATTAGCATCCCTTTTGGTGCTTGGGACAATAATGCCGTTCACACATATATATATAATGTATCATTAATTCCTTAATATAATTTCACAGAAATAGTGAATAGAGCGAAATACATCACTGTTCCTTATAACTTCGTGTCTTTGTCACCTCGTTAATGCTTTAAAGAGAGATCTGTCTCTGATATGTATCGTATTCACGATCTGTTTAGATAAGTAGCTATACATAGTTATAACAACTAGTGAGACAACTACCTGCATTGTGTTGTTTAGCATATCAACTCATAAAACCATTATATTATAGGTATGCTACCTAGAACATTATGTCCGGAGGGATGGAAAAAGATTATACAGAGGCGGTTGTAGAAGCAAAACGGTACTACAAATTGTTATAGTCAGACACAAAGACAAGTTTGTATAATCAATACCGTTTATTGAATAAATATATCTATACAGAATCTATTACTTATTTCAGAGAGAGCTACAACTTAAGTTCTAGTTTAGTAATGTGTAAGAAATTCTTACAGGCACACAAGTAAAACAATTTTTCATGACGCGTGCTATCATGATTAAATTTGTTAATAGCAGCGTCACAAGGTTAAACACGATATTACTATAAGCTGTGTCTCCGAAAAACATCTCTATTTAAACATATGCACGTGATCAATGCACATTGTCCGGTTTATTATTGGTATGGGAAACACACGTTACAAATTAATGCAAATTCCTTTGTTGCAGGTGTGCCATATTCAAACATGTTTATCAAACAAAGTGAAATCTGACCCAATACTTGTTGGAAAACGAGATGATTCCGTAGGAACTATTTGCGCCGAGTGCTGTAACAGACAGCTTTGTAACCTCAAGCTGTGTAACTGTTAGTATAAGTGTTGCAATTCTACTACAGTAACCTACTGTTGTATCAGTCATAGTGGTATAACATATAGCAGTCTTATACAGCCGTTAACGTTTTTGCTGTTTCCTTGATAGAATAAGATATGGAATTCTAATATAGCATGTAGCTGTGATGCTTTTTGTGGTATCAGTTTTAGCAGAACTAATATAGGATGTAGCTGTGCTTTTTCCTGTGGTATCAGGGTATCAGTTTTAGCAGAACCGTTGACATTCTGATATAGCATGTAGCTATGCTGCTTGTGTAATATCTAAGCATGGTAAAATAACACACAACTGGTTGTGAATAACTATATTCATTGTAAGGTAGCACACAGCTGTATATACCACCCATTCTTGTATAACTCTAGACATTGTTAAGTAACACACAGTTCCTTTTCCTTAGCGCCTCTGAAATATTAAATCATGTTTAAAGTACTTGTCCGATGATATACCAGCATTGATTTTATTCAGTTGACAGGATAAGTGACGATGACCCAAATAAACCTCCGAGATGTTACAGTTGTGATGATATTTTACATCCAGAAAAATGCGGAGGCATGAAAATATGCAACTTGAATGAAGTGCGTAAACGACAACTATTATCATTATTTAGTCTGCATGCAGATTATTAAATATCTATCTCTTTGGTCAATAACTTATAATACATAAAACTTGTAAACAGTTTTTAGCTCTTCTCCTTGTAGGAATTAAATAAATGATAATGAAACCATTTCTGAAGATAACTACTGCTTACAATACGATACAGATCAATAATTGGATTTGTCTAGAGTTCATTACGGTGAAGTGCGTTAAGATATGTTTTGCTTTTTTCCACAGCAATGCAGGGTAGAAGTGTATTTTTCTAACATTCACAAAGAAATTCGATATCGCAGTGACTGTTACAGAGCAGCGGTGAGTAGTGCTGTTGGGGTAGTCTCTTATTGTAAATGTTTTCTGACCTATAATCTATCTTGATTGATGTAAATATATAATGTTGTTGTTACGACATACCTTGTGGTGACTCACAAAGTTTTAGTGAGTTGAGAAAAATCCTAAATTACCAGTTTCATTAATTTAAACTCCATCGTGTGTGTTCTATTATTGTGTAAGTCTGACATATTTGGCAACATCTGATAAGCTTTATAACCTCCCTTTTTGTGAATAGTATTTTTTTTCATTCAACTAGTGTTAAAAATTACATACATCCTTATAATCTGTAATGGAGATTATTACTTTAACACCAAGATAGTTGCGATGTCGCTTTGCCTTTCCATTATGTGCTTAATATATATACCACCGATTCCTATTAATAATACAAGACGTGATATGTTGGACACTAAATTGATTTTTTTTGTTTTTGTTTTTTTTATTATCATTTTTAATAAAATTGTTTATTTTGTACTCCTGAAGTTTGATAATTTCTGTTGAATTTTAGTAATATTGTATCATAATATGATAAGACGAAGCCGTTGATTGATATGATTAAATCTATGTGGTCGTAGAACCGCTTCCTATATTGTATTTTTTCTAGGTTGGATTGTGATAAGGAAATTCTTATATCCGTGCAATATTTACTAAAAATCTAGATTAAATTCTAAAAAGTGCTTTAAATTATTTATGTATGTTGAGGACAAGCAGATTTGTTTTACTTAAACTACAGCTGATATTCAGATTGTTAAAGAAAAGGGAGATGTTTCCCAATTATAATTTCATTCAGAAAACTGTGTTTCTGTCTGATGGTATTGTTGCTATTAGCCTCGTTTCCATTTGATTATATTGGATTACTTGGATTTACCAATAACTCGGGAGACGTCGATTTTAAGTAATAAGTTTTGTTATCTTGTGAATATTTGGTAATTTCTTGTTGAAATTAAAAAAATAATCATTGATTTGATTGGCAATATTGTCAAAAGGAAGAAAACCTATTTGTTAAAATATGGGAAATTATGAACATCAACCCCCACCATTTTAACGTAGCATTATATTACTTGTTATTTCATATACGTATCAACGTGTTACTATGTTTCTCTATTCTAAGGAGTGCAATGGGCCACAAGACTTTCACCTTCCCGCCGAATCAGTTGGGAGACGTAATACTGAACAAGAAATAACTAACATACAAATATTGTCTGAATGTTGTAACACATCTTTGTGCAATAACTTCAATCCTTACAACAAAAGTAAGTAAACAACGCGATATGGTTCCCTAAAGAAGGTATGTCTGGTAGACAAGCACGATATGGTTCCCTAAAGAAAGTATGGCTGGTAGACAAGCACGATATGGTTCCCTAAAGAAATTATGTCTGGTAGACAAGCACGATATTGTTCCCTAAAGAAAGTATGGCCGGTAGACGAGCACGATATTGTTTCCTAAAGAAAGTATGTCTGGTAGACAAGCACGATATTGTTCCCTAAAGAAAGTATGGCTTGTAGACAAGCACGATATGGTTCCCTAAAGAAAGTATGGCTGGTAGACAAGCACGATATGGTTTCCTAAAGAAAGTATGTCTGGTAGACAAGCACGATATTGTTCCCTAAAGAAAGTATGGCTGGTAGACGAGCACGATATTGTTCCCTAAAGAAAGTATGGCTGGTAGACAAGCACGATATTGTTCCCTAAAGAAAGTATGTCTGGTAGACAAGCACGATATTGTTCCCTAAAGAAAGTATGGCTGGTAGACAAGCACGATATGGTTCCCTAAAGAAAGTATGGCTGGTAGACAAGCACGATATGGTTTCCTAAAGAAAGTATGTCTGGTAGACAAGCACGATATTGTTCCCTTAAGAAAGTATGGCTGGTAGACGAGCACGATATTGTTCCTTAAAGAAAGTATGGCTGGTAGACAAGCACGATATGGTTCCCTAAAGGAAGTATTGCTGGTAGACAAGCACGATATTGTTCCCTAAAGAAAGTATGTCTGGTAGACAAGCACGATATGGTTCCCTAAAGAAAGTATGTCTGGTAGAGAACACCATATAGTTCACAAAAGTAATTATGTCTGGTAAACAACACCATGTGTTTACATTACGAAAGTATGTTTGGCAGACGACACCATGTGTTAACATAAGCCAAGTTTGTCTTGTAAACAATTCCATGAGTTTCCCAAAGAAGTGTGTCTGGTAGACAACACGCTATGTTAATATAGAAAGTGTGTCTAATAGACAACACCATGTGTTTACATAAGGAAAATGAGTCTAATAGATACACCATGTGTTTACTTAAAGAAAATGTGTCTACTAGACAACAACATGGGATTACATAAAAAAAATATGTCTAGAAGACATCACAAAGTGTTTAATCAAAACAAGTGTGTCCAGTAGACAACACCATATGTGTACATAAGGAAAGTTGTCAATCAGGCAACACCATGTGTTTACTTAATGGAAGTGTAGTAGACAACACCACGTGTTTATATCAAGAACGAAAATGTGTCTAGCAGACCACACCATGTGTTTATTAATCGAAAATGTGTTTGGTAGACAACATCCTGTGATTACTTACGGAAAATGTGTTTGGTAGACAACATCCTGTGATTAGTAACACAAAATGTGTTTGATAGACAACATCCTGTGATTGCTTACACAAAATGTGTTTGGTAGTCACCACAATGTGTTTCTTATACAAAGTGTTTGTTTCAAGAAAGTGAGTCTAGTAGACAACATCCTGTGATTACTAACACAAAATGTGTTGGATAGACAACATCCTGTGATTACTTACACAAAGTGAGTTTCGTAGACAACATCCTCTGTTGACATAAAGAAAGGGAATCTGGTAGACAACATCCTGTGGTTACTTACACAAAATGTGTTTGGTAGACAACATCCTGTGATTACTAACACAAAATGTGTTGGATAGACAACATCCTGTGATTACTAACACAAAATGTGTTGGATAGACAACATCCTGTGATTACTAACACAAAACGTGTTGGATAGACAACATCCTGTGATTACTAACACAAAATGTGTTTGGTAGACAACATCCTGTGATTACTAACACAACATGTGTTGGATAGACAACATACTGTGATTACTTATTAAAGAAAACATGTCCAGCAGACAATATCTTGCGTTTACCTTACGAAACTGTGTCTACAATAGACACCCTTGTGCTTATTTATGGAAAGTGTGTCTCGTGGACAACGCCATGTGCTAACTCAAAGAAAGCATGACTAGTAGAAAACAAAATGTGGTTGAATCAAGAAAGGGTGTCTAGGAGGTTTAATTAGGAGAAGTGTATCTAGTAAAAAATAGATGTGTTTACTACAGGAAAGAGAGCTGGTAGACACCACAATGAGTATACGTCAAGGAAGAATGTTTATTACACAACTACTTGTGTTTATATAAAGAAAGTGTGTCTGGTAGACATCTCTTTGTGTTTATTTCAAGGAAGTGTGTCCATTAGACATAACCAATATGTTTTCATAAGAAAATTCATCAAGTAGACAACACAAAGTGATTGCATACGGAAAGTGTGTTTAGTGGACAACACATGTGTTTTCTTAATGTGTTTATTTTAAGAAATTGTGTTTAGTAGCCAACACATGTGTTTTCTTAATGAACGTGTCCCTAATACACAACAGCGTGTTAACTTAAAGAAAATGTCTCTCGTTGACAACATTTGTGTTTACTTTAAGAGAGTGTGTCTGGTGAGCAAACCATGAGTTTTCTTAAAGGAAGTGTGTCTAGTAGGCAAAATCAAGTGTATAAATAAGGTAAGTTTTTCTACTAGACAACAACATGTGTTTACATAAGGAAATTGGGTCTAGTAGACAACACCTTTTGTTTACATAATGAAAGTGAGTCTTGTAGACAAAGGCATGTGTTTTCTCAATAAAAGTGTCTCTAGAAGACAACACCAAGTGTTTATCTGAAGAAAGTTCAATTAGTAGACAATGACATGTGTTAACCGAAAAACAATGTGTGTAGAAGACAATATTATGTGTTATTACATAAAGAAAACGTGTCTAGTAGATAAAACCATTTGTTTACCGAAAGACAAATACAGTTTTACATAAGGAAAATTTGTCTGTAGTCAAAACAATGTGTTTTCAAAAGGAAAGTGTGTATAGTAGACAAGACCATGTGTTTTCAAAAGGAAAGTTTATATAGTAACCAAGACCATGTGTTTTCAAAAGGAAAGTGTGTTTAGTAGACATGACCATGTGTTTACATAAGGAACGTTTTTTAGTAGACAAGACTGACGTTTTACATAAGTTTGTCTTGTTAACAAACTTACGTATTTATGAAAAGACAGTGTGTATAGTAAACAAAACAAAGTACGTGTAGTAGGCAAAACCATGTGTTGTCTAAAGGAAAATGTGTCTGGTAGGCAAAAATATGTGATTTTTTCAAGAAAGTGTGTCCATTAGGCAAGACCACGTATTTTCATAAGGAAAGTGTGTCATGTACACAGCATCAGTATGGCTCTTAAAGCGGCATCATGTATTTACATAAGGAAATTGTGTGTTTTAGACAACACCATGTGTTTACATCAGGTAAATTTGTCTAGTAGACAACAACACTTGTTGACGTGAGATGTATAGTAGACAACACCATGTGTTTACCTAGGAAAAGTTGGTCTTATAGCGGTTACATATATTAACATTAGGAAATTGTGTGTAGTAGATAACACCATGCGTTTACTTAAAAGAAGTTTATCTAGTAAACAACACTGTGTTCACATAAGAAAAGTGCCTCTTGTACACAAAGCTGTGTGTTTTCTTTATGAAAGTGTGTCTAGGTGACAATACCCTGTGGTTACATAAGGAGTGCGTCTAGTGGAAAACACCATATGTTTATACAAAAATGTTTGTCTAGTAGGCAAAACCATGTGTACACATAAAGTAAGTGAGTGTAGTAGACAACAAGTTGTGTTGACATGATGAAAGTGGATCTAGTAGACAACAATTTGTGTTGACATGATGAAAGTGGGTCTAGTAGACAACAACTTGTGTTTTAAATAAAATAAAATATGTCTAGTAGACAAAACCATTTATTGACAAATTGAAAGAGTGTCTAGTAAACAACACCATGAATTTACTTTAAAATAGTGTGTCTAAAAGACAAATACATGTTTTTACATAAGAAAAATTTGTCTAGTAGACAAAACTATTTGTTTTCTAAAAAAGTGTGTTTAGTAAACAACTCCGTGTGTTTGCATACGGAAAGTTTGTCTAGTAGACAAAACCAGGTGTTTTCTTAAAGAAAATGTGTGTAGTAGACAACACCATGTGTTTACATAAGGAACGTTTGTCTAGTAGACAAGAATAACGTTTTAAATAAGACAAGTGTTTCTAGTTAACAAACTCATATTTTTATAAAAAGAAAGTGTGTATAGTAAACAAACCAAAGAACATGTAGCAGACAAAAAACCATGTGTTTTCTTATAGAAAATTTGTCTGTTAGGAAAACGTATGTGTTTTCTTAAAGAAAATGTGTCTGGTAGGAAAAAGTATGTGTTTTCTTAAAGAAAATGTGTCTGGTAGGAAAAAGTATGTGTTTTCTTAAAGAAAATGTGTCTGGTAGGAAAAGGCATGTGTTTTCTTAAAGAAAATGTGTCTGGAAGGAAAACGCATGTGCTTTCTTAAAGAAAATGTGTCCAGTAGGCAAAATCAAATCTTTTCTAAACGAAACTGTGTTCATTAGGCAAAACCGTTTGTTTACATGTTGTTGAAGTCGAGAGAGAATCTGAACTCAACTTTAGGAAGAAACAAGTACTATCTTTAGTCCAGCCTTATTGGTTATTACACGGTGGGTGTTTAATGGAGCTCGTTTACATGACCTATAATCGGCATCATGATGACGCTACCTGATTGTCAATGGCTTCACGAGTGCCAAAAAGACTGAATGAGATCTTTTTGTAAAGTTATGCTGTAACCTGGCGTTAGGACAAACCAGCACACACCATTCCCTTGTCCCTATTAATTTCCTTGTCAGTTTTACGTAATTGAGTTTGTCTTTGTGTAATATTCGCCAAAACTTTAACCTTCGAATTACTTTTTTTGCAAATTGTGAGTAGTGTAATGCGATTCATGTTGATATCTTTTATCTCTTCAACACCATCTATGTGGTAAATCACATTTATCCAAACCTTGGATCATTGTGTACGTCTTTGAACAGTCGACGTTCAAAGTTAAGCAAAAGTACCTGTCTCGGTCTCAATCACACACTACAAACCGACATACTTCAATACATTTCTGTCACTTAAAATTGTGTTCTTCAATGTTGACATTTCATTGATTTTTATCACCAATTGATATGTTTAATTTACAGCTGGCCATGACAGCGTTGGCAAGATCACGGCAGTGGATACCAATTGTCGTAAGTATAACAGCATTATCACACTCAACATATTCCCAAGCGTTATCAAAACTCAAAATGAAAAAATCATCCTCTAGAGAAACTTTTGAAGCTGTTCTGCAAAGACACCATAGCTAGTTGAAGTAACATTTAAAACATACTTCGGGATTTCTGTTCCAAGAAGTATCTGATACTACTACATAAAATACTGGGATTTTAGATCTAAAGCATATCGAACAAAAATTACTCAAAGATGTTTACTTTTGATAGAATTGAATACGGAAGCTTGTTGAAATCTAATTATTTGTGACTTTTCAACTGAAACCACACTTACTTCTTTCGTTGGAAATAGAAGGTAACCATTTAGATAAGTATCAGGATTCAAAAATGCTTATATAATTTTCACACAATAATTACCCCATGGGTTTCAGAACTGTTCAGCAGGTATATTGATGACCGTCTCTCTCTAGGTTGGATGATATAAATAAATATCTGTATTCCGATTATAAAGCTTTTTTTGTAATTTTCGGAGAGCTTGGCTTCATAATTTGGGGAAAATTATATTTACGCTTGACATCAAGATTAGCTAACCTTTATCTACTATTTCAGATATTGCTGCTTAGAGAAAAAGCTAAGAGAATGTTATCTTACTACATCTATTCACTGGGTGTTTACACACTCGTGGCTGAAGTAGACTCGATGTTAAAACATGCAGTTCGAAGCAGTATAAAGATAATTTTCTAATTTTATGGCTTTTCTACTGAAAATTTATTTCTTTTTCTAAAAGCTACAACACCAACTACAGCTGGTACTCTTACAACGACTACAACCTCTACAACGACTACAACCTCTACAACTACAACGACCATGCCAACTACAACCAAACTAACAACTCCAAAACCAACTACTCCAAGTAGGATACTTTATTCTTTTCTTTTTTTTTTTTTTTTTTGCGCGCTTCCTTCGCTTTTCTGGTCAAAACAGAACATGCAAATGCTTGTGGTGCTTTAATTGTTTTTGCCTTGTTTTTGAGAGGAGCAAAAATAGTTTAATCAGAGGGTAATGCTTTACAGGTTAATGATAAAACTTTCCTCTGTCTTTGTATCACCACTATCAACAATTACAGCAACGACAACCACGCCTACAACTACCACCACGCCTACAACTACCACCACGCCTACAACAACCACGCCGACAACCACCACTACGCCAACAACCACCACCACGCCAACAACCACCACCACGCCTACAACGACAACTACGCCTACAACGACAACCACGCCAACAACCACCACCACGCCTACAACTACCACCACGCCTACAACAACAACCACGCCTACAACTACCACCACGCCCACAACCACCACGCCGACAACCACCACTACGCCAACAACCACCACCACGCCTACAACCACCACCACGCCTACAACGACAACCACGCCTACAACAACAACCACGCCTACAACCACCACCACGCCCACAACAACCACAACGCCTACAACCACAAGCACGCCTACAACAACCACAACGCCTACAACCACAACCACGCCTACAACCACCACCACGCCCACAACCACAACCACGCCAACAACCACCACCACGCCCACAACCACCACAACGCCTACAACTACCACCACGCCTACAACTACCACCACGCCTACAACCACAACCACGCCAACAACTACTACATTGGTACCGAGTAGGTCGATGGCATATTCAAAAGGAAGAAACTTGTTAATGATATTTTTTATACAGTATTAACTAATTTCATATTCCTGTACTTTATTGGATAATTTGCTTCTGGTAAAGGTTTGTGCTTGCGGTGTTTCTCCTTTGACGTTGATCTCGTTGCGATATTTTGACTGCATTTGTATAAAACTGAAGTAAAAGACCATTATTGTCATATGTTCGACAATAAAATCTTTAAATCACAAACAAGTATATTTTGAAAGTATTATCAAAGTGAATATATAAGGTTTTTTTTAGTATACAATAGAAATATTCCATAATACTTATTTACATAAACATGGGAAAATGTATTCAATTAAACGTAACATGTAGTCTGAAACAAGACTGCTGACACCAACTGAACGTTCTAGGAACAAACTGCACACTTATAACTACATAGAAACGAAAAGTGTTATAACGGCCGATCGGAAAGAATGCTAACAATGATAGGATGTGATTATATAAAACCGTATTAAGTCTATCATTAGACGATTTTTAACAATCATACAGTTCATTACACTTTGTACTATATAATTGATATACCCCAGAGCCTAAGTAATCCACTCATGTGTTGCAGCTTCATGTTATGTATGTAATGGACCGCCATTTGTTTGCGAGTCACACGTGAGGCGTCAGACATGTAGCACCGTGGACCAGCAGTTCTGTCTCAACAGGTTTGTCAACAACGACGACGGCACGAGATCTGTGTTTAGAAGGTAAACGTTTCATTTACCTACATAAGTATTTTTTCTTTAAATTGTTAACTTTTACGATATCTTCTTTTTAAATTGCATTTTTGTAAAAGCTATACCTGACATAAACATGTGGTATCAGTTATACTTTGTTTTGTATCATACAAAACATGACGGTCATGTGATATCAGTTATAATTTGTTTTGTATGTCATGTGATATCAGCTATACTTTGTTTTGTATGTCATGTGATATCAGCTACACTTTGTTTTGTATGTCATGTGATATCAGCTACACTTTGTTTTGTATGTCATGTGATATCAGTTATACGTTGTTTCGTATGTCATGTGATATCAGTTATAATATGTTTTGTATGTCATGTGATATCAACTATACTTTGTTTTGTATGTCATGTGATATCAGTTGTAATTTGTTTTGAATGTCACGTGATATCAGTTGTAATTTGTTTTGTATGTCACGTGATATCAGTTATAATTATTTTGTATGTCATGTGGTGTCAGTTATGATTTGTTTTGAATGTCACGTGATATCAGTTATAATTATTTTGTATGTCACGTGATATCAGTTATAATTATGTCATGTAGCATTCTAGGCTGTGTATCGCCTGAAGATTAAACCTTACCTTGTACTTTCATGATTGACATAATGATCTCAACAGATTTTTTTTTTATCTTGTTCGTATTTCGATATTTTGTTTTCGTGTGCTAGGAAATATATCTTCGTTCTTAAATTGATTTTTAATTTATATTAGAGATCGTCTGGTTCCATGGATTTACCTGTTATACAGTTACTTTGTCTTTCCTGTTTGATACACTGAAGTATGCAGATTTTCCCCATAGAGTGCTTTAAAAGAAACGTATCTCTTTCTGGTATTTTGTACATATGCCCGTTAACGTCCGATATAAATGTATTCACGAACTTCATGCCTGGTGCCTGCAAATCATGGGAATGATCGGAGGTGCTGCCATCATTTTAATAGTGTAATACTCATTCTTTTTGTCATTATTCACACAAGTTGTGTATCAGGGCGTGTTGTACAGTGCCCTTAAAAAGTTCATCTTTAGTACAAAGAGTGATTGACAACTGTAGTTTTGAGAGCTTTCGAAAATCTCTGATTCAGAATTCAAATAACAATTTTTGACAATAGTTCACGGTTCACCGAACGGAAGAAAGTGTAAAGTCAGCTGACAAATTTGTCACGACGCATTTCGTCACAATAACATTTTTTTTATTCTGTATACATTCATCCCAGCCTCTATTGATGAATATCAATCTCTACATTGCCTTGTTTTATCTGGATATATCGAATACAAAAAATAAACTTTAAAATTCAGAATTGATGAAAAACAAGCAAAATGTTGAAATTATCCTGTTGGTCGTATAACCATCAGAAAAGGAAATTAAAGAAACGACCAACTCGTCTCATCAGACTATGTCTAGACTCCCTATAACACTAAAATAAAAATTATAGCAGGTATATATTTCTACTAAACTGCATGACATGGGTGACGATTTCGGTCTTTAATAGGTAACAACCCTCCTTCACTATCGTACGTTGTTTACATGTAACAGGTGATGCGACATTCAAGGCTGCATGACATGCAGTGTTGATTTTGTGTGAAGAAACAGTCATAGTTTAACCTTGTTTCGATGAGTTTGACTTACTCTTCTGTTAATATGTCGTTATGTTTAATTTAAAATTCATTGTTAGATATAAGACCAGTCTTTACGATATAACATTATTCTCTACGACCAGCTGCGGCACGGAGAACGACTGTAAGATACAGTGGCTGGCAGCGACGTCCGACCGACATGAATGCACTGACTACGACACAACGCAACTACATCTGTATAGCTTCGAATGCACGTATTGTTGCACGTCGGCCTTCTGTAACCGCGACCTAGTGCCGGCTAAAGCCGACTTGTACGTCGGAATTAACCAAGGATGACGTCGGCATGGCGTCCCATCACTGCTAACGTATGATTGAATATTCATTGCTTTGGAGAATAAATATTGCTGTGTCTGGTAACAGTTTGTTTATCTTTAGTGAACGGTATCCGAACTTGTATCGTAAACATGTTTCTTGTAAAAATACATTGATTTGTATTACTTGAACATATATATTAGTTACAAGCCATATATATATATATAGAGAGAGAGACAGACAGAGAGAGAGAGAGAGAGAGAGAGAGAGAGAGAGAGAGAGAGAGAGAGAGAGAGAGAGAGAGAGAGAGAGAGAGAGAATTAATCACTTAACATGACAAACAAATATATCACTAAGGTTTTCAGGCCTCGCGGCCATCTTCAGGTGATTACATTACATGTACATTACATTGTCATGTTAAGTGATTAATTTTCTCTGTATATACGATACACAAAGTTTTTATCTTTTATATATATATATAAATATACTGAGAACAGATAAGTATAATATAGGGAGATGTATCGCATCATGTATGTTTTAAACCACAGTTCACAGTTAACTATCATAAAAATAGACTACATATCAATGGTGATTATATATAAGGTATACATCTGACCTAGGTCACAACCACTTTGATGTCAGCACAATAGATTAGCTTTGATTCGAAAAATCCGGTATCCCTCCTCCCGAACACACTCTTTTCGGAGTGTATGTAAGACAAGGGGAAAGAAGGTTGCAAAATCGTCTCCCTACTTCTTGGTATCCAGAATGGTTAAACCATAGACTTTTCAATCGAAAAATAAACTTAACCTTAGGAACTTTTGTCGAAGTTATGCAAGAATTTATACCAGGTACCAATGTTAGATAGGATACAACAGGCATGACTATTCGATAACGTTAACGTAAATTATCATTCTCGCAATCCAATTGTAAAAAAACTTTATATAAACTCCCGAGTGATTGGTCGTATTTAGTTCCGTTCGGTTTACATGACAACGCTTGAACTTGAAATTAACTCCTATAGCTGTACTGTTGGTGAAGAAAGCTGATATACAGTCATCATTATTTTTTACGGTCAATTGTTATGTCACATGTTGAGTGATATGGTCATCAATAGAGAGACTTGTTCTTGTATCAAATGATGTGTTTAAACTATTTGGTGATAATAGGTCAGTCACATCATTCTCAAGTTCAACTCTATTAATCAATGGAAAATAAGAAGAAATATTGTTGGTTAAAAAGAGAATATATATTTTAAATCACTTTACGACCTCAGTGATGCGCGACATTAATGATATTCCTTTGAAGTTACACTTCAAACTGCCCCGATACTGACTGAAGTGTTAGTTAACCAAACACAATAGAAATAGGTAAAAACAACTCGCGCTCAGACTTACTTAGATATATATGTACAGGTAAGAAAACGAAGGGAAATAACTCGTACTCCAGTTTACCCCCTTCGTAAGCGTGAAAATTACTTTTTTACCTTGAGTGACAGCGTGAAAAATTTCCATGTCGCGAAAAGTTGAGAGTTGATTATGCGAAAAAAAGCACGCACGAAAACATAAACTTTTACAGTAATTTCGTTATATATTTATTGTCACCATACTGTATGAAAATATACTGACATGTTTTCCAAGAAAAAAAATGAACGTGTAGCTTGAAATTTTCAATTTTCTTGTATATGCTAAACCTAGAATGAAATCCGTACGAAATTATTGAAATTTTGCATTCCCTATCTTTTTAAACATGTGGGATTGAGATATATCTAGCTGTGTTGCTTACATACAGTAAGCGTTCATTTTTAACTGAAATCCATGAGATTTATAAAGCTCCTTGGAAAGTCTCCCTCGCCCTCCCCATCCTTTTGCGATTCAAACATGATATATTTCAACTGATACTGCCTCCTTGAAAAACGTTTTCTTCAAATTGAAACCGAAATCCTCAACGCCAACACCAGCCATCTCTCCGTGCTTCGTACTTAAATCATATTTAAAAAGTCGTCTTCCTACTCCGTTCGTAAATATCTGTATCCGCCCCTGACTCGACATTAGGACCGCAGGTACAGTGTGACAACCGCGACAGTTAAATACTGTTTGAGGTTACCGTTATAAGTGAGGAAAAAGTTATGACAGTCTTATTCTCCAATCCCTTTTCCTTAATCTACCAAGTCAAATCAATGAATGTTTATCACTTATGTTCAAAATATATGTCACATGTGTGAAGCTTGAATTCCCGCGAAACTGCTTACAGGATTTATCTCCCTTCCACCACGGACTTGTAAATGTGCCTTTTAGCGTATACCAAACGGTAAATGGAGTATTTGTTCAATATCCACTTGTCTAACCGCAAAAATAAGTACAGGTGAGACAGTGTTGTACAGATGAGACAGTGTTATACAGGTGAGACAGTGTTGTACAGGTAAGACAGTGTTATACAGGCGAGACAGTGTTATACAGGTGAGACAGTGTTGTAAAGGTGAGACAGTGTTGTACAGGTGAGACAGTGTTGTACAGGAGAGACAGTGTTGTACAGGTAAGACAGTGTTATACAGGTGAGACAGTGTTAAACAGGTAAGACAGTGTTATACAGGTGCGACAGTGTTGTACAGGCGAGACAGTGTTATACAGGTCAGACAATGTTATACAGGTGAGACAGTGTTGTACAGGTAAGACAGTGTTATACAGGTGATACAGTGATATACAGGTGAGACAGTTTTGTACAGGAGAGACAGTGTTATACAGGTGAGACAGTGGTGTACAGGTGAGACAGTGTTATACATGAGAGACAGTGTTATACAGGTGAGAAAGTGATATACAGGTGAGACAATGTTGTACAGGAGAGACAGTGTTATACAGGTAAGACAGTGTTATACAGGTGAGACAGTGTTATACAGGTGAGACATTGTTGTACAAGAGAGACAGTGTTATACAGGTGAGACAGTATTGTACAGATGAGACAGTGTTGTACAGGTGAGATAGTGTTGTCTAGGTGATACAGTGTTATACAGGTGAGACATTGTTGTACAGGTGAGACAGTGTTGTACAGGCGAGACAGTGTGGTACAGGTGAGACAGTGTTGTATAGGTGAAACAGTGTTATACAGGTGAGACAGTGTTGTACAGGAGAGACAGTGTTATACAGGTGAGACAGTGCTATACAGTTGAGACAGTATTATACAGGCGAGACAGTGTTGTACAGGTGAGACAGTGTTGTACAGGTGAGACAGTGTTGTACAGTTGAGACAGTGTTGTACAGGTGAGACAGTATTATACAGGTGAGACAATGTTGTACAGGTGAGACAGTGTTATACAGGTGAGACAGTATTGTACAGGTGAGATAGTATTATACAGGTTAGACAATGTTGTACAGGTGAGACAGTGTTTTACAAGTCAGACAGTGTTATACAGGTGAGACAGTGTTGTACAGGTGAGACAGTATTATACAGATGAGACAGTGCTATACAGTTGAGACAGTGTTATACAGGCGAGACAGTGTTTTACAAGTCAGACAGTGTTATACAGGTGAGACAGTGTTGTACAGGTGAGACAGTATTATACAGATGAGACAGTGCTATACAGTTGAGACAGTGTTATACAGGCGAGACAGTGTTGTACAGGTGAGACAGCGTTGTACAGGTGAGACAGTGTTGTACAGGTGAGACAGTGTTGTACAGGTGAGACAGTGTTGTACAGTTGAGACTATGTTGTACAGGTGAGACAGTGTTACACAGGTCAGACAGTGTTATACAGGTGAGACAATGTTGTACAGGTGGGACAGTATTATACAGGTGAGACAATGTTGTACAGGTGAGACAGTGTTATACAGGTCAGACAGTGTTATACAGGTGAGACAGTATTGTACAGGTGAGATAGTATTATACAGGTTAGACAATGTTGTACAGGTGAGACAGTGTTTTACAAGTCAGACAGTGTTATACAGGTGAGACAGTGTTGTACAGGTGAGACAGTATTATACAGATGAGACAGTGCTATACAGTTGAGACAGTGTTATACAGGCGAGACAGTGTTTTACAAGTCAGACAGTGTTATACAGGTGAGACAGTGTTGTACAGGTGAGACAATATTATACAGATGAGACAGTGCTATACAGTTGAGACAGTGTTATACAGGCGAGACAGTGTTGTACAGGTGAGACAGCGTTGTACAGGTGAGACAGTATTGTACAGGTGAGATAGTATTATACAAGTTAGACAATGTTGTACAGGTGAGACAGTGTTTTACAAGTCAGACAGTGTTATACAGGTGAGACAGTGTTGTACAGGTGAGACAGTATTATACAGGTGAGACAATGTTGTACAGGTGAGACAGTGTTACACAGGTCAGACAGTGTTATACAGGTGAGACAATGTTGTACAGGTGGGACAGTATTATACAGGTGAGACAATGTTGTACAGGTGAGACAGTGTTATACAGGTCAGATAGTGTTATACAGGTGAGACAGTGTTGTACAGGTGAGACAGTATTATACAGGTGAGACAATGTTGTACAGGTGAGACAGTGTTATACAGGTCAGACAGTGTTATACAGGTGAGACAGTGTTGTACAGGTGAGACAGTGTTATACAGGTGAGACAATGTTGTACAGGTGGGACAGTATTATACAGGTGAGACAATGTTGTACAGGTGAGACAGTGTTACACAGGTCAGACAGTGTTATACAGGTGAGACAATGTTGTACAGGTGGGACAGTATTATACAGGTGAGACAATGTTGTACAGGTGAGACAGTGTTATACAGGTCAGACAGTGTTATACAGGTGAGACAATGTTGTACAGGTGAGACAGTATTATACAGGTGAGACAATGTTGTACAGGTGAGACAGTGTTATACAGGTCAGACAGTGTTATACAGGTGAGACAGTGTTGTACAGGTGAGACAATATTATACAGGTGAGACAATGTTGTACAGGTGAGACAGTGTTATACAGGTCAGACAGTGTTATACAGGTGAGACAATGTTGTACAGGTGAGACAGTATTATACAGGTGAGACAGTGTTATACAGGTGCGACAGTGTTATACAGGTGAGACAATGTTGTACAGGTGAGACAGTGTTATACAGGTGAGACAGTGTTGTACATGAGAGACAGTGTTATACAGGTGAGACAGTGATATACAGGTGAGACAGTTTTGTACAAGTAAGACAGTATTATACAGGTAAGACAGAATTATACAGGTGAGACAGTGTTGTACATGATGTATTATACTGTTTCTTTCATCTGACGTTTATATTTCATCCTATACTATTCATTCATCTTGAATCACAATCATGGATAATATGTTGTCATAGCAAATCTTGTTGCCATTGGAAACAATCCTTAACAACTGAATTGCACCGCCATTATCATAATAGACTTTAATGTATTTAATTATAAATAGATAAACAATAAATCAATCAATAGGTGATCTTCGCTTCTTTAATATGTAACTTCAACTTTATCTCTTCCAAATTCTAGGAGTCCAATGTCATCAATTCTTTTTCTATTTTTGATTCATTTGTTCACGAATCTTTCGACGGTCTAGACATTGTAAAGCCTAAAGCAAGGCTAATATTAACTAAAATTATCTGCTTGTTTCTCCGTTGGTCCTCCCAGATATCTTGAGTTTAAGCGGAATCAAAAATTATAGATGGCTATCATAACGTTAATCCTGTGAATAACTTCAACACGTTTGTTATCTGTAGTTATTTGAGAGCAAAAAATAGCACATATTGGCTGATCAAATGACATCTTGTTCAAGAACAACATTCTGTTTTCTTACACGTCCAAATATCAAAAGTAGAACTTTAAGACATTTTTTTGTAATTCAAAACGGGAGAATCAAACTTCCACTGGTTGTGTTTGACCCTCAATATCCTGCAGGATTCCGTTTTCACTCCTATATCTTTCTCTTCCTTGAGTATGTGTTTGTTTTTCATTTAGATATGATCCATTTTAAATCGCCATTGCTCTTTATGAGCACGCTAAGCAATTGATGATATCATTTACCTGTGTATATTACACCGATCGCCTACAACTTATTGATCAGAACATTTGAAAACAAGACACATCGTATTGATAATTTGATATCTCATTTAACCTGCTACAGACTTTTTTTCACCTTGAGTATAAATTAATAATTTAATCGTTTGCAAAAAAAAATAGTCTTGAAGTTCAAAATAATCCCTTTGCTAATATCACAATCCAAAAACAGAGTATCGATAACTATTCATATGTAGTCAAGGATACTCCACAATATTAGAGGCACGGTCCTGTTTTTATGGAATTCTAGTTTGAATTATCGTTATGTACACATGCTGGTATTTTCTTGTTGAAAGACTATACCAATATTTGCTAGTGATGTACTAATTGGTCTGCTAGCAATGATATTCCGCCTTGTATCGTGTTCCTTCATGTAACGCATGTTTTTTTTTGTTTTTTGTTTTTGTTGTTTTTTGTTTTTTTGTTTTCTTTTTTTTTTTAGATATTTTAAAATAAGAAAATAAAAAAGAGATTTCATTTTTTGCAGACTTATTGGCATGGCAGTAGGAACTAGACGTAACAATCGGAAGCTGGCAGTTTCACGCGAACACGCATTTCATAAAAAAAAAACCCAGTCAAATAGCAGCGCTTGTTCCCTCTTAACACGACAAGAACTTCTTATTGGTTCGAAAAGTCTTCGGAGGCTATTATAAATTTGATATTTAAGTAGCGTCTTTAAACACAGAATTTCAAGCTCGGTCTCAAATTGTCGTAGTTGAAACAAGGAAAGTGGTGATAAATTGTCATCTTTCAGCATCATTCAGATTTTTGTTTTCATTTTTACTCAGAATCGATCTGACGTCACTGACGAGGTACATTGCAAATAAGTTAATTCTTTAAAACTAACGTGTTAATGTATTTCTACATTTAGAATAATGAAGTAATAAATTAATGCCTTTGTCCAAATTAATTTCACTCGCATTTGATGAAATGTTTCCGTCTGTAAATGTTATTGTGTTCACGTTATTTTCAAAATTCAATTTTATTTGAATCGATATGCAAGATTCTGTCAATTTTAGTTTTCATCTGCGTCTGTTTCTGTATTAACGGGTGTCCATATCGATATTCAAATTACAACTATTTCGACGAGGTTCCCTAATGAGAACTAATGGAATATTTTCTTCACCTGATTGTATAATGAGGCACACATCTTTTCCGTAGAATTAAAAACAAAAAAATGGAGAAGGGGAAGACAAATGCATGTTATCAACAATGCCGTCTTTTGTCTTCCACTAGCAAACCGCCATTGTAAAACTGGAACAGGATATCCGTAGTTACCAGCCGAATTATCAACTCAGTAGCGTACCAATTCAAGCGTTGAGAATTAATACTAGCTTGTAAGTTTTGAATATAAAAACGGATCGGATCCTTTTTAATCTGATGACAACAGATTTTCCGCACTATAACAGGAGATGACCGTACGCAGTCGAATGATGGAACTTCATGAATATGCTGGCTTGGATCCACTCTGAGAGTGGATTAAAATCATGCGGTGAAACTTACTTGAAAGAAATAGCAACTTAAAATTCTAAATGAAAGCATCGCTCAAGTCTGTATATCTTGATCCGGATTTCAAAAACGATGAACGATTTGCAACAAAAAGGTATTACAGATAAGATATTTAACACTGTTGTATTTTCAAGAAGAACTTTCGGAAATCGTTCCTGCACATTATCCGACATGTCCAAACCCTACCCATTTTTCTAAGTGTCATTCATACTACTGTACAGATATATGGTTGTAAATCAAACTGGGTAAAAAGTACTTCTACTCCGAAAATTAAATATACGGACAATGAAATCACGACGATGGTAGTAGAATTTCTGGTTTACTTCAACTTTGTGAAGTGTTTTGACAAGATCCTCCAAAAAACCACTGACATACCCTAAGGATTTAATTGTTCTTGTCTTTGAATGATTTATTTATTTGGTTTGTTATCAAACGATGATGACCTGATCAAACTTTTAACAAATCGTCAGTGTGCACGCCGAACAAGTGAGTCGGACTCGTCACATAGAAAGGTTGGGAGCGAGTCGGACTCGTCACATAGAAAGGTCAAGAGCGAGTCTGACTCGTCACATAGAAAGGTCAAGAGCGAGTCGGACTCGTCACATAGAAAGGTCAAGAGCGAGTCGGACTCGTCACATAGAAAGGTCAAGAGCGAGTCGGACTCGTCACATTGAAAGGTCATGAGCGAGTCAGACTCGTCAGATAGAAAGGTCAGGAGCGAGTCGGACTCGCCACAAAGAAAGGTCAGGGGTGAGTCGGACTCGTCACATAGAAAGGTCAAGAGTGATTCGGACTCGTCACATAGAAAGGTCAAGAGCGAGTTCAACTCGTCACATAGAAAGGTCAAGAGAGAGTTCAACTCGTCACATAGAAAGGTCAGGAGCGAGTCGGAATCATCACATCACAAGTACATGCAGACTTATATGGGGTTAATTAAGACAGACATACGTTACAATGACAGCTGTCATACGATGCAAATGGAGCCACTCAGTGGGTCATGGCGTCAGTGTAGACAGACATTGGAAATAACTAAACCTGTTAATATTTAATACTAAACGGCAGACCCGTATTATATCCTTAACTCTGTCCTTATGTCATAGATAATTAGTACATGATATTTCATATTACAAAAGTTCCAAATCTGTCACCTCCTCCAGCATCAAAGAAATCGATTTTTGAAAATGAAGTGCGTTTCTTGATTTCGTATGACGAATATTTCTGACAAGGAGTTAAAAATTCATTCCTCTTCTATAATTACTCTGGTCACTGTTTTAAGGTAATTTTTGGTTGTTTTAATTTCAATCTCATACTAGATAGAATGCGTGACATACTCTTCCATTTAAGTATTTGAGTAGGCTGAGTACTTGAAGGATATACAACGTAAAACTCTAGTATCACAAATGGAGTTTACCTCTTCCGGATCAAAAGTAACATTAAAAAAAAAGTGAAAAGATAGATAGATACTGAAATAAAAAGTGAAAAGATAAACTGATACTGAAATAAAAAGTGAAAAGATAAATAGATACTGAAATAAAAAGTGAAAAGATAGATAGATACTGAAATAAAAAGTGAAAAGATAGATAGATACTGAATTAAAAGTGAAAAGATAGATAGATACTGAATTAAAAGTGAAAAGATAGATAGATACTGAATTAAAAGTGAAAAGATAAACTGATACTGAAATAAAAAGTGAAAAGATACTGAAATAAAAAGTGAAAAGACTGAAATAAAAAGTCAAAAGATAGATAGATACTGAATTAAAAGTGAAAAGATAAACTGATACTGAAATAAAAAGTGAAAAGATAAATAGATACTGAAATAAAAAGTGAAAAGATAAATAGATACTGAAATAAAAAGTGAAAAGATAGATAGATACTGAAATAAAAAGTGAAAAGATCAATAGATACTGAATTAAAAAGTGAAAAGATAGATAGATACTGAAATAAAAAGTTAAAAGATAAATAGATACTGAAATAAAAAGTGAAAAGATAAATAGATACTGAAATAAAAAGTGAAAAGATCAATAGATACTGAAATAAAAAGTGAAAAGATAAATAGATACTGAAATAAAAAGTGAAAAGATAAACTGATACTGAAATAAAAAGTGAAAAGATAAACTGATACTGAAATAAAAAGTGAAAAGATAAACAGATACTGAAATAAAAAGTGAAAAGATAGATAGATGCTGAAATAAAAAGTGAAAAGATAGATAGATACTGAAATAAAAAGTGAAAAGATAGATAGATACTGAAATAAAAAGTGAAAAGATAGATAGATACTGAAATAAAAAGTGAAAAGATAGATAGATACTGAAATAAAAAGTGAAAAGATAAATAGATACTGAAATAAAAAGTGAAAAGATAAATAGATACTGAAATAAAAAGTGAAAAGATAAACAGATACTGAAATAAAAAGTGAAAAGATAAACAGATACTGAAATCAAAAGTGAAAAGATAAATAGATACTGAAATAAAAAGTGAAAAGATAAATAGATACTGAAATAAAAAGTGAAAAGATAGATAGATACTGAAATAAAAAGTGAAAAGATAGATAGATACTGAAATAAAAAGTGAAAAGATACTGAAATAAAAAGTGAAAAGATAAATAGATACTGAAATAAAAAGTGAAAAGATAAATAGATACTGAAATAAAAAGTGAAAAGATAAACAGATACTGAAATAAAAAGTGAAAAGATAAACAGATACTGAAATCAAAAGTGAAAAGATAAATAGATACTGAAATAAAAAGTGAAAAGATAAATAGATACTGAAATAAAAAGTGAAAAGATAAATAGATACTGAAATAAAAAGTGGAAAGATAGATACTAAAATATTCATATTTATACACACTCGGCGTTTTTACGATGAAAATTTGTTCACAGCAGTTTGCAAGATCTAAATTCCTCCACTAATTTATTCCTGACGAAAAATATTTTCACCGTTCTGAAACTTGATATTGGTTTTTATATATAATTAATTATTTTAATAAAGATGGTAGTCTTTGTCCAATTCACGAATTTTTGTATTTCTGTATTTGATCTTTGCAGTCAAAACTCAAAACCGGTGTCAGCAATGATATTGTAATAGACAAATGCAAAAAGCAGACAATGGATAAGGATGTGGCTAGAATTACAATGGATACGGATGTGGCTAGAATTACAATGGATACGGATGTGGCTAGAATTAAATGTACACGAAGCAGACTGTAGGTATCGGTGTTTGACAATCTGCTGTCTACAATCCGTCAACATCATCAGACAAATAACCAGTAAGCGATGTTAGGTCCGTCGTCACGAATTCACATCAAATACGACGAAATGACTTATTCAATACGTCACTGAACATCGACGTCCAACAGTCATCTAAATCTAAATCATCACACTGCACGTCATAAAATCTCTATAAACAACCTTGCCGTACTCGTTATTTGGATGTCGATAGCTGTTAACTTTACAAAAGAATCGGCCCACAGAAATAAGAAAACAAAAACTCTACTCAAAATCAATCAAACAGAGATAAAATATCAACCAAGGATGGATTATTTAATGTACTGGAAGAATCATTTCCCCGTGAAATTATTATGACGACCATGAAACTCTTATCGAATCATGGTTGGCTTTCCGGTCAGTTGTCGATATCTGTAACATAAAAAGTGATATAAGGTATAGATCCTTGGATATCAATGAACTTGCCACCAGGATGTGGAAGTTAGATTGTTACTACCTAGAAAAGGAAATTTCAAAATATAGATAATAGATTATTCACAGTATTGTGATAGGATTGATAAGCTGACCATGCTTGTGACGTTGTAAATGAAAGTAGTACTTAATGTTGTCCTTGATTTCAAACTCTTGAGGGTATATCTAATCTTTTGATATTTGATAATAATGAATCATCGATATATTCTAAAAGGTTATAGAATGACTAGCTGTAGGTTTGCTGCCTATTCTAGAGTCGATGATGTACTTGTCAGTTTCATAGAAACATCAGTCAACATAGTTTATGTAATGGTGACAGACAGGTGATCTGAATGTTTTCATCACTGATGTTACCTTTAACATTCCATTTTGAAAAACAAAAGATTTTACTGTGGAATTCAACAATAAGATTGACAGTTCATGTGTAGTGTAAAATCGTACAAGTATGTGTAGCGTAAACCTGAACGAGTATGTGTAGCGTAAAATTGTACAAGTATGTGTAGCGTAAAATTGGACAAGTAAGTGTAGCGTAAAATTGGACAAGTATGTGTAGCGTAAACCTGAACAAGTATGTGTAGGGTAAAACTGGAAAAGTATGTGTAGCGTAAAATTGTACAAGTATGTGTAGCGTAAAATTGTACAAATATGTGAAGAGTTAAGTTGTACAAGTATGTGTAGTGTAATACTGAACAAGTATGTATAGCACAGATAATAGGTTTGGTTGCTATAACCAATTCCCAACAAAACCTCTTACCATCATAAGCTTTGGCTTTCTGTAAATAAAGTTAATGTATTCACTAACTTTTTTACTGACACGGTTCCATATCTACCATGTTTGACCTGCTGAGAGTAATTGATAATACTAATTAAAACATCACCGATCGAACTCTGACGTTCAACTTAAGCTCAAGTATAGTTGTAATTGGTTTTCATTAGAACATGCTCGCTTAAATGCTAAGCGGAATGCATTAGGAAATTAATATTGAAAACATCGGTTTATTTTAGGTATGCGTAAATTGACATCTAATTTATCCCTAACAGTAGTGTGGCGTGGCCAGCATTGAGCATAATGACGCTGGAATGATACATGTTGTTTGAATGGAATGGCATCGGTTTAAATGACAAGTAGGTGCATTATGGCAGAACGGAGCCAACTGTTATCAATATTAACTTATTCTCAAGACATACCAGGCTACTTCCCGTCCGCGCGAGACCCATTTCAAATACAAGTTTTAATTTTTTGATACCCAATGAATGCAAATTTACAACATGATTTCTGTTCAATGTAAGCCGAGGTACCATTATTGTATACAAACGTGGTGCCACGGAGTGTGCTGCCGCCCCGGAATTACTGACGATACCTTGAAATGAAAACAGCCATGATAATTTCCCCGTGGTACACTTTTCTGTTGTTCCTGGTTGATTTCATTTGCTTTTGCGAATATATATAGAGATATTTGTCATTTTATAACAACACAGTAAGTAGATATGAGAAACAAGTAATCACTGATTTTGTCAAGGAACCATTTACTGATGCTTAAACAAAAAATACCTTTTTGTCACATAACTAGTGATGATATGATTTTTTTTAACTTGCAAATAAAATTATGAAAACGCTCAACGAGACTAGCACACAAGCGCTAATTAAGGAGAAACTTTATTTCAAATTCTGTGAGAATACAACACAATTTAATCGATCTGAAGGAAAAATTATGTATTTATTTACAGGGAAAAAACAATATTTGATAACATATTACAAAAAATAAACATTTACTACATAGTTGTATAATTACGCGGGGCTAATGTTTCGCTTTTGCCCCAGTTTCGGCTAATTCACGGGCATGGTATTTCACACATATCTGTAAGCTGTTTTCCGTGTTTACGGGCGAAAAAAGATGTCATATATTTTCATGCTGTGTGAAAGTGTTCCCTGGGGGTTTGGTTTCGCGTTATTTTTTCTTATCAACTATACAATGATAATTACCTGTGACTTCTGGTTCTATGATAAATCTATATAATATTTTTAACTCCTTTTCATTTCATACGGTGGTACAAACATTGATCTGATAACAGAATTTCATTCGGTTGATCGCATTATCAACTTCCAGGAAATTATTCAAGAAACTCTTTACCTTGCCGTCCCATGATATTCCTGTAACCTGTAATTTGCATTAACTTGTCGGCATGTCTGTATTGTGTTCGGTTAGAGTTCTCCAGATACAACGAAACCAACAGAGACACAATTACGCCAAGCTGTATGATAAGCATGATGATTTCATTTTCCCGAATGTGATTTTTTTTCCTATTTCCGGATAGCAACAACTCGGCATCCCAAGTCTATGGTGTGTGTATATATAGCAATGGATTCGATATTGTAGGATTTGTTTCCAGAATCTCAACTTTCGTACAAGATGTCCGCTAATGACAAACTCACAACGAAGAGTTTCTAGAGATGCAGGTTGACGAAGATTATGATAGGGCCGTTTTAAGGTCGTGTTTATGTGACATGAAGCTGGATTTGTCTGACGGCTTCGTGATTGATTACATTGTAATCATTTCGACATATGACATTACTTGACTGCATCACAACTTACATGGCGGGTGTCATCGACGAGTCAGAAAACGTTCACCATTTTGTAGCACGTGATCTTATTCTAATAATTGTTATTTTTCATTGTTCTCTCCGTGTAAATCATTCTTTTGTTCATATTTTAATCAATCTTGTACTTCAATTCTGATGCTGTTGTTTTAGTCTGTATTGTGTTCGGTACGATGTCATAGATACACTGTTTAATATATTGTGTTCGGTACGATGACATAGATACAATGTTTAGTCTGTATTGTGTTTGGTTTGATGTCACAGATACTATGTTTAGTCTATTGTGTTCGGAACGATGTCAGATACAACATTTAGTCTGTACTTTGTTCGGTATGATGTCATAGATACAATGTTTAGTCTATTGTGTTCGGAACGATGTCAGATACAACATTTAGTCTGTACTTTGTTCGGTATGATGTCACAGATACAATGTTTAGTCTGTATTGTGTTCAATGTGATGTCATAGATACAATGTTTAGTCTATTTTGATACAACATTTAGTCTGTACTTTGTTCAGTATGATGTCACAGATACAATGTTTAGTCTGTATTGTGTTCAATGTGATGTCATAGATACAATGTTTAGTCTATTTTGTTCGGAACGATGTCAGATACAACATTTAGTCTGTACTTTGTTCGATATAATGTCATAGATACAATGTTTAGTCTGTAT
This sequence comes from Ylistrum balloti, assembly GCF_031769215.1. Lineage (NCBI taxonomy): Eukaryota > Metazoa > Mollusca > Bivalvia > Pectinida > Pectinidae > Ylistrum > Ylistrum balloti. The sequence goes on along the minus strand of NW_026782015.1, from coordinate 2,232,960 downwards.
TGTGTTTGGTATGATGTCACAGGTACAATGTTTAGTCTGTATTGTGTTTGGTATGATGCCATAGATACAACATTTAGTCTGTACTGTGTTAAGTATGATGTCATAGATACAATGTTTAGTCAATACTGTGTTCGATGTCATAGATACAATGTTTAGTCTGTTCTTTGTTCGATATGATGTCATTGATACAATGTTTAGTCTGTATTGTGTTTGGAATGATGTCATAGATACAATGTTTAGTCTATTGTGTTCAGAACAATGTCAGATACAACATTTAGTCTGTACTTTGTTCATGCAATGTCATAGATACAATGTTCAGTCTGTATTATGTCTAGTGTGGTGTTATATTTACAAGCCCGTATGATATATGGTATGGTTTAATTGTTTCGCTTGTTGCCTTGTATATGATGGTGCAGTAGAGATAGAAAGTTAAACTGTAACATAAGTGTTCCCGTCAGAATGCAATATATTCATTTGACACAGTAGTCTCTATCGATCTCTCCCGCTAAACAGATTATTTGTGTCGTCAACTTGTTGTACCGAATTTGTCCTTATTTGTTAAATTGTGATCATGTTCCTAAATTTTTATTTTGCACACACAGATGCTGTTGGAGATTACGTGTAGAATTGTTAACCAGAGCTGTCATTTCCTGATTGTGTAACCATTGATCAAGGAAAGGGTTTTTCTGCTTCCTATTGTCATAATTACATCTGCATTACAAATGCCTGACAGAACAAATACTACTGAAAGAATTGTTTGAACTGATAATGAACTGTTAACGAACCGATCTGTTCCTGTCTCCGAATCATGGCCCGCAGGAGAACCATATTGACTTGCAATCTTCTGTATCCATACAACATATTATCATATCGCAATACATTTGATACCCGCTCTGTACCACGTTATGTGTTGATGACATAAGCGTGCCATAAACATAGTCCAATATATACTCTCATAGGAAAAGTCATAAACCCTAATATTAGAACACCAGACGGTCCGTTCATCTCGTAAAGTTTGACGGAGAAATTACACTCGCAAAATAGTGACTTCAAAAACTGTACCGAGTGATGTTAAGATTCTTTGAAACTGTAACAGCAAATTCCAGTGTGACATTTACATAGAAACTCAAAGTGCAGTTGTAGACCAAGGCGAACTTTGTGAACCAGGAAGATACTGAAAAATGAAATGAAAATATGGCATCGTCAACAATTGGGCAAATTTTACCAGGCTTTGACAAAGTATATTGGGGAGAACGAGAACAGCGTCTAGAATACAACACTGTTCAAAATGCAAGTTTAAAAAAGTCTTTTATTGTCAGTTTATTTTCGTTCATGTCTACCATTCCTAGACGAAGAAGGAAAAATAGTACAGAGCTATGGGAAGCTATACACTTAGATAAGGTTTAGTGGTAAAATATTTTCAAAAAAATCTTAATTCTGAAATGTGATGGACTGGCTACTTCAAATAAACATTTCCATGCGATTTGCTGTTCATTTGAAATGTAACCCTAACTTGACATTTCTGAAACAGTCGAAGCAAACAGTGTGCAGTTTTGTTTTTATTTGTGTTTTTGCTTTCTTTTTTTTTCTTTCTTTTTTTTTCGTGGTTTTTTTTTTTTTATTTATTTACCTATTTAGTTATTTATTTGTGTGTTTGTTTGTTATATAGCTAAATACTTGAATTTAGAACTACTTACCTTGGAAGTTATTAGTAAATCTTAATTTCCAGTACATATTCCAAACATTTCTACATGTACATAACAATGATTCTAATAAGGCAGATGAGGAGGGAGTCGCATTGTTTATAACGTTCACGTCCTCCACTCCAATCATTGCAATACGGAACCAACTGCAATTAGCCTCTTTAGACGAAATCATATTCAAACAATTTGAAAAGGCAATTATCTGTTCAATCTCATTATCAGGACAACTGGGTATTAAAATTAGAAACTGGAACAGAAGAATTTTCTCACCAGAAAAAAAATATTGATAGGAGCAGACACTAATGTTAAGTACCTTGAACTTTTATTGAAAATACGGCCAGTAGGTTGTGCCCTTAAAGTAGGACTTGGCATATGATGAAAATGTATAAACATTCTCTTGCTCCAGTAAATCCAAAGGTAGGAACAGAACACCTAAAAATAAATTCTTTCTATATGAGAAGCTTGTGTATCAACTGAATTTTATTTCTTGTAACACATCAGTAATAAACGTATATATAAACTTCCCATCCTTCTCTTTCGCGTAATAATTACCATCTCATCATGTTCATCCTCCCATCCTGTTACTTTACGTTATATTTAGCCTCCCATCCTGTTACTTTACGTTATATTTAGCCTCCCATCCTGTTACTTTACGTTATATTTAGCCTCTCATCCTGTTACTTTACGTTATATTTAGCCTCCCATCCTGTTACTTTACGTTATATTTAGCCTCTCATCCTGTTACTTTACGTCATATTTAGCCTCCCATCCTGTTACTTTACGTTATATTTAGCCTCTCATCCTGTTTCTTCGCGCTATATTTAGCCTCACATCATGCCACTACGCGTCTTATTTCACTTCCTGCATTGTTCCTAAGAATAATATTTAGCCTTCCATCTTTTACAACGTGTCATATCAAATCATCTATTCTGATACTTAGTGTCATCTTTCGTTGTCGATTAACTTTATTTTGTCTCTCATGTTCTTAGTTTTTGGTTCACTTACAATTTTTTATCTTTAGGTCGTCATTGTATGTCGGTATATATGCCCTTGTAAATTCTATATCACAATTCTCTACTGTGTAACACAGTACATTGGTTAACATGTGCAATACATATTCATTATATAGCCTCAGTAACTAAAACACCATTATGAAGACAAATCGAAAGCGATGAGAATAAAACATGCGATTTTCTGTAGTAACAGAAACCCTACTATCGACCCTCACTGTATGTCTCTGATGTCCAAACTAATACCGATATGTTTGCTTTGACGCGATATCTCAGACTATCAGGAAATTACAGAAAACACTTAGTCCACAAAAGCAAGGTGAATACAAACCTGATTGTATCCAGACATCTAGAAGTAGTCCTATTGTTTATATCGTCGTTTGAAATATATTGAAGCATTTGTTGAAATTAAGAGGGAGACAAGACACGAACAGATGTTGGCTTTCTGTTGTTCACAAAACTGAACGATGTGACCTCACAAAATATATGAAAGCATTAAGTTCATTAGTTAAGACTAACATGTACATGTGGCTGACGTGTTAATCATTTCTAAACATAATCTCTCCAGGACACCGCGGATTCAAAATTTATACCATTAATTATAATTATTAAGGAGTTTAAGAAGGACAAAACAACTGTGTAATGCAGTCGAATTCGTTATTTTTATGTTCTAGATATGTCTAGAAACTGATATTCTCTTGTATGTCTTTTGTACCGTCTTCGAGATTGCTGATGGTAGACACTATTGTTGGATTTTTAATCCTCACGGTTTTTTCTTTAACATGCATGCCACAGTGTACACTATGCTCATATCCACCTCCCAAAAGCATCGAAAAAATACCAACATGTCAACATAATCATAATCAAAGTCAAATTCTATAAAACTAAGGCAGAATATTTACAAAAGAAAGATTTACACGGAGACTCTTGAAAAAATAACAAAGATAATAAGACCAGGTGTTCCGGAAGAGTATGCGTCTTCTGCTTCAGAGCCATGTAAACCTTTGTCAATCCAAGAAAGTAATGTCAAGTTCTCAAATAAGAACATATACAACAACGGCATCAACAGGTAAACAAACTAACGAGAATCAAAACAAGATTCTTGACATTTATTTCTAATCCATTTTGATTTTCCTCGTGCACTGATCGGTTTCGAACTGATATGCCGATATCATCACGTTTGATACATTTTAATTTATTATTCGGTTATGCTGTGTCTAAATCTAAATGTGTATTCAAATGTGTTACTGCTTTGACAATGTATGTATTTCGTACAATGTTTAAATCCCAAAGAATAAACTTGCTTGTACTCTAAGATTAATCAGAAGTTAAAAGTTACCTTGGGTGTTCATCAGTGAAAATTGTCCTGTTATTGAATGGTCCAATAAAAATGTTACTTTAAGGTATAGATATACCCGGGGATGTTTACATTCTTCGAAAACCGTCATAATCAAACAGTTCAATCAAATAGCTAATTGCCTATTTTTTATGATTATTCAGGCTTTTTCACATTAATTATTCCAAGAAACGTCTTATACCAAACCATCCTTAATTATAAATAAGTAACATATTCTCATTGTTATTTGTATTTGTATCCAAGACATAAAAACTTATTTAAACTCAGTGAAACTAGGTGAAGCAAGACTAACCCGAAGACTCCTTTAAAGTACATTGTATTTTCAGGGAGGATAATCATTTTCCATGTGAAAAAGCGTATACGTATGTTTTCTTCTATAAATGTCAGCCTCGCAGTAAATATACCGGGAAAGGGTAGGCCTTGACATTAGTCAGTTTTGGACTTTTCTCCGATTTATTTTGATTTTCGGTAGGTTCAGTTAATAAAGACATTAGATGGAAAAAGGAAATTCAATTAGTAAAACAGCAAAAATAATTCTTTGACATTTCACACCTCACAAATAAGATATCAAATTACAAACAATACAAGGAAATGACTTTTGTTATAGCAATTAGACATGTTCTACGTGAAGGATTGCTTGAAGTGATTACTAGTCTGTCAACAGACAGGTCCCTGATAATGAATCTAACGGGGAAATAGGACATTTTAAAAACTTCCATTGCAGTCTGCCAGGCACTTGTTACTGAGACCTTGGGAGACACTTCGTATGCAATATCGTAAATTTCAGATGGCTTTGATAAGGCAATGTGGTATGAAATATTTCATGTCTATATTTAAAATGTGTCTTTTCGTTATGATACAGAGAAATGATATGAAATTTCTTTAACGGCATGGCAGTTGTAGAATTTACAATTCTTACATTAACACTTTAAACATTCCTAACGATCTGAAGTGTTTCCAAGATCGTTATAATCGATTGTCATTCGGATTCCGCTATTGTTCATTTCAGCATGTTTTTTTAACCTTGCTGATTCGACTCGCTCGAATAACACCAGTTTCATCCTTTAAATAACTACTGTAAGCTTTGAAACCATTATCTTCTTTGAAACACACATTTCCACAATATCATTACAAAAGTTACAAAGCACAGATAGTAACCCATTACTAAATGCACTCTGTCGGTACACTATAGTGACAAAGCTTAAGAACACGTTTGCTGCTGTTCCATTAGAAGAAGACAAAGGTAAACTGCTCACTACGGTCATGTTGCTACGTCATAGCGCTCGACGTTCTGAATAGCGTCAGGTCTAGCGACCAATTGAGGTAGTGAGGTCTCTTTTAAATAAAAGAAATTGTCAGAACTTTTTTACTGATGAATAATAAAGATTTGCCACCTAACAATGAACACGAAAGAGACATGAAATGTTGGGATCTACTTTCGGAATTACACGTGACTTTCATGTTGTGTACGTACATTCTTCACATATTTTCCCCACTTGAGACCCCTTGGATCACTGCTTTGTTTTAAAATGAGGAAAACCGTAACACAGTTTAATTCATTATTTGTCTATGCTTTATATATTACAAACATATTTTTGTATATTACTTTTCAGAGGAAAAAACTGACTTTATTGCATCAATAATATTTGTCTGTGTGCTCTCTCAGGTTTGATATGATGAATACTTTCCCCCCGTGCAATAGTGTTTGTTAACCAGTTTCTAAATTACATTACGTCCTGGCATGTTCGATTTTAATCTTCAGCATGAACACACCATTTTATTCCATGTGATGTTATGTATACAGTTACACACGTCCAATGTAAAACGAACAGTTCGAGTTTCTGTAAATGTTTTCTTTTTTCAAATAACTGTAAACATCCGCTTTGTAACGTGTGATCATGTTTGTTATTGCTATTGTTGATGAAACTCAATGTATATCTCTTAATTATTCATATTTCTTCAAATTCATATAGCGGTTTTCGTAAATTATCGTTCAGACCAACATACACTGACGATGACGGCCCCAGCTGTCTGGTTTGCCGACAATTGTCTATTTTATTGTCTCCTGATGGGTGTATTTGTATGACATGTTACAGTTCATGTCATGTTCCAGCGCCTGTTGTTTGCCCTTTTAAAGTCTTCAGAGATAAAACGTACCCATTTCTGAATGTCGCAAATGGCAGCCGTAACGTCAATTCCATTTATGGCAAAACGATAATCTCATCTATTCTCATTTTGATGCCGATGATGAAGGTCATAAAAGGTCGACTGGAATGGAAAAAATGGATAATATCCTCGTGATCATTTTCAAGATAAAGAAAAAAATCTTACATCTTACGATTATACAGCATTTTAAAAAATCTTAATCACATCATTGAAAGGGTTTCTCTGTCTTATGCACTCTTATCTTACACTGGTGACATTAACTTGTGTAGCGCGCGCAGCCTTGCTCCGTTATTGTAGCATATCGTTTAGCAGTCCAAACCGTAAAAAGACGATTGTAAATATTTGATATATAGCCATTTAGGAACTTAAATCGATCTGGAGATAGACTTTAGTGTCGTGTCACGACAATCATCCATCACAACACATATTGAGAAGTAAAAAAATATAGGCTATTGCGAAACAAGGTTTTTGTGGGGCGAATTCATATGTCGGCAAATTATAACGCTAACGTATATGACATATGTTTTCTAAAATGCACTGACAGAATGCAAAACAAGTTTACATTGGAATAAATCATATATTAGTATTGTATTATGTGTTTTTCGAAGGTAGCTAATATATCCTTAGTAAGAATAACTGAACGTGCTAGCGTGACAAACCCGGCCACTTTGTAGCGCACCGGAAATCACTCGCCAAACTACAGCAGTTTGAAGCTCTCGACTTCTGGTTGTGGGCGTTTCTTTTGGTAGAATCTTATAATGAAACGTGCTTATTGTCATTTTTGGTTTAATGTAACAATGCAAAATGGGTATGATTATTAATTATATATTTCTTGTCTTTTTTTTCTTTCTTAACGTTTACTGTTACTATACTAATAGTGTACATTTTTTATATGAAAGAAACATGTTTGTTCATTTAAAATTTCAACGGCTTTCTTCCAGCCAAAGCAGTAAAAATTGTATATAATTTGTTATTTTTGTGAAATGCACATCCAGTCAAATTTTCAATAGTCATATATCATTATATAGCTTTTAAAATGATGTCTTTGTAAAAAGGCAATGGATTGATAGCTCCAATCTGGATATTGAAAAACTTACACATTTCAGAAAAATTTCATGTATAGATATGGCATATATATTATCAAAACGAATTTGTCAATGGGCAAAGCTTATAAAAGCCTGCTCCTTTCTGTTGTACACGAATACACAGTAAATGAAATGATATCTTTTTCAATGAAGAAAACTAACAGAAGAGGAAATTACAATGCCAAACAATAACAATGAAATGGAGATCAGAACAAGCAAATCGACCACTTCTCATTCTTCTGAATGTTTTACATGAAGGGCTGGTGTACATATGTTGTCAAGCGATTCAACCTATCTAGCGTCTGATGTCACATTAACGCTAATTAAGTCCCCAAAACGAAGTGTGGGATCATTATTTTTACCCCGAGTCTTTGAAAAGCTTTCAGTACTAACTTTTTCAAACACGCATATGCTCTAGTACATGATGTAGCATTTTAAACAAAATGGCGGCCTTGGTGGACAAGTAAACCAAGGTTCTGTAGTGATCAAGCTATATAATTTAGTTGATATACACTCGGATCAGTTGTTCTAAAGTCGCTACGGTACGGTCATAAACATAAAAATAGTATTATCAAATAAAAACTTAATTATTTTTATTTTTCAGGCGCGCTTTGTCAGACACATTTCTTGAAAACCGTATGTCAGGTTCAAACGAAACATTGCATAGGCTTATATGGCTATGGGAGTTGTGCTTTCGGCTATACTTTGTTCGATCGGACATCAAATATGGCGACCAGAGCTTCTGATTGGTTGAAATGTAACAGCCCATAACTCACAAACTGTTGGTTAGATTGAAATACAACTTGGTGTGAATATTGATCAAAATCCAAGATGGCCGCCACAGGAAATGGAATTCAAATATTGTAAAATTTTGAATGGAAATTAATACATAGGTGTGGTCTAATATAAGGAACATAACGGTGCAATTAGTGTTTTGATTGAACAATAAACATGGCCACCTATGTTTAAACTTTACAACTTAAATATTGTTAATGGTTTATGTCAAGGCTCTTTCGTATGTTGATAATCGCTTTGTCATCTGCTAGAGTCTGCTGTCTGACCACTGGTTTAACGCAGTCATGCATGACTGTCCTCTAGTCGCGAGACCTACTTTGCAGGGGTAGTTTGAGCCACTTATGTAATGGGTTCCGTTACGTGACACCCGCATAAAATAGTACGCGTGTATGCTTTCTTCATCACTTTTAACTTACCCTGTTTATTACTTTTTTTACTGTATCACTGCCATTTCAAGTCCTTCATCTGGAATTACATACAGGACATGTCAAATTAGGATGAAAGTTTAGCCTTCCCTGACTGGAGGCTGTGCGGCGTTTGCCGTTTGTATTGTACAACACTATCTTCAAAGAAATCAGTTTCAGTCCCGGATATAATGCCTACATTGTGACGCCTGTTCCGGCCTTATTTCACTATGTTAATGTTAAAAAGTGATAGAAGTGAGTGAAGCGTAGATATTCTGTGTAAAAACTATACATTTCAGTTAAAAGTATAAACTTTCTATAAAGAAAGAAAGTAAGTGATGTACCAATGAGAACAAAACACAACAGATTTGTCTCTTTACGTAACTTATTTCTATATAAATCATCAATGTTTACTATATGCTAACTCTGTGTTTGCTCCACATTGAGCTTATTTACTGTGTTTATTTCCCTTCGACTTATTTTCACTGTCAAACGTTTCCTATCATCGTGTAAATATCTGTGATATATCTCCTGCTCTCGTTAATGACAGTGATATTTACGACGTTTGGCTGTAAACATTGCACTGATTTATGTGTTTTCTCGTTAGTGTGACAGCTCATAATTTAAACGAAGAGATTTATTTATCAAATCCATGAACTAATGAGATACAATGTCTCGAGACGTCAAATTGTGTTTTGTTACAACTGGTGATGATACAGAGCTCTACCATCACAGATCATACGTCTGGCAGTATAGGATACTCGGAACAGAGTTCTGTCACTACTGACCACAGGTCTGACTTATAGATAGGATACTCGGGGTAGAGTTCTGTCATTACTGACCACAGGTCTGACTTACAGATAGGGTATTGGGGTAGAGTTATGTCATTACTGACCACAGGTCTGACTTATAGATAGGACACTCGGGGTAGAGTTCTGTCATTACTGACCACAGGTCTGACTTACATATAGAATACTCGGGGTAGAGTTCTGTCACTACTGACCACAGGTCTGACTTACATATAGAATACTCGGGGTAGTTCTGTCATCACTGACCACAGGTCTGACTTATAGATAGGATACTCGGGGTAGAGTTCTGTCATTACTAACCACAGGTCTGACTTATAGATAGGACACTCGGGATAGATTTCTGTCATTACTGACCACAGGTCTGACTTATAGATAGGACACTCGGGGTAGGGTTCTGTCATTACTGACCACAGGTCTGACTTATAGATAGGACACTCGGGGTAGGGTTCTGTCATTACTGACCACAGGTCTGACTTTTAGATAGGACACTCGGGGTAGAGTTCTGTCACTACTGACCACGGGTCTGACTTACATATAGAATACTCGGGGTAGTTCTGTCATTACTTACCACAGGTCTGACTTACATATAGAATACTCGGGGTAGGGTTCTGTCATTACTGATCACAGGTCTGACTTATAGATAGGACACTCGGGGTAGGGTTCTGTCATTACTTACCACAGGTCTGACTTATAGATAGGACACTCGGGGTAGAGTTCTGTCATTACTGACCACAGGTCTGACTTATAGACAGGACACTCGGGATAGATTTCTGTCATTACTGACTACAGGTCTGACTTATAGATAGGACACTCGGGGTAGGGTTTTGTCATTACTGACCACAGGTCTGACTTATAGATAGGATACTCGCGGTAGAGTTATGTCATTACTGACCACGTGTACAAATTGAACATTTTGTCGACTTGTGTGTACATAACCATTACCATAATTGGCTAATATTTCCATAGTTACAGTATTTTCAGAAATAACTTGCCACTTGATAGTGAACTGAAAAATTATTCGAATTAAACTTATCGTTTAGGAGTCTTACACATAAGTATGATTTATTGTTTAATTTTTTGAAGCCACAATCAAAACATTTTAAAATAAATACTTCTGTTTTAAAAAGTCTCTTTCGCTGTTCCATAAGTAGTAAAGTAGAAAAGAAATAGATTGAATTAAATGTTTGAATAAGAAGTTATTTAATCACATATATTCTTCCTACTGGAGTCTCCATTTCTGGATTTTCATTAATGATTGAAATTTTGTTAATTCTTGTATCTCATGTAAAATAACATGATTACCTAAAATGTAGATCTATGTCAACCCCGCTATAAGTTTTAGCTAAAGGTGAAAAATTAAACATGTAGGATAGTTCGCTGAGTGTTCACACAGACTGCTATTTACAAATTACATATAGAAATTATGTTACTTGAAACCATTGTCAATATACAATGGCGGAAATCAAGTCGACTTGAAATGGTATTTTAAGAAGTCCGTCGAAACGTTAGTATACAATAAGTAATTAAGTCAATGTATCTGAAACTGTCAACATATCCGAGACTGTCAACATATCCGAGACTGTCAACATATCCGAGACTGTCAATGTATCTGAGACTGTCAACATATCTGAGACTGTCAACATATCCGAGACTTGACATGTCCGAGACTGTCCATATATCCGACACTGTCCATATATCCGACACTGTCGCTAACCTACCTTCTTTTCTCAACGCGACGGGAAATTGTCTGTACATGGAGTTTTACATCCTGTTGCCTTCCAGATTCTGGGTAAGTCTTCACATGGTACATGATGATAATGATGATGATGATGATGATGATGATGATGATGATGATTGAACGATGTTGTCTTAAAGAGGATACGTGTGTATAGTGTAGACGATATCTGTAGATTTCCTGTCAATGTAAGCTGTACACCAACTGACGATATAAAATTATTTCATATATAAAAATTGAACTTTGTATGGGAATACATATTAATCACATTATAAGTATAGTGTGATTGCATTGAATTCAAAATTTCGAACTCAAAAACTGAAACCGAAATCTTAAAAAAAAACCACTGAACACGTAATTGCACCTTCAACAACAACTTAAGATCCCAAACTGCGGGAATAGGAATACATAGGGGTAAGTATAGGTGGAAATGAGCCTCTAGTTGAATTTTTCCAACTAACTTGCATATGTGTCAAACAGATTAATATTTTGTAAACCAAATACTTCTACTCATTTCCCGACATCAACTTTTCTTTCCGCCATAACTACAATGGCCGCCACTGTTCGGAATCCCTCTTTACTTTAGCCTGTATTTTACCACTGCCGCTAATCTCGCGAAAGTTTACAGTTCGGTAGGTTTACAGCGACAACTCTAGAGAGAATCCGCATAGTGTCGGTTATTGTAAATATGCCGAAAAGTAAATTTGTTGTGAAACATTAATGAAGATACTGGGTTTTAAACAACTAATTGGCATGTACAAGTTTGTAGAATAGTGTTTTATCTTTCCATCGATGCATGATTTATGACTGTCGCATTGTTGTAAACTATATGAAACATTGACTGAATGCCGACCCGTGTGACGATCATCAGAATTTGACATTGTTTACATTGGGAGGAATTAGGAGATAGTCACACCCGAGAAGGAGCCTCCGATGTAAAATGGGTTAAACTTTTTCTTTTTTTTTTATTTTAGATTTATTTTTATAGCAAATAAAATCATCTGAACTCTTAACACATTAAACTCATCAAATGACATCCAACCTAAGTAATACAAAAAATGTAAACATAGACATTTAAACCATGATAAAACCGAAACCCATTTCCATGCGGGCAACCCTACGTAGTTACGTAGTCATGCAAGTCAAATACAACGTTTCGAGAACTATTGTACTTACACAGCTGCAGGTATCCGTGCCTTTGTCTTAATGTGATAATTGTTATTGTGATTCCGTGCCACTTGATCAGGAGAAGACTATGCAGTAGACGCTGAGTCTGAGGACCAGTACCATAGATATCTTGTCCTTTCGTTTACCTACAATTAAGATATAACGTAATACCAATACAAAGATTTATTTTCGCTCTAATCGGCCTCAGATGACCAACTTAATGTGAACTTAATATCGTTTCACCACATTTTAATTTGATAATTCAATTGGCAAAAAAAAGATAATGGCTGATGCCATCACAGATTGAATTCAATTTTGAAGTCTCGTGAGACATACGCTAGCCTTGATTGGGTTCCCAATAGGTTGTAAAGTATCCCGTATCAGAACTTACAAGGAGTTTAAACATTCTATATCAACCGCTTTTGTGCCATGAAAACATTATATTGATACTGAGATATAACAAGAAATCAGATCTCGATATAAAAACGATCAACACCAAAAAGAGAACTTTCCGTTGACGTATCTTTGTTAAACCTCTCCATGAAACCATGGCTCAGCTGAGCATAAAAACTAGTGATATAAAAAAAACACTCTTTGATTGAAATGGGAATTTCAAGGTACAATGGAAAACTATGTTACAGAGTGGTTGAAACGAGAACGTGTTGCTGGAATTCACTTTTAGGTTGGATCAGCTCCATTCGGCCTTTCAACTGAAATAATGATAAATCAAAAATCTGTATTCTCTGATCCCGATACTAAATCACTTCACGATTTACATGTTAGTTGTGTTATTGACCTTGCAGATAAGGCATCCATTAGCTTAATCTTTTATTTTCTTCAGAAATTCTTGCATTGCCTGCTAACAAAACGACGAATAAGGCTTGCACAATCACTAAGGAAACCCTATCTTCACATTCTCCAATCTTCCAAACGTAAAAATACACTGGCTAGTTATACAGGCATGCTGGGTGTCTACAAATGATAGAGTTACAACCCTTCCTCCTTTGTATTAGATACCTAAACTTCTTTAAATCGATTTAAATATTCTTGGCAATATCAAGTTTCAGTCTGATTGTGATACTTTGTACTCCAGAAGTGAAATTAAAAGTGAAAATGAGAAGACCTTTTGATCAAAATTGAACATCTTTTTCAGAAAAGAATTCCATGAAAGCATATGTATCCACTCTGCACCTTACGGAACGCCTTCCAAATTAAAAGAACACGTTCGTTCTCTTGTTGTTCTTAAGCGTTCTTTTCAAAGATAGGTAAAGATAGATGTGTAAAGCTTACTGTTGTTCATATTTTGACCTCGTTTCATTAAATTTGATATACTCTTTGACAAATTCAGTCTCTGTAGAATGTTGCTTGGATCATTCAAAAACATTCGTATTTTTTTTATTTCATTTTCTCTCATGCATGTTCGTTTTAAAATATCTAAGAAGTCTTTGTGTATATCTTAATGAAAACAATTTAACAAGAATTTGTAAAAAAGACTAGTTCAAGTAAATATGAAATCCTCATGAAGAACATGCCTTTAAACGCCTGTGAACAAGTTGATCACTGAACTGCTAAATACAAAACGTGAAAAGTTCAGCGTTAAAGTGATGCCGTATGACTGACAAATATTCCAAGCAAACATAAATTCAACGAAATCCCCAAGCGCAACGAGAAGAATCGACAACATCGAAATTCTTGTTTCATCCACTTTTAATTGATCTTTAAGTTTGGAATTTAACAATGCAATACATTTCTATAAATTGTACATTTCTACTTTTGTGATCCTGAGATAAATTTGATTAAAATTTCTTATCAGGAAACATCATTTATTGAAGAAAAACAACTTTTTGATTTTGTTAGTGAAACCACAGCGGCGTTCGTTTTGGTGTAATATTCATGAGTAGTTCTAATTAGAGATTAGAAAATTAATATTAAATAAAAAGAGAAGAAAATTAATTAACATATCTTACGCAACATACTTAGATACGTAACTTTAAATCCTATGATATGCTTGTTAAACAGAACAGCAGAAAACAATTAGTCTTAGATAGGGATTCATCATTGTTGTTACTACCAGAAAATCAATAGTTAATCAACCCATACATGGTTTTGTCTTAGACAGTTAAAGGATTATTTATGTGTAACGTTTTAACCAATTTGATTTTTGACAAATGTATAACAGTTTACCTATGGCAATTTTTATTAAACCAATGAGACGCCATATTTTTCCCCATTTAAAAAAAAGTTTTCTTGTTTTGTTATGATGATTTCGTTGAGGTCAATATATTATAATTCGATGAAATATAGAATTATGTTGGTGTTCAATATTGCAACAACAACCGGTAGATAATAGTTTCTCGATATGCTTGCCAGGCGAGGGAAGCATTGTCCATTAAGCATGGTAATAGGCCATCCATTAGCCAACACCAGCCGCCATCACGTGACTCCGAGCGAGGACTTGTCCACATGGACGACTTCTGTATTGAATAGTCATACAAAGTCTAGTAAGTTTGATGTCTCGTTTGACAGGTCTGTTCACTGTTAGTCAGTATGCTATGTTTTGGGTTTAAACCCAATCTTTACAAAGCAACACCACTATTATTCTGATAATCAACATATATTCTATATTTAGTTTGGTGACAAGTTCACATTGGCAGTAGTTCTGTTACCTGAAGACTAGGCTATTAACAGCTTCCAACACATCGCCGTATCGACATCGCCGCAGGGCTAGCCCAATTTACGAATTAATTAATAATTAGCGAGAGGTGATAACGAGCGTAGATTTTCACACACATATTGCGCGACTTGACTCAGCAAACAGTATTGATGTATTAGTGTATTCAAATCAGATCGGACGTTGTCAGGTGTTGTTTGATATGGAACTTCTCTGGTAATGATGTTAATTACAGAAACAGGTACAAAAGTAACTATATGTAAGTACTCATGTCACATGTTTTGTGAGAACATGTGGTAAAGGAATTGCTAAAATGCAAGAAAATTTAAAAAAAAAAAAAAAAAAAACAGAATAGATTAAGAACCATCAGTGTTGAAAGCCCATGGAGCAATGCAGTGTCCCAGCTTATAGTTATATACATACATAATGTAGACAAAAACTTCATCAGTTCCCTGAGTTAACAACCAAACAAACTTGGACTGCTTTTCCTTAAGCTGTATCGTAAGTGTTATAATTTCGAATTTTCTTTCTTGTTTTTTCTACTTTAAGACGCTTATATCCTTCATTTCTCAATATATATTTCTGATTCCCCGACATATGTTGTTGACATAACGTTGTCTCTTTGTACATGGTTCTTATTCTTGGAACGTGACATTGCATGGATTCACCTAAATCTATATCACAGATGTCTTCGCTGAAGGACGCTTTACCCATCTGTAAAACCTATTCTTATTATATCTTTGTAAATCATATTTTTTTTACCTTTGAGAAACCAATTTTTTTTTTTTGAGTTTTGGATTTGTTAGCATGTTCGGCTTTCATCGGTGTTCAAGAATTTCAAATTCCTCATCATGTAAATGATTCTTGCCTTACAATATCTTGCCAGTTGAGACGTCCCCAATAAGATATAAAAGATTCATGCTAGCATTTCAAACCATGAAATAAACAGCGAGATTACATTCCACATACTCTGGACTCAAGGATCCATTATCATTAGCGATAATAATGCATTACTTTGACCTAAGCAAATACTTGAGACATGGCCACCATATGGCGACATATATTGTCTCGTAATTGTATTAAACAAACATCAACAAGATATGTTGATATGTTTAGCATCTTGTTTACTTGTGTACTAATGAAAAAATTGAATATAAGTAGCTTGATATTGTGGATTTTTTTCTCTATACTTACTAAATATCCGACAATCAGTGAAAACGTCACAAGGGAAAAACTACTGGTGGTGGAATATCAATTAGTCATAAAATTTTTCCTCAACAGGAAAGATGGCCGCTATATTTCGGCTACTCTGTATGATTGTCACGATAACGACACGGCAATTCATGAGTATATCGGGAATTAAATCATAAAAAGTTTCCGATACAAAATGCTTTACACAAACATCATTATAAAAATAATAAAAATGGAGAAAACCAGCATGGCTGAAACCAAATTCAACCCAAAAAGCTTATTATCTTTCACTACATGTTCTTCTGGTTTTTCAGGTAGAACCTTTTTCTGAGAATTCTATCAATATTTATCAACCATTTTATTAAGGTTTTTAGAGGGATCCATTTTATGTATGTCTATAGTTATAGGTTAAACTATAGCAGCTGCAAAAGTTATGTAACTTCAATATATCACCTGTACATACATTGGATGTAAAACAGATTTTATTGTGTGTGACAGTAGCACTGTACGGGTAAAGATAGCTCTGTACTGGTAACAGTAGAACTGTACTGGTGACAGTAGAACTAAACTGATTTCAGAAGAACTGTACTGTGACACTAGAACTGTACGGATGGCAGTATAACTGCATCGGTGACAATATAGCTGTACTGGTGACAGTTCAACTGTACTGGCGACAGTAGAGCTACACTGGTGACAGTAGAACAGTACTAGTGACAGTAGAACTGTACAGGTGACAGTAGAACTGTACTGGTGACAGTAGAACTGTACTGGTGACAGTAGAACTACATTGGTGACTGACTGGTGACACTAGAACTGCACTGGTGACAGTAGAACTGTACTGGTGACAGTAGAACTACACTGGTGACTGTACTTGTGACAGTAGAACTGTACTGGTGACAGTAGAACTACACTGGTGACAGTACAACTGTACTGGTGACAGTAGAACTACACTGGTGACAGTAGAACTGTACTGGTGACAGTAACACTGTACTGGTGACAGTAACACTGTACTGGTGACAGTAGAACTGCACAGATGACAGTAGCACTGTACTGGTGACTGTAGAACTACAGTGGTGACAGTAGCACTGTACTGGTAATGATTTTGTCTTTTACAACCTCAGTGGTGTTTCCCTGCCTTTCCTCTTTTTATTTTGCTGTTTTTGGCCTCTCCTCTTGGATATCTATTTTCACCATGGCCGAATGTAAAACACTAACCAGGATAATATTAATCACTACAATTGACACTGGTCTTTGCAATGTTCTCGTTAGCATTTCATGGTTTGGTGATATTTTCCAAAAGAAGAGTGATTTGTTACCGATAAAATATATAGAAAGTACGGAGTCGAATTTTGTAATTCCTCTAATGTGTTGCTTTTGTTTCTGCATGAAGACACAAATGATCAACCTTGTTCGAATTTGTCACACAGGTAACTCACAGCTTTCATTGTCTCATACTAAGATATCGGAAATGGTAGCATAATTTTCACTAAATGTTGAAACAAATCAATCTGCCTTTATCTAGAAGCGCGATTAGAAATGTAATGCTTGATAGCAAAGTCAAAGCTATACCTTTCTTCCAATATGGTTATAACATTTTACGCTCGTGAAATGTTGAACTCATACAATCAAACTAGCAGCTGGCCATAAAAAGAGCATGATCGGGCAAAGGTTCAAAAACGAAATTATAAGGGTTTTTTGCGATAGTGAAAAAAGGGACTACTCATTTTACAGTAATTAATCAATTTCCAAAATCGCTAAATATTCAGAGGGCGTCAGGCAAAATTTAGAAATCGAAGTGGCCCGCATCAAACGGAAGAATTGGCGGGAAAGTGTTACACTCGTCCACAACAATCCGCCTAATTATGAGTTTTCTCATCATTCACCTCACCGATGATGCAAATGAACAAATATGATGGTATGATAATCATAAAAAGTACCACGACAATCACTTCTAATGCCCTGTGTATGAAAAAACAACCATATTGATTTTATCACGAAAAACGTGGTCGGAAATATCAACTGAAACACAAGCAGCAAGGAGGGTGGAGATTGTTCACAAGGAGTCATAAATTTAAATGAAAGAGTTGAATAAGCCAGTATGCTTCATTTTTCTTCGAATTTGCTGCCAACAGTTACATTTTGAAGCAAATTACATGACAGTTTCTGCTCCACAAGATTTATTACTAAACACCTTCAAGACAAATGAAATTAAATCGATCTGTTGATATCAATTACGATAATTTGTTTCTCGTTGTTTTCATATTAAGTGCTCAAATCTGATTGGTCACGTTCACTATCATTGAAAACTTACCTAATGCTTTTTGGAAATTTCATTTGATCCGATACCAATTTATCAGAATATACTAGAAGCCATAAATAATATGGAATAACTCGGTTACAAAAAACAAAAAAAAAAAAAAAAAAAAACGTAATGTACTGTTATTCATTTCAATTGGAAATGGATTCCTCGTAAATCGTCAAAGAATCTCTTAATACCAGAAGCAACAGTAAAATGTCGGAAGTTTTGTGCTTTTTTATTTTGTTTTGTTTTTGTTTTGTTTTTTTCTGAATTGTTTTATATCCTATCAACAGCTATGGTCATTTACAGACTGCATCTCAAGTGTCCGAGATGAGCGTATGCGTTGATTGCGCGTTTGTGAGCGGTTGCGATATGTTCTTATAGCCTCCTTCTGATAATGCAAAACTGACTTAATAGTGCTACAATGTTGAAGTATATTTCCGAAGGCTCCCAGCAGGTCACATTACACCTACAACAGGCGAACAAGTAGTTACTCTACCCACAACGCTGAGCGCACAAGGGCTTGGCTAGAATTCCCAAACCACAGTCCATTTGTGCGTATTACAATTACAACGGTTGTAACTGCCCAGAAGAAAAATAATGAACATATCTTTTAGAATTATGTTTTTTTTTTATTATTATTTTACGAGCCGGAAATGTTTTATCTTTCCATCGAGAGTTTGATTAACGGTATATCTATAGTTATGACCTCATGAACTCGGAATTATGTGTTAAAATATGGCTAGGTAGACGAGTCCCTAATCTATTGAAACGTCCAATGGTCTTTAATGGGTACCTCAATAACAACGCCAAAACTGCAAAATGGCTGTGGCGGTAAACACTACTCATACAGTGTCCACACAGAATGGTCTTTGACGGAGTTATATCTCGCAATTAGAAATTCCATATTAGTATCACTTTCTTCGACGATCACTACCAGTTTTTTTTTCATTTTTCTCTCTCTCTCTCCCCCCCCCCCCCCCCCCACCCCCCCCCCCCCCCCCCTACCCCCCCCCCCCCCCTCCCGGGATTTGTTGACGCATTAGTTTTTTTCGTTTTTCAAAAAAAAAGGAACAGTGCAATTCATGGAAGACTGTCTGCAAGCACTTCCTTATTTCTAAGACAATTGTGAAAGACATTCATTGGTGGTACAGGTCTGAATTCAGGCAACGACTGATACTATGTCGGAAGATGTGGACTTGGCCTGTAGGTTGGCTGTCCGTGCCCCGTCATAAAAATATGCTGGAACATTCGCCTTCAAAGTCATCAAACAAACCACTAGCTCTAATTCATTCATCACTCACTGATGTGGCTCGTTAATATACATCTTCTTACTTAATGTGTCCAGCTTTATTCGTGCAGTGTTCGTTATTGTTAAAAGTTGTAATTGTTCGTTTATCCAGTAGAGTTGTTATACAAAGGCAATGATAAGGAAATATTATGAAGCACATCCATATTGTAAGCTCACAGAATTATAATTACAAATCAGTATAAAACTGTTCAATATTTCAACATTCAGTTTAGTCGCAACATTTTGCATGGTAAAGTATGGCCATTTAATGTCGTTTAAACATTTTGTGTATCATGTTTTATTTTCACTACTTCTGTTTAACTGTCACATAATTATTGACTATAATTTGTATTTGTTTCATCGGAATATGAAAAAAAAAACTTTTGCAAAGTTATGTAAAAATCCGCGTAGCAGTTTGCAAACATTTTTTCGTGCATCGGCGAGTGAAACGAATTGCCGAAACACTTACAATAAAAAGAAAACAAATACTGTATCCATACCATGGGTTTTATGAATTAAGCATTGGAAATTATGGCATAATATTTACCCAAATTATAGAATATCAGCTTCTAACTTAACTGCTTTCAAGTCATCAAGCCAAGCATTGACCGTATATTAATTATTTCGGTAAAATGTAGGAGTTTCGCGCTCTCAATAATGTGTATAACACTTTCGGAAATCACACACTGAAATGTGCTTTCCCCCAATATTTCCGAAAGCCAGTGCCCACAGCGTCGGTCAATGACGTTACAGAAGCACGTCATCAGTTACCTCATTAACATCCTCATCAATAAGGAGTGGACACCTTTTCATTTTACCAATCTCTCAATAGTAAATAGTGTTAACCTTTACACTAAAAGTTTATATAATGTGAAATAATGAATTATCAACGAAGACGTATACCGTTTGTCTACAAGCTTTTAGCAATATTGTTACACTATTGTTAGTCTCTTGTTATCTACTAAACCGCATCACCATATATCATAGTTCGTGCCATGTATCCTGGTCTATCGATGAAGCATTTTGAAGTCGCTCAACATACTGTCTTTGCGGCCAAACAGGTGATGACGCTGCTGGTAGTGGCTGTTCGTGATTGGATACGAGGACCTGTACTCTCGCCCACCACCTGTTAACGTTAGGAAGGTCTGCCTACAACGGGGATGGTGACAAGTATTTAAAAGACGACCGAGTGGAAATCTATCTTTCATTAACAACTGTATGTACTAGGGGCTATTACACTCTCGGGGACCTCTTTCAGCAACTTTCTTCTGACTGCAACTACGTCCAACCTTTCTTCATAAACGTGAGTAGTGTATAGTAATTACTTATTTATCTAGCTTACCTTTATTTGTGACCAAGATAATTAAGATAAGATTTTATTGTCAATATTTCAACATGATATCCGATGTTTTTTAAAGTTAAGTTATATAAACAATTTATTTCATATCAACAGGACAAAAACTTATATCCAAGCACGCACCTGCTGTAATGCAATATAATGCAATACTAATGTGTCACAGTCGTTCAACATGTGAAGCGTCATTTAAGATAATAAAAACACTCGTTAGTATCCGATAATGAAAGCATAGATAACTGAATTATTTATAACTTATATTTTTTGTATCTTAAAGACGGACAGAACAACACATAAATATCCCTTAAGGTTATGTCATCCGAGTTGATTATCGGTAATGTGTTCGACACGTCCGTAGCAACTTTTAAACATGTGACGAGTAAGTAAAATGATTACCTTCGCCAAATGATGGCTGGTCGTAAAATTGCCTACATCATTAATTCATAAAGGCTTTGAAATAATGATAAATATCAATAGTTATACACGCGATTAATGAATAAAATATGTACCATTCTTTCATATTTGTAATAACATATTTACTTTATAGATCATCTCGAGATATCGATAATTACGTCATGCCTTATATATAGTTTAAAAGTAAAACATATTAAGATCTCGTAAAACCCGACATACTTTTACACTGAAGTCTGTAATATCCATGTATCACTGATTACCAGAAAAGGGTATATCGACCTGAAGGTGTTTAAAACGATATCCCTATTTTAAACGATAATTTAATTTGAAAGTAGCCTAATAAGTTGTACAAAATTCAAATCATAATGATTCAGATTCTATCTTAAGTTCTTGTTCTTGAGAGTTCTGCTTTTTGTGCATGCTTTACCATTGCTAAAGAACATCATGGATAATTTACAAGTACAATGCAATCGCACGAATGAAATACTTAACCATCTATAGCATGCGTAATCAAAGTGTGGAACACGACTGTTATGTAAAATTAAGTCAAGGCTCCATTCAAGTGGTCGTATTACAAAATATTTTATGGCTGTTGTGGTGAGTAATTTCTACTTAACTGGTTGACAGCAGAAGACAACGCATGTAGCAATAGTCCATTCCACTCACCAACGGCATCGATGACACAAACCTCGAAGCTATGATTAAATGACTATGTATAATGACTGTATTTGAACCAAATATCAAACGACCCATATTGATGATGTAAAGACAGAGAAAAATAATGATTTTCATGAAGACTCATCAAGATCAAAGCCAAAATGAACTTAGATCGAATCCCACGGTATTACATTTTTCATTGAAAATATTTCATAAGTACGGACCGCCATCCATTTTTTTTATTTAGTTATGATATTCTGTAGAAACATGAAACGTCGCGAAATATTGAATGATTGAATAGATAATCGATTGTGATGAATGGCTATTTGCGACCGTTGTCTCTGTACAATAGTAGCAATATAAACGAACCGACCCAAGTGATTTCTAACTGGTATCTAATAACTCATGTACATTTTAACTCCTTATCTGATGAATCTATGGTAAATACTTGCAAGGAAATAGACATTTTCCCTAAAAGATTATTTGGAGTTCTTCACTGAGATAACTATGACTATTAACAAATTGTTTTCCTGATCAACACTCCATCACGAGCATGCTTTTGAATAATGTATTGTTACTTGCTGGATTTCATGTCTGTCATTATGGTTAATTGATTATTAGCTACAATAAAGAAAAGAGTTTTTGTCTTAAATAATGTGATTTTTATCAATATAACTAAAACGAGTGCCACCTTTCCGCTTCTTACCATGAACTGAATTCGAATGAATTCAGAAAATACACATGTACTTGACGCTATTCTAAAATCATCTGATGTATGAAAATTACGATATTTATTTAATCATAGGGCATCTGCATTTCCGCGTCTTGATTTTGACTTTTCTTTTGATAACTTCGTATTTGCTTTGGTTGCCTACTGGGCTTCATAATTGAGGTCCTTAGCATCACTGACGAGTCCCAAAAGGACGAAACAGCTGTTTGATGTAGTTTAATTCATTGTTTGGGTCAACTGTATCTTACTCTGAATTATGAAAAGTTGTTATTTACTTGTGTTGCTCTTAGAACCATTGTTCAGTTGCACTGAATGTACATGAGTAAATACAGGCTTTAACTAATCTATTACCACTTTATAGAATATTTCATTGTTCCATGTGTACAATGTTAGATCACAAGTAACGTCTGTAACGTAGAAACATGACACCGAATTATTCCAGTTCTTAATCTGTCGGCTTCTTATTCAGAATCTTATCAGAATGATCATCTTGATTTTATTAAGCATCTTATTTTCTTAACCTACATTTAAACAAAAACGCCATTGTTTAAATAAAAGCATTTAAGTTTATAATAAGGATCAAGTGATTTTGTTTGGTGCGTAAACCATTAGCATTCTATATCTCTTGATAAAAAATACCAAACAAGGTGATAAAACTGATTCGCGACAATTTCATTAAGTATCTTTCCTCTTGATATTTGTTTCGCCTGTAGTGATCTAATTTGCAAGATAATTTACGGCTAAATTTCTGTCCAAAGTAGATTTAGATTCTAAATTTTGTAATCAGAACACAACTTAGGAATGTACTGAATATCCCCATCTGAGGATAATCCTCTGGGATTTCGGAGTCATATCAACTTACCTTACGTGGTATCATGTCACCTGATGATTGTCCCGTTTGCCAGAGAGTTTCGTCCTCTATTGAATTCAACTCTCCCCTGCGACCCAATTCATTCTTGCCAGTATAAGGTACCATTTTTGTTATAGGAGAGTGTTTTTTGTACAACAAGCATTAACGTCACAAAAAAGTCGGAAATGATAAGTTTATTATTCTCTAGGTGTTAGAATTCAATCAAACGACGGATTGATATAAAGTTTCCTCCAGTTTACAAGTCTTACGTTAGAGATATCTGGTTTATAAGAATCAATTAAACGACGAATTCGTATCAAGTTTCCTCCAGTAAACCAGCCTTACGTTAGAGATCTCTAGTTAATAAAATTCAATCAAACGACGGATTAATATCAAGTTTTCTCCAGTTAACAAACCTCACGTTAGAGATCCAATCTTTCAGGGATGTCATGGAGATGTGTGGTCACATGATTTTTGCATTCGTTTTCTTGATTAATGACATAGAACTCTCGATTAGAGAAAATAATCATCTTTGACTCCAATGGAAGATTGTACAGAAGACACACAAGTAAATAGCACCATTTAATACAGATATTGATAAGATAAATTTGACCCAACCAATGATTTAAACTACATCCTACAGCTGTTTCGCACTTCCAAGAATTGTCAGTAATGCTAAGGGGCTTAATTTTTAAACCAAGGGGGCGACCGAGGAAAATCCAAAGAGACCGAAAGAGATGTCAAAATCTACATGGAGTAGTACGCTGGCCCCATGGTTGAGTGAATTTCGTAACTTTTGTATATCTGATAACTCTACAAGAACGTTAGGTAAATGTATAAGCTGTATTAAGGCGAGGGTGAAGAAAGACAAAAAAAGGCTCGCCGATTTTGTCTTTCTGTCCCGAGCCAAAAAGTATCAATATTACAATACCTAATACATGCTACACAATTGGACTCAGATATACGGATGTAATGTCTATGGCGCAGAGAAGGGTTTAAAACAACTGTCTTATAGTGATCAAAAGTGATACACTGTTCAATGAGCTCAGTTGTAACGGGTTCTAGGAACCATGCCATTATATGAATATTTTACCTCGTTCAATGAACCATTCACACTTGGGTCACGGGTAAAATTGCTTCACCAAAAGGCAATGCAGAAACTCTGAAAATAATGTAATCTTGTACCAATTACAGAATGGTGAAGCCTTTATAAATTACATGAAATAAGTAAATAGATATTAATGTTTTTGAAAGTAGGGGTGGTATTATGAAAGGATACGATGTGCCGTTAACCACTGGCTACAGAAAACAATCATGATTTCTCGCTACAGGTATCGTTACCATACCTTTCGTTTAATAAGTGTAATTGTAATAGTGATTCCCGCTAAATGTTATGTAAATTTTACGTGCATAAAACTGAATATCGATATTTTCGCGAGAGCTTCATGGAATTTATATCTTCCAAGGAACCATATTACTTCTACTTTTTACCATTTCTGACGGGAAAGAAAAGGTTGAATAAACTGTATTTCAAAGTGCGGGAATTCATTAATGATTTTAGTAGATAGATACTTGTGATATTATCCTACACAAAAAAGTGAAATTTTGAATCAACTGACAGACGAACTCTTAACACATGGTTATATATGATGCAGCTAGATGAAAATTATGAGGAAGTATTTCAGACGGCGTATTGATCTCATTGAGAAATGTTCTATTCCTTTTTTCTTGTAGTTTTTCAGGAGTCTCCGTGTAAATCTTCTCTTATTTTTGTTCCGATTTTGTCTTAGTTTTATTGAATTTGAGTTCGGATTATCATTATGTTAACAAGCTGGTATTTTCTTGTTTTTAAGATACAGTAATGCATAAACTTATTACCAAAATCAATATACTGTAATTCTGAGTAGTTAAGTGTCAATATGCGTAGGATATAGGTGACAGAAAAACAAGCATACAGCGGGCGTTGTACCTGGTAACAGTTCAATGCGTATATGTTCCTTTCATTTCGTGATATGAAAAGGAAATTGCGTTTTGATTCCCCATCCAACCAAATACGAATGATCAGTTCAGCGGAATTAACAAGAGTGTCTCGTATCATGAAAACATCAATCGTAAAAAGATATAGACCACAAATTAGAATTTGATTTTCAATTTAAGTGTCGCAAAATTCTTATCAATATTGTATTACGCATTGATATAGAATTCAGGAGTGATGCGTCTCACGGTTAAGCTGCATTGAATGACATGTCACAGAAAGCATGATGTTTTTATATTTCCGTCTTCTGATTTATGTACTTTTTTAAAGTCATGAAAATTCTAAATTCAAAACGCTATATGTGTAACAACGACCACAAGCACATTTTATTTTTTATGAATTCCATGTATGAAATGTCAGGTTCAACCAGTTTCCAACCAGTCGATTTCAAACTAGGTAGGTAATGTCAAAATATAAAGCTGAACGTCAGCTTGATTCGACTGTATCTGGAGAGTTACTGCCCCTGATTGTTTTCATAATGTTTATCTTGTCCGTATGTGTCTCTGGATTTCCATATAATCTCTTTCAAACTAGGTAAGCTTGATAATAATGACTTGAAGATCTGTTTTCCTCAACAGCAGTATTATTCGACAGTACGTGGTTACTGCCCCTTGTTCTTTTCATAATTTAGATCATTTCAGGAGATCTCTCTCAGTTTTTTTCAAACTGTGAAGTCCTTAAAATTATGAAATGCAGGATTTTTGAAAGCGTAATTGCCACCCACAACTCCCCCCCCACCCCACCCCCACCCCCACCCCCACCCCCTCCTCCTTTTCATTCTTATTTAAAACGGTTACCTCCTCCCTCATTTTGAATTCAAGTTCTCTGAAACTTGTTTTGTCTCCAACCACAGCATAAGATTGTGTTTCCTAAACATCATTTTGAGTTATTGTCCTTTGTCTTTTTCAGCATTTTTATCTTGTTCAGACATATCTTTCAGTTTTCAACCCATCTCTTTCAAGTTTGATATGCTTTACTTTATCATCATAACATCATATTCCGTTGATTTCCCTCTTGGCATTTTTACATAATTTTATTAATTTCCCTATTTGATTTCTTTTCGGACAGTAAAACGTGAACATTTCCTCACTCCGCTTTCTGTTAAACAGAATTGTCTTCCTATATTCCTACACAGATCAGGTTACTACAAACGGTCATACACATACTCATGAACTACGTGGTATACTAGTGACGTTTCTGTAGATGCAACACTGAATACAAATATAAAGGAAAGCAATATTTTGAGCAATGTCCATAAATGATGCCAATGAACTGACGCATTGATTCTAGGAACAAGCAATAGATTATTACCTGGTTTGATGTTCTAACGACTGATTTCTCTAGGTCGAGGTACCAGGTGCTACCATCAAGTAAAATCCTATTTCAGCGATTCGAATAACTTAATCGAAATATGAACTAAACACTCACCGTTACATGCCGACTAATGACCAGCTCAATGTTATACTGACGTCAAGAAATTGTAACCAGGATTAGTTACGTGTGACGCATGGTTAACTTTCTGCTTCCCACCAACCAACCTTGCTGTCTTGACAAACGGAAGGTGTCTCTCTTAGTGAGTATAGCACTACTTCCGATTCATGATCCTTTTCGATCGAAGCACATCTGCTAGCTACACTCTCAGGTTCTAAAACAAACAAGAAGAGGCACTGTTTGCATCGCCCTGTATTGTCAATTGCTGTGCAATCTGGATCAGTATTTATATTAAAATGTGTAAACGTTTCGATTATAAAAGTATCGCATCTTCCTTGAAAGCTTATCCTAGAGAGAGAAAAACCTTGTTTCAAAACAAATATGCTTATTCCCTGTCATTGTTTAGGTCATTGGCCTATCAAATATTATCAAATAAGGTAATTTCGCTAGGAAACCCGTCTTATTGATGTGATAACCGTTTGACCAAACGTCAATGGTCAAACATGAGGTTGTCTGGCGTTACGCCATAATTGGTCTCCAATGGCTGTAACATGTTCAACCTTGCCGTTTCTCCAGGGGAACGATTAGCTAAGAATTACGCAGGTTATTACTACTATTGAATACCATTCCATTACGGCTGGCGTCACTAATACTGTTCAGGCAATTTGCCAATCAGAATGTTTCACTCTTGTAGGTACATGTATTTAGAACAACTTAGTATACACAGATCATGCTTCTGGGGAAATGTAATTGCTAATAACTTTCGAAAAAGGATGTGGTCAGTTTTTGATATTTAATTTATCTGCTCACTAATGGGTATCTACATATCCGCTATGTTTGGAACTTCTCAACAGATCAACAAGGTCTGTTTAGCTCGCGGGCAACCATTACCAACTAGTACCGGCATGGTGGAGATCAAATTTCGTTGGTTTTAGTGATTGTTTTTGTCCCGATAAAAGTATTTAGGTATCACAATGTAAATATGATACATAAATATCGACTGCTGTTACATTTTACATCCCGTATATCTGCAGGATGCTGCAGGGCAGGTCTTAACGAGGGTATCATTTTGACCAAACGCACAGAGACTGGCTGTAAAAACAGGATACCTTTTAGCTAAAATCAGGGGTATTAATTAGCTAACAGGTATACCATTTAATTTGGAAACACGAGAAGGCTAACAGATGGTAACAACGGAAGCATTGAGTTTACAATTTCATATTCACAATGAAAGATCATACAAATCCTAGATAAGAAAAGATTGGCAAAAATATAGACTTTGAACTTAGGAATTGTCTTATAATTGAAGACTTGTTTTTAAGAACTTCCCATTTGCTTTGGTATTGAAATAAAACATTAACTTTCAATGACGGACATTTCAAGTGAAATATTAAGAAATGGACTGACACGTTTATGATACTTTGGTTATATAAAAACAACAACAAAAAAACACCAATATGTGAACATATTTATAATCCAAACTTAAATTTAATAAAACCTGGGAAAAAATAAGAACAAAAGAAAGATTTAAGCGGAAACTTCTAAAAAGTACAAAGAGAAAATGTCTCTGCTTCATTCACGACATCCGCCATGTAAATTTTGGTCAATCCACGTAAGTAATGTCACGTTCTTAAACGAGAACAATGTATACAACAACGGATCCAGTAGGCAAACTAATGTGCATCAAATACCTCCAGCTTCATATCATACGAAGAAATAGAAAACATCTCAACATGACACTATGACGATGGTAAAACCTCCCTATAATTTTTTTTATCTATTAGTCCATAGTAGGAATTTAGGTTTGTTTACAAACAATACCTGTGCACTCTGACCTCCTTGGAGCCAGAATAGTTATTCCACTTCACTAATTATTCATTCCAAATGAATTTAATGTTTCTATTATAGTCTAACTTTACACACACAAAAAAAACACATATGCTTAGTCTTAAATAGATACAATGATATTTCCTGAAGCTAAATGGACCTAATGGAAGACCTCGTTGATATATAGTCGGCTTCATTTTTGAACAGCTTATAATTACCCATATGAAATATGTCTTTTATTGATTTTGATAACAAGAGATCGATTTCCTCTATGATGCACATATGATTCTTAATTGCCAGCGTTTGTATGATTCAGATGTATTGTGTTACCATGGTTACCGGTATGAATGTTGATACAGAATGAAGAAATAAAAAATCATCACTGTCTGTTTAGGAAATAAAATCACTGCCATGGACATAAAATAGTACATTCCCCTCAAAAAGTAGAGATTTACTTTGGAATAGCGATTATTGAAAAACCAATTCATATGAGACAAAATTGTTATACATAACATTGGACTTTGCGGTCAGTCCTCATCATTGTTTATTTGTTCGTACCGATCTGAATTACATAATTTGATGATAGGTACAATCTCACTAGGAGTACCACAGAGTAACAGGCAGCTCGATTTGTTGCGGTAGAAGAATGTTTTGGATGAAATAATTTTTCTTCACACCACCTCAAAATACAGATTATACAACCTGCAATGACTATCCTTAACGCTGGTTGTTTGACATCAATTTTTTACGTCTCAAATATGACTAATTAAAATGGTTTACACCTCGGCTCCACTATGTGTCTCTTTCATCTTCTGCATTAAACATTAATCAGCATGTTCGCAGAATAATAAAATCATTTTAATACCCGACTTAGTCCAGCTTTTCATTAGTTACAAAGATTGTAGAAGGCATCCTTTACTATTTTGAACTTTTAATACTGTTCATTTCAGTACAGAAATTCAGTTGACAGTTGTTATCAGTTTTCTCCAACAGGGACAGTATTAAGATGGAAGATACCGTAATTCCTTGCCTATTTTCTGTATTTATGTTACAATACTGGCATATATCTCCACATTGAAATTTAGCAACTATCGACCAATTGAAGAACAGGTCACTTAATATTTTGACTTTTGGCAAACAGTGGAAATTTTAAAGATATGTAAATCACTTGATACGTTTTATTCAAATATTTCCTTGTGTATCAACGTTCCTACTTTACATGCAATTTCTAAATCATATCCCCCACTCCATCTGATATCTAATATATTCAGTCTACTTCGACAAAGAATCACTCAATACCTCGATTGACGTTTTTGCCATTTCTTACTTAACGATAGCATTAGTATTTTCAAACCAGATGCTCATTTGGGTTGATGTATAAATATTGAGGCTGTATTTTCTTTTCATAAGATATTGACTTCCGGGGTAATTACCATTGATTGAGTCAAGAATATTGCAGATAAACTACCACGAAATCGAACTTCATTAAAATATAAACCCATCAGGTCGAGGAGGAGGTCATGATCAGGGGATATTGAAGAGCACGGGAAAATAGTCTGTTGTATTCCACTGCATGATAGTAGGAGGCGACTAAACATGGACCCCCTGCAGCATCCAAGGTTCTCTTCCGTGTCATCTACCAATGAGACATTAAAGAGACCAGGAAATAGTTTTCATGACACGGAGACCAAATGCATCGGTAAAATAACTTACTATACTTTCGTATACTAGTCAATTTGCTGCGTTGTAAAGAGTCATAAACCTTTGTGATAGTCTTCTACAGAAAAAATAAAATACCCTACATTCACATGAATTTGATTATGATCAATGGTAGAGTAACAATATTTTTTAATCATATTTGACAGTAACCGGATAAATATGATTATTAAAATATATAAATTTATCTCGGAAAAATCTGACAGAAAGCTTTCAGAGATTATGTAATTATATCAATTTATGTCTCACAATCTTGTAAGTTTTATTGTGATTTTATTATCAGTAAATGTTGGAAAAGACCGTTTAATGTTTACCGTGACAGCAGTTAATTTCAAACTTTTTTGGAAAGAAGTGATGTGTACTTATAATAGGTGGTTCTGCAAGCGTGTGTCCCTCTATAGTGCCCGTTCACGGTGACAATAATGCAGATCATATCATATATCTATCCGTAAACTGTTTGACTTACCGAACGGCACGTCAGCATTAACTATATAAGGACTTCTGTTGGGTTCAATAAACGCTTCATTGATAGCCAAGCACGTGGCACTTCTGACCGGATATCCGGTGATATATTCAATTGGAATAGATCCTTAATTTAGTTAGCAAAGCACGCATTAACGTCGAGATGAGTCGTCGTTTATAAAGATAATTTCTTATTAAGACACTTTTATACGTGAGGATTACAAACAAATAGATAATGGCATTTTGATGTAAGGACCACACATACTGACATGTCATCAACGAGGCGACGTCAATAATGGCTATAGGAAGAGACATTGTTGCAATACATCTATACGGTATCTTATTTAACGGAAAGATGATCACTCAGGAGTAGCTCTGTGTACTATTGTGTACAAGCATATCTCGTAAACGATATGTGTATAGAAGTGCGCCGCTATTTCAGGCGCTTCAAAGACGACGCCACAACCTAAAGCGGTAAAGCAATTAGCGCTGCACTTTACAGAAAGAGTTTAAGTACTCAAAGAATCAAAATATTTGTAAAACAAAACGCTGTTTATTTAGAGATAGCTATGTAACAGCAATATTTTCTTTGAAAATGTAGGAGGTAAGCGGTAAATTTCCGTTGTGAATTGTTATATTAACTGCTTAGTACACTAATTTTTACGAGATAGATAAATTTCAACATTTTTGAAAATTAGTATTTTCTAGTTAGATAATGTATTCACATATCAACCAATTTATATAGTCATAATATATAGACACTTAGTATTTACTGGAAAAAATAATACCAATCGGCTGTTACCAAACAGATTACAACAAAATTGATAGAGATCCATTTCCTGTCAAGCGTTGACATTTTCTGGATGTAATCCCACTTATCAGTGTTACCTGGTCATATTTCTATACATGTTACTTAGTATCACTTATAACTGTGCTAATTTGGTCATAGTGCTAACCATGTTACTCTACATTAACCGTGTTGCCTGGTCATAGTACTAACCATGTTACTTAGTATCAGTTATAACTGTGCTAATTTGGTCATAGTACTAACCATGTTACTCTGTATTAACAACGTAACGTGCTAATGGTACTTACCATGTTACTCTGTATTAACAACGTAACCTGGTTATGGTACTAACCATGCTACTCTGTATCAACAGAGTAACCTGGTTATGGTACTAACCGCGTTACTTGGTATTTGTATAAACCGTGTTACCTGGTCAAGGTATGTCGATATTTGATTAATTTCTATTTACTTATTTTGGTTTTTTAGCCATTCTGTGCCGTTGAAATCACCCGTTGTACCTTATTATATTTTAAGAATCTGTCCGATCGTCTCCATCTGAATCCTTCATTTGATGCTAGAGTAATAATAACAGATTTTCATACTGATTTAGAATATTGTCGGTTTTATATTGCTCTCAGAAATCTCAGCCATCTGTGGCGACGGAGTTTAAGCATCAAACAATCTAGCCCAAAGGTAGGGACTATTCGCTGAGGCTGGCGTAATAAGTAAACATATACATACACACACATGTCTCTGCGACATCAGTTAACAAAAATGTATCTCCTTTCACCTAATAAAAGACATGTAATTACTAAGCTAAACTAATTTATACTTAAATATTTGATTTCTTTAAAGAATAAAGTTTTTTTAAAAAAAATAAATAAATTACACAACTTCTCGTCATTAGAACGTTTTTCTTCAACAGTAAAGTATTCTTCCTATAAAGAGTCGGTTCGACAATCACGGCAATCATGGCTGGAGCGATTAATAACATACAAAGAATTCGGTAATTACGTTACATGTTCTACAGGTTAAAGTACTATCCGGGGAAATCTCGGCACAAACGCTTCCTATAATCAATCCAATAGATATCTTAACGACACTGTAAATCAGTTTTTGTAATTAGTGGGGGACGAACCATTCTGATGGATCCATTTAAACCAAAGGCAGAGCAATGTCTTCACGGCTTCAGTAGTAGTAATGGCGAAAGAAATTGTTGTAATGATAATGAAAATGATGTTGAAGGTTGTTATGATGGCGATGTGTCTTCCTCTTGTCCATCCTGAACATGCAGTAACAGAAATTTATCTTATACGGTTTTTTGCGTTTATTTAGAGTCATATTTCCCTCGCCTTTGATTGGTCTCTTTACATTAGTCTTCACCACAACGTCCATGTGAAATCTCCATTAATGAAGGCAAACAAGCCTCGGTTGTTAAATGGAAATAGTTTTGACATATATATAGTCCTAGTCGCCATTCAACAATGTTTGAGTTCCTGTAAATACAGCCGTAACTTGTGTTTCTGTACTTAGAGTGTCCACAGGATCTGCCCTAAATTCTACCCTGTGTATATAATAAACAATACGCACTTGACATGTCCATGCCGGTTTCACAATAACACGAACAGAGTAAAATAATGAGAGCAATCCACAATTATCTCGTAAACTAACAGATGACAAATTCGTTGTATTAATTTACAATAATACACATTAAATACGATATATAATGAAAGAATATTACAAACAATTTATTCTTTGCACAAAGTGGACTTTTTCTCATATATCTGTGACTTTTTCATCGACGACACCCACAAAGAAAAGAAGTCTTGGAGAATTGAAATAAATAGTGTCACGCTTCTAAATGAAAATGACATAAATAACTATAAAAACACCATCGATCATCAAACACGTTCAGCTTCATAAAGAAACAGAATCCTCCTATTAGTACCAGGCGATGTCTGATAGGACGAAACACTCTCTCAGGTCATAACCTGACATATATAAGCTATTGTGTAAATGTTATGATTGGATGGGATGATAGAGGATAGTTTGTATGAAAACTTGAAAATTACGAATCAGGTAGGGTGCTCGGTTGTGTTAAATTATCCTACGTTTAGAAGGAATAATGTGTTATTTCTAATTGGTTGAAGGCAGCGGAAGCTATTTATCTTTTCTATGTGCACAATAATATTGTTCTTAATTCACCTCGCAAATTTGATAAGTAATGACGGGATCTTGGTCTTGTCTGTTAATGTGTATAACTGAAATGGGTCCCAGTAAACCTCATTTGTTCGGTGTATATTTGCGGTATGTCACTTGATTTTGATAATGCTAAAACGATGTTGATCATTCCAAAAATGTCCGATCCAATGTAAGTTAACTTAGAATGCCGGTTTAGACAATGGCCTAGGGAACACTAGGCATCGCCTATCAGGTTATTCTTGCTCTGTAATCTTAAAGTTTGATTGTATTGTAAGTATAACAACCGGATAGCAATGGAATTTACTATATGTTTTTGTTAATTATAACAAAACTCAATCTTCAAATGACGCCCGTCGTCAGTTGTATGGCTATAGTTTCTTACGACACCGCGTGTCATCAGTGTCTACAGTTATATAGCTGTGAAATCGTCACACAGTGTCCACTGTCACCAGTTGTTAAATCCTCACACAGCGTCCACTGTCACCAGTTGTTAAATCCTCACACAGCGTCCACTGTCACCAGTTGTTAAATCCTCACACAGCGTCCACTGTCACCAGTTGTTAAATTCTCACACAGCGTCCACTGTCACCAGTTGTTAAATCCTCACACAGTGTCCACTGTCACCAGTTGTTAAATCCTCACACACTGTCCACTGTCACCAGTTGTTAAATCCTCACACAGCGTCCACTGTCACCAGTTGTTAAATCCTCACACAGCGTCCACTGTCACCAGTTGTTAAATCCTCACACAGCGTCCACTGTCACCAGTTGTTAAATCCTCACACAGCGTCCACTGTCACCAGTTGTTAAATCCTCACACAGCGTCCACTGTCACCAGTTGTTAAATCGTCACACAGCGTCCACTGTCACCAGTTGTTAAATCGTCACACAGCGTCCACTGTCACCAGTTGTTAAATCCTCACACAGCGTCCACTGTCACCAGTTGTTAAATCGTCACACAGTGTCCACTGTCACCAGTTGTTAAATCGTCAAACAGCGTCCACTGTCACCAGTTGTTAAATCGTCACACAGCGTCCACTGTCACCAGTTGTTAAATCCTCACACCTTGTCCACTGTCACCAGTTGTTAAATCGTCAAACAGCGTCCACTGTCACCAGTTGTTAAATCGTCACACAGTGTCCACTGTCACCAGTTGTTAAATCCTCACACAGTGTCCACTGTCATCAGTTGTTAAATCGTCACACAGCGTCCACTGTCACCAGTTGTTAAATCGTCACACAGTGTCCACTGTCACCAGTTGTTAAATCCTCACACACTGTCCACTGTCACCAGTTGTTAAATCGTCACACAGTGTCCACTGTCACCAGTTGTTAAATCGTCACACAGTGTCCACTGTCACCAGTTGTTAAATCCTCACACACTGTCCACTGTCACCAGTTGTTAAATCCTCACACACTGTCCACTGTCACCAGTTGTTAAATCCTCACACACTGTCCACTGTCACCAGTTGTTAAATCCTCACACACTGTCCACTGTCACCAGTTGTTAAATCCTCACACAGTGTCCACTGTCACCAGTTGTTAAATCCTCACACACTGTCCACTGTCACCAGTTGTTAAATCCTCACACACTGTCCACTGTCACCAGCAGCTCTAAAATCGTCACGTATGGATGCTGCTGATGATGTTTCTGTTTCTATGAATTTTTAATTTCTATATAGGAACACGTTCCATCCCAAAGCTAAGATGTCGCAATTGATTCAATATTCAAGTGCTTGTTCCCAATATCACAATTTATGTTTGGGAAGCTGATAGCTGTCATATAAACTTACAGTATCTGGTTTATGAAGGAGGTTGCCTTATATTATCAGGAATTTTTATTGTCGTCATAATGACCTTATTGAGAATTATTCCATTTCTTTCTGAGGGTTGACATATTTGATGCTCGTTATTATCTCAGTTGACTCCACTGCTGTTTACATTGTTCTCGTCTCGTGACGTGGCATTACTAACTGGATTTGCTTAATGGGTGCCATCGATGAAGCAGAAGACGCTTACCCTTCCGAAACAACCGGTCTTCTTCTTGTATTCATTCGGTGTTGTTCGTGTAAATCTTCCTTATAATCGTATTTTGTCATCGCTCCATTAAATCCGAATTGGATTGATGATGACATTGGAAGAAGTATTTAGTTTCTTTGTATAATAAAAATATTATTCGGAAGTTTTGTAGTTTCGTTGTGGCTTGACAGGTTTTGAAACCCAAGTTATGGTCTCGTTTGTACTTCTATATCTGAAATGTATATCTCCTTTTCTATATTTCTGTCCATTAAAAAAGCAAACAGGTTTTAAATATATCTGTAGATGAAAATAACTTAGATATTAACTAATGTAGGTGATTTTTTTTCAAAAGTTTACAGAAATACCAGTGTCTCTTTGTCTCCGTTTAATATTGTACTGATTTAGATACAAACTCAAAATACATTAATGTAAAATAAGAAAGATATAGTCCAAAGTAACGTCTTACAAATCATATCTGCAGTGGCGTTATACGTTTCTGTCTATTCGTAAAGACAAAAACCCTGCCATACGAATCCTACATAATAAAGATGGGAGAGTAAATGCTTTTCTTGCAGTTTGTTTGCGCATAAATCATTACTATATATATCGTCAAATTGTTCAGTGTTATGTGTGAAAATGTAATTTGTACTTTTTTTATAATTCTAAATTTAATTCAGCAAGTTGCCGTTTACCATTATGATGTAATCGGCTAGGAGCCTGCGGTAGAATATTTCAGTGAGATAGCACTATAAATAGGCTTTGGTTCCACACTACCTCAAAAAGGTTTACACGAACACATCGTATACTTCCAAAATCACGCAAGCAACGCATGCACTAACACCGCGTACACCAGGAGACCGTTATGGCTGTTGTTGATAGGACGTTCAGTTATATAAAGCAAACCATATTAAGCCCAAAATCTGCTTAAGCAGTAGCACGTTTTGCAGAAACACATAATCATCACATTTTTTTGCGTTTTTCTCTAGGAATTATTTTCTGTTCACTGTTACGCAAATTGCTATATATCTCCAGTGTTGTTTCTTTACAAATACTTTGTCCACACTCGTTACGGTTTTTGAAATATATTGATGTTGTGATCGAGAATTCCGTCAGATATGAAGATGATTCTTCAGATGACGGGGATAAAGCATGCCTAGGTTACACTGGTTCTTTGTTTCAGATTTAGCAGCTGTGTTAACAAGGCCAATTCAAAAGTCTTCAAACGAACACTATAACCATTTAATCATCTGACAGAGCATCCCATTTCTTTCCTTCTGATGTAAATAATGAATGGATATCATCTGAGTCTATTAAGTAACATCAAACGCTCTTTTATATCACAGGGCAACAGTAATATTCTACAAAAACAGATCTTGATCAGTCTCTTACAGAAATCGTCGTTACATCTATTCTCTGATTATTGTGTGGCGCGTGTTAAATCTATTCAGAACTAAGCCGATCATATTCCTGTAAAAACAGTCTTATAATCACGTACAACAGCAGTATAAGGTATGAAATCCTCAACATTTTTGCATTACAACAGTCGAAATCACTTTTCACAGCGGATCAAACAAAACAATTTACTCTTACATATAAATGTAATTTTGTGATTAAAAACAGACAATACATGATTCAAAGTCATTCATATTGATTTCTTCCATATCGAGTGGATGTTATTCAACTCCAAAGACATCGATTAATCATTCCAATTTTGATTAAACAAACATGTTATATCACAAATTGTGTAACATTTT
The DNA here is from genome assembly GCF_031769215.1 of Ylistrum balloti. Lineage (NCBI taxonomy): Eukaryota > Metazoa > Mollusca > Bivalvia > Pectinida > Pectinidae > Ylistrum > Ylistrum balloti. The sequence continues at coordinate 2,195,041 of NW_026782015.1, read as the reverse complement.
AACGTGTTTTGATTGGCTGACATGGTGAACTTTGACCGAAACGGAGATTCATATGGTCATGGAAATTAAAACGCGCGATAAGTAGTTCGCGATATTTATTGTAATAAATGATAATACATGTTTATTGATATTTGTGCTCTTATTATTTTTACTTACTATTTGTAATGGGTTATAATATCTCCATTTATCACTTAAATTGTCAGTTTGGATATCAATCAACGGCATTACACTGACGGTCATATCATTACGCCCAAACTGTTGACGTAAATGAAACGCACGTGGGTGGCGGAATCAGGTCACACAAACTCTTGTTTGATACATATTATATTTCTTTCATTCTCATTAGTTATTTAACAAAAGCACTAGTAGCTTTTGAAATATAGCCAAGTCGAAAGAGGGAAAATATTAACCATAAAAATCGCCGAGTAATGTTTATGTAAACCGGTCCTTGCACAATAATATTGGTGTGGGAACGTGTGCCATAATCACATTTAATGTAATATTTATATACTGAAACATATGCAATTATACATCTTTATGTCATATATTAAAAATTATTTCTAAATCACGTGATTAGCGTACTTTCCTTTTCCTTGTTGTGCAATAATGAGATATATTTCCCTGCTGGGCCTCCATTTATTTTGTCTTATTGTCTTTATCATTTCATGTTCATCCGTACAAAGTCTTATTCTGTCTCATAAACGGAGAGCGGGGAATTGTTTCTGATTCGGTCTTCCTCTTAATACTAGAAAATCATTAGTATATATGTATTGATGTATATATTTTATGTATAATACATGGAATTTGGCGTTTTTGATTGAATAAAAACCGCTAGCAGGGATCTTCAACGTAATGTTAGGATACCGATACATCATTGATTCACATACCACTGAACACAGATTCCTAGTCTCCCATCATCCTGCCTGTACGTTTATACTGTTGACATCATCGAGAGCCTTAAAATGGTTGCTTGTTAAAAACTATACAGCTACGGAACCGATATTTTAGACTGTTTGTTCCACAGTACATAAGTATTAAACATATAAACAACCCAGGTACATACTTGCTACGTAGGGTATAAGTAGTGATGTAGTGAACCACGGTTCCTCTTTCTTCCAAAGTACACCTTGAAGTTATCGATTGTTTACTTCGCAGTGCAATTAGCTACTAGCCTATAAATATATAAATAATCCGGTATAGTGCTTGCTACTTAAGGAAAAAGTAATCGATAAGTTTTTTTCTGTATTTTCAACGCAAATGTCAACAAAACTAATGTTTGGATCAGTTGTTGTATTCTCGCTACGGTCATTAACACAAAATTCTGATTAATAAATAAATACTTGTTAAGTCATTTCTTTCAGCTTCTTCCGCTGGCGAGGTTTCCGGTATGTTTCTCATAAACTTTTCGCGTCGCTTCTGATTTTTCGTGTTAGTTTCATTTAGAGACGATGAAGGTATGGAGATCTGTGATCATATCATCTAATATATGTACGTGTCTGTTAGCGGTTCCAATTTCAGCAGGCGTGAGGCAGGCATAACATGATTTGTCACCTGTCAAACCTCAACCAAATAACCATTCACATTATTGAAGTCTACGCATATACCGCCAGGTCGAAATCAAATTACACTCACAGGCGTCACTCATTTATTGGTAAGGTGAAGAGAGATGTTTCACGAACGTCATTTCCGGTTCTGCATGTCGCCTGCAATCTAGGGGTATTCAACCGTTGATCAAATGTCGGTTATGCTCCATGTGATTACATTTTTGTCAAGCGTATCAGTACTCATTGTTTGAAATTGCTGGTGATTTTATTATGAAAGCTTGTCATAAATTTGAAGAGCAGCTTAAACATTTAGATTAACAAAAACCATGACCAGTGGTTTTACGTAAAGTATCAACAAAGACGGATTTACATGTATTGTGACAATCGACGAAGCTCAAAATCAAATATCATAAACTACGTTCTAATCTAATACACTCTTAAAATCGATAATAATGTTCTTATAATATCATAAATGATTATTCACCGATCTTTTGAATCAAATGATGGTTCAAAGGCATTGAAAGGAATTGTAGTCAAAATAAATGAACACAAAGGCCTAAAGACAGACAAGTAGATCAAGTGAGGTGCATTATCTAGCGGCAGTGTGGCGTTATAACTACTTCATACAAATTAGACATACTGCATGCAACACTTGTGGGTCCAGTTCTATCTTAATTAAACAGTCAGATAAAGTTTTAATTGTATGTATATGTGATAACAAACATCAAGAAAATACTAACATGTCAATATAAGCATAGTGCAAACTCAAATTCATTTAAAATGGGGCATTATAAAAACAAGAGAAAGATCTAGGTTAACCCATGTAAGAAATGTCACGTTCACAAAAAGTTTACAACAACAGAACCAACAAGCAAACTAACGAGCAGATTTATATCGCATGATGAGATAAAATATTTCTCAATGAGATCATTATGACGAATGTAAAACTTCCCCATTATTTCCATCAAACTGTCTTGAAAACCAGTTTTACGAGTTCATCCGTCAGTTGACGACTTTTTGCACGAAAATCGTGATAATTGGAACAGACTCTAAAATACCGAATCATCTGCGACATGTGAACACCAAATGTGGAAGATGCAGAGATGTTGCTATCCAGAAGTGGAAAATTAACAAGTTGAAATTGAAATCATTACGCTTATCGTAAACTTTGTTGTGTTCTAGATTTCCAGTTCTGAGGATGGACGTGTTCAATTGATTTATTGATATCAAAGATAAGACGTCATCAGTATATTTGAAAATGAAATTAAACGACTTTGAGAGAACTTTGTGACCTGTTTTGATAAGCTCTTCGATACATTCAGCCTCCTACGGAAACAAATCAGTCAATAGAGGGGCACAGTTCCATATATATGCCAGTAGCCTGTTGGAATATCTTACGACCAAATTCGACGGTGATATTGTCAACCTGAAACTCTGTCATTTTATAATTTAGTTCTCCATATCTTTCTTCTTTGCTGTGGACGTGTTTTATTAACCTATTAGCTTCCGTTAGATTTTCAATCCGCTCGATGTGTTTATCGGCTCTGTCCGTAGCTACGGTTACGTTTAATTTCATGAGTTGAAATGTTGATACAAAACATAGATTACATCCACGATTCATTACTGAACGGTGACCACTCGTTCGTTGTCTTAACTGTCTACAATTGAAAGGCTCAAAGTTTTTGGTAATATAACCATTATAAGTCAGGGACTTGGTGTATTTCTTTTCGGTAACTAGTATCTCGCGAAGTTTTGCCACTTAAGGTATCGCGTGCATGTATCTTCAATTTTAACTGACAGAAAAGGGTATATGAATAAAGACCCCGACATGGACTACCGGAGATTGTTTATTGAAAACAAACGTGATATTGAGAAAACTATTTTCCGTTTTCCAATATTATTGAGGAAATTGGATGATCTACGTCATTCAAGGTGTCGTCATTAATTCGTTTATTCCTTAATTTCATCGGCCAGAGTTTTTATTCCCATTTTTTCCTTATTACTCTCTTGTCTACACCAACTGTACACAAATGAGTCTTGGGCTGCGTTTTAAAGTGGTGAAGATGTCCATTCAGACACTTCAATGTTAAGTCTGCAGCAATTTCTTTTCTTCAATATATTTTCCGTGATCATAAACTCGCACAGAGGACTGATTTCAATACATCATGCAAGTATAAAGATGTCCCCTATATGTGTAATGGAAAGAGCTGTAAATCAAAACTGACTTATTCTTAAGGCCAGTTATACATTATGTATAGGAAAATTGAAAATTGTCAACAGGATGATTGACATTTGTCACTCAGGGCGCAGAAGCAAGGTTCAATGTACATGTAAGTAAATGGAAGGCTCTAGGTAAACAGTCAAATATATCCAACACCGTTAAAAAGATGAATATTTTTTCTGTGTCTGAGTCTCTATATAATCGGTTTTTCCTTTGCTTTCTTGCTTTTTCTACTTTTTTCAAAAACTTCAAAGATCTTACAAAATATTTTACAAAAGACACACAGTAGAGTTATACAATCAATTGGAACTGTATCATACAGCTGTTTCGTCACTCTAGGACTCGTCAGTGATACTACATCATACAACTGTTTCGTCACTCTAGGACTCGTCAGTGATACTACATCATACAGCTGTTTCGTCCTTCTAGAACTCGTCAGTGATACTTAATCAAACAACTGATTCGTCACTCTAGGACTCGTCAGCCATGCTAAGGGCCTACATTTTGAAGCTCATGAGGTGACTGAGGAAAATACTAAGGGATAGTCAAAATCTAAACGGGAAGGTCAACAACCCAATAATAGTGATTTAGTTTAAATATGTAACTAAATTTCATAATAAACTAAACTGTGATGCGTTTAAGATGATCGAAAGGTTATTACAAATCGCGTAGAGTTACATTACCCAAAAAGTTATTTATAGTGAAGTCTCTATGTCATAAAATCGTACGTTAGTAGAGAAAAAAATCTTTCGTCCTAGAAGGACGAAACAGTTGTTTGGAGGTTATTTCAACTGTGTTGAACTTAATGTATATTAAGAGATGCTATTCAACTGTTTGTCTTTTGTACAATGTATTTAGTTGTTTCACTTACACCGCCATGCATATCATACCAATAGGTAGACAGTGAATGGAATAATATGATAAATTTTGCATCACTAATTATACCTAGCCGCAAGGTAGCGCTGCTGTCTTAGTTACCTATTTTAATGTGTGGACATCTAAATTTATTTACGAAAATAACACTGCAAGCGTAACTGACCAATAATTCAGCGTCTGTCATTCCCTTAAGTCACTCCTGACCTTGATCACAGTGGTAAACATCATCATGGAGGATATTTGATTATTTTCAAAACCCTTAGCTCCTGAGCTGGTCAAGCAATTTGTCACCTACAACTTTGATGTATGTTTTCCATGAAAATAGGTAATGGTTTCCTTTAGATAGTAAATTCAAATTCGTTTTAGTGTATATATTCTTGAGTATAATAATATTTTGTATAGATACGATAAGGACAATGTATAATCAAAATGACTAGCGACTACAAGGAAGACAACTCTACCAAACTATAGAATAACAGAGATCTTGTTTGTGATTACACCACAATCTACCAAACTATAGAATAACAGAGATCTTGTTTGTGATTACACAACAATCTACCAAACTATAGTATAACAGGAGATTACACCACAACGCAATACTGATGTACCTGATACACTTGTTAACAGTTTAAATATTGATAGTAAAAGAGGAGTTCTCCCTTATTATGGCTTGTGTATAATCACAATTGACGTCTAACTTTGTTGACAAACATGTAATCAGACGCGAATGCTATAGTGGTACAGTACGGGAATGGAGAATCACAAAGCTTATATTGGAACAGAAAAACGTGTACGAGTTTGTGTCCTGATTGTATGACTTTTGGTTGGTCACTAAGTTTTGTTTTGATTATACTGTTTAACGTCCTATCAACAGCTATGGTCATTTAATGTGTTAGCGAAGTTAGTGCTTCTGTTGATTGCGTAAGAGATGAACACTCATCTTCGCCAAAGGGGTCAAAAGGTCAAATGTGAGGCAATGTCAACGGAACCATTAAGGAGAAAAATCTTTATGAAGGAAAGAAAAATATTCAAATCTCAAGTTAAGACATACGCTCAAGCAATTGTGGCAGCAAGCACAATTCTTAAGCCCCACCGAACAGTTTTTGGTCCCTATGACCTTGAATGCTGATTACGTCATCGTAGTTACTGATCCAGTGGCATGTGATATTGGGATATCGAACATTTTCTTCTTTTGATCGCTATTTACAAGATATCTGAAGTACAAGTATACTGATGCTGACAAGTGATACAAGACACAGCTCGTCCGCTTATCTTACTTCATCACGAGTGTACGATATCTGTGGAGATGAGAAAGAGGCACGAATCAAACAGAATGAAACGCTCCATCAATCATGTCTAATCATATTTCAGTTGTTAGAAACTTAATTGGAGCTAGCAGCAATTAACAAAGACACGGGAAACCCGAAGAAGAAACATCTTTGTCATTTAAGGATTGAAAAATTCAAAGTCATGATTTAATTGGCGAAGTTGGTTAAATTATTGTCAGCTGCGGTAACTCGTCCACACCATTCTAAAGCTATCTTAAACCAGACAAATATTCGAGTAAAGCAAATTTGATTATTTCACGAAAGAAAAATTTGTATATGATTAAAAAAATCATAGGCATTATACGTAAAATATTGAATGAAAATAATATACTTGATTTATAAACGCACATACAAAAATCTTTAATTCAATACATTCAACTACATGTGTTGTGGATGCTGGGTTTCTCTCTGTTACTCTGCCCGTTTTAGGATTGATAACGTCTTGTTATTTACAGACATATTGGCTGTAGCTAAGAATATTAAGAATTTCTCAGAGAGTTTGGTACGCACGCGCAGCCGAAACATACGTGTGTCGATGCTATAATGATAAAATGTGTTAGTGGCAAGCATTTTTATAACCTTGCTGCCTTGTTAACAGGATTTGTGGTAAAACTATTAACTACACATTTTTCACAACTTCTTAAAAGGCAATAGAATAGTGGGATAATATGTATTTTTTTTCGTATTTCGTTTGTATTAATTTAGATATTTGGTCTCTCTATTCTTGCATTGGGTCCGAATATTTAAAAAAATATATTTTATCGGTAGATGAAATAACTATTAATTAAGTTTTTTTACTTCCAGAATCCACGATGTACGGACAAGTTTTGCTCCCTATGATCGTATGCCTGATATCGATGCTCGGCTCCTTCACTGACGCAAAGGACGACTCCAGTGAAATTCCTATTTCCGGTGGAAATCTTCTCCGTGAAATCTTGGAAAGTCGGGACTTTACAGATGTTGAAAAAGAAATATTGAAATACATTATATTCTCTGATGTCAAAGATTTTGTCGAAAGAAAAGCGGCATCTTCGGAAAGCCGAGACGATTTAGAGAGCGGTGTTGATAGAAAACGCAGCCACCTTTGGCCCTATCGTCAAAACAACATTCCAATTCAGACCCGAGTAGCATTTGGACGACAACTGATGAGAAACTCGAACGGCCACGGTTCAAATTCGAACCTTCTTAGATATGGCAAATAGACTATAGTGGTTTTGAGTAACGTATGAACCATCAGACGGAGTGTTTTATAGAGACAAGCTATCAGACTTCCTTTCGAATATTTACAAATATTTTGTTGTGTAGCCACCAAATGTTTGATTTAAATGATTTATGGTGAAGTTGTATGACGTCATACAAAATAGTGAAATTTTAAAACAACTTAAGTTTCGGGTAACATCGATAACAAAGTACACACTGATAACTTGTTATTTCAGTGACTTTATTTTTGTAAAGATGAAAACTCTTTCAGTTTCCTTCCTAACAGATCGAGAAAGCTTGTGGTTCCACGAAAACGCGTTATCATTAAAGTTTTATATTCCTATCTGCATGTATTCATATGTTTATTTACGGCTTACGATGACACCAAATATATTGTCCATTAGGAAATACAAGTACATTCGAGGGGAGATTTCCTTAGGTTGTGATATTTGTCTATATCATCAATGCAAGAGCCTCGTGTATTGTGATAAATAAGGCGAGATCAAAGGAATATATAGTCTTTTATTAATGCAGCGTCAACACCGCGATAAAACACGAGGCTAAATAGATATCAACATGGGGATAAAACATGAAGCTAAACAAACGTCTACAACGCGACATAACAGGAGGTGAAACAAATGTTAACACCGCGATAACACAACCTAAACAAATATTAACACCGCGATAACACAAACTAAACAGATGTTAACACCGCGATATAACACGAACTAAACAAATGTTAACACCGCGATATAACACGAACTAAACAAATTTTAATACCGCGATATAACACGAACTAAACAAATGTTAACACCGCGATATAACACGAACTAAACAAATTTTAACACCGCGATATAACACGAACTAAACAAATGTTAACACCGCGATATAACACGAACTAAACAAATGTTAACACCGCGATATAACACGAACTAAACGAATGTCAACACCGCGCTATAACTCGAAACTAAATAAATGTCAACATCGCGTTATGATAGGAGGCGAAACAAATGTCCACTCCGCGATATAATACGAAACTATACAAATGTCCACACCGCGATATAACACGAAGCCGTACAAATGTCCACACCGCGATATAACACAAAACCATACAAATTTCCACATTGCGCTATAACACGAATTTAAACAAACGTCCAAACCGCGATATAACACAAAACCATACAAATGTCCACACCGCGATATTACACGCAAATACACAAATGTCCAAACCGCGATATAACGCGCAAATACACAAATGTCCACACCGCGATATAACACAAAACCATACAAATGTCCACACCGCGATATAACACAAAACCATACAAATGTCCACACCGCGATATAACGCGCAAATACACAAATGTCTACACCGCGATATAACACAAAACCATACAAATGTCCACACCGCGATATAACACGAAACCATACAAATGTCCACACCGCGATATAACACGCAAATACACAAATTTCCACACCGCGATATAACACGCAAATACACAAATGTCCACATTGCGCTATAACACGAATATAAACAAACGTCCCAACCGCGATATAACACAAAACCATACAATTCTCCACACCGCGATATAACACGCAAATACACAAATTTCCACACCGCGATATAACACGCAAATACACAAATGTCCAATTGCGCTATAACACGAATATAAACAAACGTCCACTCCGCGATATAACACGAAGTTTTAAAAATGTCCACGTCGCGTTAAAATGACATTTTGCTAGAAATTGTAAAATAGGCACAACCTATTATTGTCTGGTGATTGTTTATCGTCAATCAATTAAATGATAAGATTCAACATTTACAACGATACAAAACATATCATTCAATGTGGTAGCAAGGAGGCTTACGTGAAAACCGCGGTCTCCAGAACACATACACTTACCTCGGATGCGTAGGGAGAAATACTTCAAACGACCACAGCTGTTGAAAGGATGTTAAGCAATATAAAATCAAACAAAACCAATCCATCCTGACTAAATGTCAAAATCTAGATGGGGAGGTGCAATAGACAAAGATTTCAATAATTTCTAAATAGCGGATGATTTCAAAAAAGTGTATATACTTAGAACGGTGTCTAAGTTCAAACGAATTGGATCGTGACATGTAGGTTATGCCAGACATTGAAACAAGGAGAAAGAGAATTTACAAAAGAGAGAAAAGAAAATATGAAGATCCCAAGTGTTGAATCGGGCATCAGACCTAGTTGGTCCTTTTGGTAGAGGACACAGAGGAAAACCCTGATTCTGAGGAAGGCTCACTTTGACACTCGCTAGTTATGTTGCTGTATACCTTATTCTCATTTGAGAATGTGACATTACTTATATTTAAGTTAGTTTAATGCAGTTGATTTTTTAGTTTAATTTAGTTTAATTTTTTGTTTGATTAATTTATTGATTGTTCTGTACCTAACTCTACATTTGTATAAAAATAGGTTATTACCATGTGTGTCTTTTGTACAATCATCGACCAATATTTACATGGCGGGTATCGTCGATGAAGCAAAAGACGCTTACACTTTTGGAACTGCCTAATCTTATTCTCCTTGTACTTTTGCGGGATTCTAAATGTAAATCTTTCCTTTGTTCATGTTTTGTCCCAGTGTTATGGAATTTGAGTTTGGGTTATGATTATGTTGACACGTTGGTATTTTTTTTCCCCGCTATTTTATATTTCTCGCATTAAGGACGCTGTTTTGATTCAATGACAAGAAACATGCTAGTGTAGACGACGGATAAGAAATTTTGAACTCCTCGAAACGGATAATTTGATAAATTTTCGAACTGAGTAAGTTGATTTAAGTATATTTCTTATCCAAAATGATTATCCGGCACGTGGAATTTCAAATACACAAATGATGGGCTGATACGGTTACAGGGAACATGCCTCACTCATTGTTTGTTCGTTTGTTCATTGTCACGAATAACTCTCACCAGTTACACGAATCTGGGATTGACGTAGAAATTATCCTTTCCTATGGAACTCCAGTAAGAAAACATTTCATTGCATCCTTGATGAATAAAGTTATAGCAATTCCATACACGGAAATGGCAGCAACGCAAGATTAAATACGACATAAGTCATTTTCTTGTTAATTTATAAAAGTTTCCTCGGCACTGAGCCAAAACATAGACTTTTATGACTCTAGTATAAACTTAAACATACTGTTAAGAGAATAATGACCTCACATTTGTGAAAGTAGTATCTCAACAAAATGAATTTCCTTATTTAGTTATGAAGAAAATGCACAATTATTCAATCTTGTGATTATAAAACAAGTCATGTTTCTCTATATATTTGCCCGATGATGATATGTTTATTTTTACTTTTGACAGTTTGGTTTTAAGAGTGTGAAACTAACCTTGAATTATTTCTAGTGATCATATTCAGCACTATCTTAATGGGCATGAAAAGACAACATAAAGTATTCATAACGATAGCACTAATGACCCGCGGATCCATGAAGCGATGAGAACGCTGCTCGGAATACAGGTTTCGGGGAGTATCATCACAATTAAAATCTACATGATCGAAAAGGAAACGTATCAGCTATTCCTGTTTAACACTATGATTGATGAGGATGTAAGGTCATGAGGATCCGTACAGGTACAAGCTCTGCGTCAATAAAACGATTTTTATTCCGATATTCCATTTCGAGGCATTTGATTGTTCGTCCGAAGATACTGGCTAGTAGCAGTTAAATTTCTGTTGTTAAAAAGATATTTGTGCGTTTTTGAAAGACAGTTTTGTCGAATTTTCCCTCCTTTTTCATTCGTTTCCGTACATGTATGTGATTTCATTTTATTTCTATCATATTAGAATGATCACCATCGATTGTCCGTTTACAGTGTTTGTGATGTTGGAGTACAGTTGTATAGAAGGATGAAAGAGGTCTGTCTGACACATTACCGAAGCCCAGGGCTGACACTTTTAAAGTACATCAGCCTTCTGATGGCAATGTAATTATTTTTGTAAAATCATTATGTGCAATTGGCTACACAATTTTTTTTCCTCGAAGAAGAATTAATGACAAAGCAAACTATGCCATACAATACTAATCTCAACAAAGGAACTGATCAAAAACAAACAAACAACGACAACAATTACACTGAACGAGGCTAAACCTAATGCATAGTTATACTTGTACATGTCTACAGTGTGTGACGTACGAGCAGATCTACTGGCTGGCAATGAAAGGTTCTGAACACTATTACCGCCTATAAAAACACCAGTGTCGTACATATTTGACCAAATCAATCCATTTTTATTACCCATGCACTTTACTAATTTACAGCATGTATAAATATATTTCTGTCCCTAACGCTGTGTCTATATGACATGTACATTAACATGTCAAGAGGGAACATTTTTAACACACAGTGACATATGCTGATGCGAACGATGAGGTAAACAGATTACACATAAAAGGAAAGTAAGTTTCCGTAGATAAATGTTTCTGAGAACAAGTTGGTAGCAACATCAACATTACTATCTTTAACCTATTGAATAGTCCTGCATAAATATAGATTTGTTTGATTGACACGAGCGTGGATTTGCAACTACGACCTATTGACACAGAAATGATCATAAGGGCAAACAAAAGATGTGAAAAGAAACATTTTAACATGATACATTTACAGTCAAATCTCAGTAAAAAGAAAAACAACAGGGACGTTACCACATTTACGTATTATACAGTTAAACCAAGTGGCGTTAGCGGTTGTGATTTTTTTTTATCTTTTAGAACAACATCACTTCTGAAATGACTTCTGTCTTATTTTGTAAATGGGTTCAATGAAATAGAAATTCATCATAAAAAATCATAAAAGACATAATGACACACGGAGGCAACGTTGCTTGAAAAGTGAAATAGAAGTTTTTTGTGACGAAAAAGAAAAAGTAGAATATTATTAGATGTTCCGGAAGTGTAGGCGTCTTCTGCTTTATCGAGGACACGAGCAATGTAAATCTTTGTCAATCCAAGAAAGAAGTGTCACGTTTCTAAATGATATAAATGTAAACAACAACGGAAAGTCCAAAAAAAAGTATATCTGGGTGATATATTATGACGACCGTAAAACGTCCACTTAATTTTGTACATTTTGAATTTTGAAACCCGACGCTATGAGTTTATTAGTTGCCGAAATCTTTCATGAAAACGTTCTAATAATGGAAACTAGACCTAGAATATCGAAACAAATGCAACATGTAAGTTGGAGATGCAGGCCTGTTGCTACACAGAAATGGAAAATTCACAAGAAGGAAATTAAAATCATCATACTTTTCACTATATCATATTAAAACTATCTCTACGCATCTATTTATTGCTGTAGAGTTGAGAATTGTTTTCATTTTAATGACGTTCTCGGAACAGAATTGTTAGGATGATTTAGAGTGAACGATGGTACAAATATATGGCTCTGAACTATAGTGAAGGGTGTTAATACATCAAAATCAACGAACAAATATACAGAGGATGAAACCATAAAAATAATCGAATTTCTGGTTGACAGCATTTTGTGGTAAGATATTCCAACTGACCATTGGCATACCTATGCTAACTAACTGTGCCTCTCTGCCTCTCTGCTTTGATTTTGCTTTCATATGAAACTGAATTTATTGAAGAGCTTATCAAAACAGTTCACAATAGATGCAAAGTGATAAAAATTATTCGGGTGTTTTACTGTTAGTAATCTCATTGACAAATATTTGCCCGTGCGATATGAAGCTGGATGTGGTTGATGCTCGCTAGTTTGCCTGTTGGTTCCGTTGTTGTATACCTTGTTCACATTTGAAAACGGAGCTTTTCAGGAGTCTTCGTGTTAATCCTTCTTTTGTTCATACTTTGACTAAGTTTTATTGAATATGAATTTGGTTATAATTATGTTTACATGTTGGTATTTTCAATTAGTCACCTCTCATGACATTCAGTAGAAAAGTCTGGTCCTGTGTAGGTGGAAAAACAAGTCTTTTAAACTCAGATTACCTAGGTGCTTAACAAAAAACATATAACAAGATATATTATAAAGAATTACGGTTAAAAAAACTACCATAATGAGAAAAAGATTCCTTCCATAGAATTCCTGTACACCTATCCAAGGAGACATTCCGATTCTGTTGTTTGTTTGAAATACCGTACAATTTTCACTACGATAAGGAAAATTTCTTTATACGCTTAAAGCAGATTATAGGGCATAACATGATAGGTAAACAGAAAGTAAAACATAACACAGTAGGTAATTAGAACGGCAAGATAACATCTAAATCATCTCTTATAGGGAAATCCTTTGGTCAGAAGTCTTAATCTGCTCTCGACGCTAGACAACAGATTCATCAGCAGGGTTATTAGTGTCATCCTCACTAGCTGGATTACACGCACTGATAAAATCACTGTTGTGACGTACAGCGACAGCAAACATCGGGATCAATGCAAGTATAAACTGATACATACAAGTGATCCCTGTTGATGTCTCCGATTAAGTTTGTGATAATCTTTCGTATTCAGCAATTACAACTATTGGCCATCCCTATAATTATGTTAAAAAACGTATTTTATGCCCCCATCCCCCATCCCCACCCCCTATGCATAATTGTCAGGGACGACTAAGCATAGGATTTTTTTGTCTTTACTAAAGATCTTTCTTTGTAAGTTTCGGTTAGAAATCCTAGTTGATACTGTAAGATGTTTGTATGACAATTGGTGACATTCGGGTGTTGCAATACAATAGAGTCACAATCAAAACTCAAATTCAATAAAACTAGGGCAAAAAATTACCAAAGGAAGATTTACGCGGCTACGTTTGAAAAAAGTACATGGGGAATAGGGGCATTGATGATCTGGAAACAGTGCACTCTTAGTATTTAATTAAACTCTCCCTCTCTTATGAACTAATCGTCTTGCAGCCATGATGAGGATGATATCCTGAGCCCGGCCGAAGCCATACTCAAGAAAACTTGAAAACATACACAAAATCTTGAGTACAGCATTTTTATGAATACAACCTCAGCATAAGAATAAAATGGACGAGTACAAATCTTGAATTTTGAGCACAAAATCTTGTGTTTGAGCATGAGAAAGGATTCGTGAACACAGACCCATGTTTAAAGAAAAGCAAGATTCTTTTACTCATCGACGACACCCGCCATGTTAATCTTCGTCTATCCGTACAAGTAATCTCACGTTCTAAAATGAGGACAGGAGAACTAACGAACATTAAACACTTCTAGCTGATTATCGCACAAATCACGACAGTAGAAAATCCGTATAATTTTTATCATCTTGCATCTATTGAAACCCTGTGTTATGATTTTGTCCGTCAGTTGACATCTTGTAAGAAAATCATGATATTTGGAACAGAAGATTCCCTGTCAATTATTTTGGAATTTCCCCAGTCAATGATATAATTTTGCTGCGTGGAATGACTAAAGTGCGGATTTATCGATTTGTAGTCGAGATTGTGTTCGCTCTGATGAGGCAAATTTTTGTCTTCTTGGGATTCCGCATCTTTCCGAAGTAATCCAAACAATAAATCGAAACCTAGATGGGGAGGTACAGCAGCCCCATAATTCATTTCATTTCGAAATTTACATTTATCTGATAATGTTAGAACAGCGTACATATGCATATTCGTGAACCGTTCAAATGAATTAAAACGTGGACTTCAGGTTACGACGAACCCCAGAAACATAAAAAAAATCCACCAGCAGTGTCTGTGACCTGCTATCTGGAACATTGTACACGAAGCACAAGTAAAAAGCACATTTAAATACAAATTTAGAGATAGATACAGTGGAGTTAAACTATGATCTAAAGTGCATCATATAGTTGTTTCGACCTTCTACGAAAGTGCGTGCTTTCGTGGCTCTTTGATATAATCTTCAGAAAGTGCAAAAATCAATGTCGATTTTACAGTGCTGCCCTCCTGAAGTGTACCTTGGTAGGTATTATAACCATTGCAAAAATTTGCCTTTTTCTTAATGACAATGTGAATTTACAATTTTGGGAAAAGCTTTTATCCACTGTTTTTGCAATTTTTTTTTATCTCCTCACAAAGATTTTAATCAACTTTCTTGAAACTTGGGAGGCTTGAAAGCCACAACAGGAGATTGCATTCTTGAGAATATGCACCGTTGTTATTCAACGATATTATCCCTTTGTTCTTTTCAGCATTTTAATGTTATCTTGAGATCTCTTTCTGTTTTCCACGCATCTCTTTGAAACTTGGCATGTTTTGATTTACCATTAAAACTTAAATCACTTTTCTCCCTCTCGATATTTTGACGCATTAGTACCAGTTCAATATTTGCATTTTCAATACAATCTTGGTCGAGCGGGTGACCCCTTTCCTTTCCTCGTGTTATATTAGTGTCTCCGACCTTTCTGTACCAGCTGAAACCACTCCCGACTTGCGTCTAAAGCTATGCAATGAGAAATGAAATTAATTTACAAATAGCATACCTCATCATATAACTTTACACAAAACATTCTGTACCAGTTATGAAGAAACTGATCATCAACGCGACTTGCCACTGTACATGCAGGTCATATTACTAAACGTGAGAGATTGTATTCCTACCTTTCTTTCTGATAGAGTAATGTTCTGCCGACTAATATTACTACTCTCCGAATGAATAACTTAAATCGGTTAGACAGTGTGACCTTCAACGATGTTTTGTCGTTTTAGTGTATATATGACGGACATTTACCATGGAATATACCAGTATGTTAATACAAAACGTTAAACATTAAAAAGGTCACGGAAGGTCACTCCATAGGTCAAGGTCAAGGTCGAATCTGTTAAGGTTTTATATTCCTTTAACATTCTAACAACAACCATATCCCTTTACGGCCGGGTTGTCTTATGCAAAGTGATTACATGTCTGTTGAGTGCTTCAGTCACCGAATTACTCCCTGTGTTTTTTTTGCTCTTTGTGGTCGTTTGCAGAATTTAAGATCATGTGACATGTTCCAGTATAGTTGTGAGTCTATATATAACAGATATAAATAATTGATATATATACAGTTCAAATTCCTTGTCTCGAAATCGCTCTAGTCGAAATTCCGGTTGAGTCGAAATAATTCCAAAGTCCCGATTTTTTTCTTCTTCGTCTTTGTAATTTTAGTTCGGATAACTCGAATTTCATTGAATTTTCCGTTATTTCAAGTAAAAAGTAATTCGTTGTCTCGAAATTAATTTGTCAGATCATCGGCATGTCTTCGATCAATACCAATGCGGAGTCGACAGTCACCCGTACAGAACTCATGGCTAGATATACTGCGTGTCGGTCAATAGTATACAAAACAGAATATAACTATTATCACAGCAGAATATAACTACTCTCACAACAGAATATAACTACTCTCACACCAGAATATAACTACTCTCACACCAGAATATAACTACTCTCACACCAGAATATAATAACTCTCACAACAGAATATATCTACTCTCACACCAGAATATAACTACTCTCACAACAGCATATAACTACTCTCACAACAGAATATAACTACTCTCACACCAGAATATAACTACTCTCACAACAGAATATAACTACACTCACAACAGAATATAACTACTGCCACAACAGAATATAATTACTCTCACAACAGAATATAACTACTCTCACAACAGAATATAACTACTGCCACAACAGAATATAACTACTCTCACAACAGAATATAACTACTGCCACA
The DNA here is from genome assembly GCF_031769215.1 of Ylistrum balloti. NCBI lineage: Eukaryota > Metazoa > Mollusca > Bivalvia > Pectinida > Pectinidae > Ylistrum > Ylistrum balloti. The sequence continues at coordinate 2,178,156 of NW_026782015.1, read as the reverse complement.
ACAGAATATAATTACTCTCACAACAGAATATAACTACTCTCACAACAGAATATAACTACTCTCACAACAGAATATAACTACTGCCACAACAGAATATAACTACTCTCACAACAGAATATAACTACTGCCACAACAGAATATAATTACTCTCACAACAGAATATAACTACTCTCACAACAGAATATAACTACTCCCACACCAGAATATAACTACTCTCACAACAGAATATAACTACTGCCACAACAGAATATAATTACTCTCACAACAGAATATAACTACTCTCACACCAGAATATAACTACTCCCACACCAGAATATAACTACTCTCACAACAGAATATAACTACTCTCACAACAGAATATAATTACTCTCACAACAGCATATAACTACTCTCACAACAGCATATAACTACTCTCACACCAGAATATAACTACTCTCACAACAGCATATAACTACTCTCACAACAGAATATAACTACTCTCACACCAGAATATAACTACTCTCACAACAGAATATATCTACTCTCACAACAGAATATATCTACTCCCACACCAGAATATATCTACTCCCACACCAGAATATAACTACTCTCACACCAGAATATAACTACTCTCACAACAGAATATAACTACTCTCACACCAGAATATAACTACTCTCACAACAGAAAATAACTACTCTCACAACAGAATATATCTACTCCCACAACAGAATATAATTACTCTCACAACAGAATATAACTACTCTCACACCAGAATATAATTACTCTCACAACAGAATATAACTACTCTCACGCCAGAATATAACTACTCTCACACCAGAATATATCTACTCTCACAACAGAATATAACTACTCTCACAACAGAATAAAACTACTCTCACAACAGAATATAACTACTGCCACAACAGAATATAACTACTCTCACAACAGAATATAACTACTGCCACAACAGAATATAATTACTCTCACAACAGAATATAACTACTCTCACAACAGAATATAACTACTCCCACAACAGAATATAACTACTCTCACAACAGAATATAACTACTCCCACAACAGAATATAATTACTCTCACAACAGAATATAATTACTCTCACAACAGAATATAACTACTCTTACAACAGAATATAGCTACTCTTACAACAGAATATAACGGCGTTTATCTTCATCGGTGAAATTGACGACCTTGTTTCAAGGTCACGGTGATCGAATAAAACTATCTAAAGATCGAACGATAGACACTCGAGGTTTAGTGAACTTTTTCTAAAACTGGTGACTCTCTGTGGTATTTCATTGGTTCTCTTTACTTACTGTATAGTACACTATACAAGTTCACACAGAAACATTTATAAACAAACGAGATGTTTGATGTTACATTTACATACACGTGATCACGGGACACGTGTACTGTATAAACATCAATGAAAAAACCGCGATGAGGGTAACCAATAAATAATACGACCGGACAACGTGACATTCCACTGAAAAAATACTGTACTCTGCTATTCCTGATAAAAAAAAATGACAACAGACACGTCATTGATTGTTGATTAGCAAATGCACGTATGGGTGGGGGGAAGGGCTGATATGAACGGTATTTTTATTTGACTATAAATTGAGTGTCTTAAAACATTTTCTCATGCTGGTAACGTGTGTTAAAAATATGTCTTTATATCACAACCAGTTAGAAAATTACGTGTGACGTAATATCAGTGATGAATGTCACTGTCACCTTCATCAGACAAATGATCAGTGTGAAGTGCATTTGCATAGAAGTTATCAACTGAATTCTTGCTAAGTTTAATCATCATAACAAATTGTTTTCACGAACACTAGGTACTGTCCCTTAGTGTTTCCATAGTGTTCGTCCTGTCCGATGAATTATTCTCAATTTTCACGAACACTAGTTACTCTCCCTTAGTGTTTCCATAGTGTTCGTCCTGTCCGATGAATTATTCTCAATTTTCACGAACACTAGGTACTGTCCCTTAGTGTTTCCATAGTGTTCGTCCTGTCCGATGAATTATTCTCAATTTTCACGAACACTAGGTACTGTCCCTTAGTGTTTCCATAGTGTTCGTCCTGTTCGATGAATTATTCTCAATTTTCACGAACACTAGTTACTCTCCCTTAGTGTTTCCATAGTGTTCGTCCTGTCCGATGAATTATTCTCAATTTTCACGAACACTAGAGACCGTCCCTTTGTGTTGGTCCTGTCCGGAGATCTACTATCAATTTTCACGAACACTAATTACTGTCCCTTAGTGTTTCCATATTATTCGTCCTGTCCGGAGATCTGCTCTCAGGCTTCACGATCACTAGTTACTACCCCTTAATGTTTCCATAGTGTTCGTCCTGTCCGGAGATCTGCTCTCATGTTTCACGAACACTAGTCCTGTCCGGAGTTCTGCTCTCAGGTTTCACTAACACTAGGTACTGTCCCTTAGTGTTTCCATAGTGTTGGTCCTGTCCGGAGATCTGCTCTCAGGTTTCATGAATACTACTTACTGTCCCTTAGTGTTTCCATAGTGTTGGTCCTGTCCGGAGATCTGCTCTCAGGTTTCATGAATACTACTTACTGTCCCTTAGTGTTTCCATAGTGTTGGTCCTGTCCGGAGATCTGCTCTCAGGTTTCACTAACACTAGGTACTGTCCCTTAGTGTTTCCATAGTGTTGGTCCTGTCCGGAGATCTGCTCTCAGGTTTCATGAATACTACTTACTGTCCCTTAGTGTTTCCATAGTATTCGTCCTGCCCGGAGATTCCAACTTGGAAATCTTGTTTGGATATGATAATGTTAACATATTGGTATTTTCCTGGTGCTTTTTATAAATATCACAAGAAAACATGTTTGTAAATTTCTCAACTACATTTTGAGAATTTACTGCCTTTTTTTTCAGTATTCTTAATTTAGACGGTTTATGCTCCCTCGGTTTTAACAATTTTTCAAAGCTTGTAAAGCTTTAAACCATAAAAATTAATGTGATTACATCAACAGAAAGTTTTCATGTTTCATAGATTTATTCCCTATTGTTTTCAGCATTTTAATCGTATCCAGATATTCCCCGTTTTGGGTTTCAACCAATCTCTCTAAAACATGGTATGATTAAATTTACTACTGAAACATATAGCACTGTTTCCCCTCTTGGCAATTTGACTCGATATTCCTATTTCCATAAATCACAAGAAATATAATGAGTTGTTTAAATATTTCATTACTGTTTTCTTTCAATAAGACATTCTTGTCCAGATTCATAAGAATTACCACATGATACTGAATCACCAAATCACATTTATTGTCTGGGCGTATATTCTCAGAAGTCATTTAGATATGCGACAGAGGCCTCATTATCACATAAATTAACTGTCATGGATGAATGATCTTAAACATGATTTTTGCGGTCGACAGGCGTGAAACAAAATCTCCCTTACACCTGTATGTCTTTGAATAACTATATGGATCCTCGAAAACGTCTGAACCTTTCTAGAGCTATTTGTTCACCGAGGAATATTTCAGACTGAATGTATAAAATGTGGTAGTGCTCATGAATAGGTTTTTCTTAACCTGAACTCCACACCACACAGATAGTCCAGGAGATGAAGATAGTCTCTGTACATAACTACCAATTACATAGAAAATACAGTTGTACAGCTTCAGCAAATCTTTTAAAGATAGTTATACATTGTTTTAATTCATATTGTTAACAAAATCCTGATGACGAGACCAGATCAGATCAAGGAAGGGCGTGGTTGTCATGTTCGCTGCGTTGGCTTTGCAGTGCTTGCCAAGCGGAACTAACAACGTCGGCGGAACAACTCCGGTTGCTCTACAGGTAAGGTTCCGTGAAAGTGTGGCTTCAGTATCGTTGGCAAATGGAGTCTTCCTCTTCTTCATTTCGTCGGCAGGTATCATGTTAAATAAAACGATAGCTATAGATAATTGTTTGTTTGTTTTAAGTTGCTTGTTAAAGTATATGCACATATAATTAAAATGAATTTTGTGAGTCGTGATGTGACGAAGCAGCTGTATGATTTTCATTTATGATGGTGGTGGGATTGTTTCATCTAAATCGTCCTGCTACCGTAGTCTATCCTTACTTAATTCTTGTCATCGCTATTTCTTGAGAAGTACTGAATGGACCCTTTTTTAAGATTTTATTTGTGCGGACCCCTTGGTCCCGAGTTGTGCAATGTCTCGTTTTCGGATTGGTCCGATAAATAAAATGGCCGACAGGCGGCCATTTTAGATTTCGACAAAGTAGCTTGTGAACTCTACTTCTGGAGTAGTATTATTAGATGGATCATGTAGGGATCCCTTGGTCCCTAGTTGTGCATTTTCTCATTCTTGGACTGATTCGAATTAAAGCATGACAGAAAGACGGCCATCTTGGATTTTGACTGTAGTACAGGCGTGAGATTGTATAACGTTACACGATGTTCGCTCGATGTCTGCGCGATGTCTTCAGGACAGGGAAACTAAACGAAATTTGCTATCGCACATCTCTGCGCAAGCAGTCTATCACAGAGTGCATTACGGCACCTAAATAATACCCCTGTAAGCGGTTCGCGGCATTTCAAGATTCTTGAAAAACGTTTTTGTGTCAAATAAGAAATCATTTCATTATTTTTCAGTTTTGTTTTTGTATCAGCATTTTGAATCAATCGTTTGCTCATCTGCAAAATTATTGTTAATATGGAAAACGATTTCATTAGTTAGCTTGGTTATAAATGTGATGGATTATATCGCGGAAGAATAATCGTGAGTAAACAGTCGCCAACCGTCGTGTTTACATTTTGTACCTTCGCTTTTCAATTATCGACGTGTTCTCGAGATACATTGTCATATATTGTGACATAAGTGATAATTTATGGTATTTTGGCTACAATGTTGGCCCATTATCTCCCTTAAAGAGCGAATGGTTAACGCTGACCGATTACATACAAAATATTCCTCAAGTTTTGTTTCGTTTGTTTCCCTTGATCCCAAATTGTGTCTCGCGCACGGAATGCTCCGAAAAACAACATAGCCATGCAGGATCCTGACTTTAATAAATTATTATCTCTTTTTCTGAAGGAGTGCTTGATGGGTCGTTCCCAAATTCTATATGAAGGAACTCCTTGGTCCCAAGTTGTATCGTTTTGATTTGTCTTTTGACAGTAATAGTTTGTTATCGCTATTTCTGGATCAATCTCAAATTGCATATGTAAGTTCCTTAGGTGTACCATCTTGATTTAAGACTGAGAAAAAAATGGCTGACAGGCAAACATCTTGGATTGTGACTTATTTTTTTTCGCTATTTCTTCAGAAATAGTAGTTTGATCTTTCTAAAATTTCCTATGTAACCACCTCTTGATTCCTTGGGTTGTTTGATTTGATATTGATCAGTTAAATTAGACATAGGTTCCGTATGTTCATCTCAACGGGAAAACAGTACACACACAAACACGAGCTCAACAACACGGCAAATAGACAATATACACGTCCGTAAACAGCAGTGAATCACTTCCTTTAAAAGTTATAATTGGTAAGTGATTCATATACATAAATGACATTCCAAAATTACACATATGCAGAGCCGGACGCAATGTAACAGGACACTATTTGATTCTTTATGAAACAATGACACTGTCTATCGTTATGTAACTATGATACAGAGCCTGTCGTTATGTAACTATGATACAGAGCTTGTCGTTATGTAACTATGATACAGAGCGTGTCGTTATGTAACTATGATACAGAGCATGTCGTTATGTAACTATGATACAGAGCGTGTCGTTATGTAACTATGATACAGAGCATGTCGTTATGTAACTATGATACAGAGCCTGTCGTTATGTAACTATGATACAGAGCGTGTCGTTATGTAACTATGATACAGAGCCTGTCGTTATGTAACTATGATACAGAGCGTGTCGTTATGTAACTATGATACAGAGCCTGTCGTTATGTAACTATGATACAGAGCTTGTCGTTATGTAACTATGATACAGAGCTTGTCGTTATGTAACTATGTTACAGAGTTTATCGATATGTAACTATGATACAGAGCCTGTCGTTATGTAACTATGATACAGAGCATGTCGTTATGTAACTATGATACAGAGCCTGTCGTTATGTAACTATGATACAGAGCATGTCGTTATGTAACTATGATACAGAGCTTGTCGTTATGTAACTATGATACAGAGCTTGTCGTTATGTAACTATGTTACAGAGTTTATCGATATGTAACTATGATACAGAGCCTGTCGTTATGTAACTATGATACAGAGCCTGTCGTTATGTAACTATGATACAGAGCCTGTCCTTATGTAACTATGATACAGCGCGTGTCGTTATGTAACTATGATACAGAGCCTGTCGTTATGCAACTATGTTACAGAGTTTATCGATATGTAACTATGATACAGAGCCTGTCGTTATGTAACTATGATACAGAGCATGTCGTTATGTAACTATGATACAGAGCCTGTCGTTATGTAACTATGATACAGAGCTTGTCGTTATGCAACTATGTTACAGAGTTTATCGATATGTAACTATGATACAGAGCCTATCGTTATGTAACTATGATACAGAGCCTGTCGTTATGTAACTATGATACAGAGCCTGTCCTTATGTAACTATGATACAGCGCGTGTCGTTATGTAACTATGATACAGAGCCTGTCGTTATGCAACTATGTTACAGAGTTTATCGATATGTAACTATGATACAGAGCATGTCGTTATGTAACTATGATACAGAGCATGTCGTTATGTAACTATGATACAGAGCTTGTCGTTATGTAACTATGATACAGAGCTTGTCGTTATGTAACTATGTTACAGAGTTTATCGATATGTAACTATGATACAGAGCCTGTCGTTATGTAACTATGATACAGAGCATGTCGTTATGTAACTATGATACAGAGCCTGTCGTTATGCAACTATGTTACAGAGTTTATCGATATGTAACTATGATACAGAGCGTGTCGTTATGTAACTATGATACAGAGCATGTCGTTATGTAACTATGATACAGAGCATGTCGTTATGTAACTATGATACAGAGCCTGTCGTTATGCAACTATGTTACAGAGTTTATCGATATGTAACTATGATACAGAGCGTGTCGTTATGTAACTATGATACAGAGCGTGTCGTTATGTAACTATGATACAGAGCATGTCGTTATGTAACTATGTTACAGAGCCTGTCGTTATGTAACTATGTTACAGAGTCTGTCGTTATGTAACTATGATACAGAGCATGTCGTTATGTAACTATGTTACAGAGCCTGTCGTTATGTAACTATGTTACAGAGTCTGTCGTTATGTAACTATGATACAGAGCATGTCGTTATGTAACTATGATACAGAGCCTGTCGTTATGCAACTATGTTACAGAGTTTATCGATATGTAACTATGATACAGAGCGTGTCGTTATGTAACTATGATACAGAGCGTGTCGTTATGTAACTATGATACAGAGCATGTCGTTATGTAACTATGTTACAGAGCCTGTCGTTATGTAACTATGTTACAGAGTCTGTCGTTATGTAACTATGATACAGAGCATGTCGTTATGTAACTATGATACAGAGCCTGTCGTTATGTAACTATGTTACAGAGTCTGTCGTTATGTAACTATGATACAGAGCATGTCGTTATGTAACTATGATACAGAGCCTGTCGTTATGTAACTATGTTACAGAGTCTGTCGTTATGTAACTATGATACAAAGCATTCGTTATGTAACTATGATACAGAGCTTGTCGTTATGTAACTATGATACAGAGTCTGTCGTTATGTAACTATGATACAGAGCCTGTCGTTATGTAACTATGATACAGAGCCTGTCGTTATGTAACTATGATACAGAGTCTGTCGTTATGTAACTATGATACAGAGTTTATCGATATGTAACTATGATACAGAGCATGTCGTTATGTAACTATGATACAGAGCATGTCGTTATGTAACTATGATACAGAGCCTGTCGTTATGTAACTATGATACAGAGCCTGTCGTTATGTAACTATGATACAGAGCCTGTCGTTATGCAACTATGTTACAGAGTTTATCGATATGTAACTATGATACAGCGCGTGTCGTTATGTAACTATGATACAGAGCCTGTCGTTATGCAACTTCGTTACAGAGTTTATCGATATGTAACTATGATACAGCGCGTGTCGTTATGTAACTATGATACAGAGCATGTCGTTATGTAACTATGATACAGAGCCTGGCGTTATGTAACTATGATACAGAGCCTGTCGTTATGTAGCTATGATACAGAGCATGTCGTTATGTAACTATGATACAGGGCCTGTCGTTATGTAACTATGATACAGAGCCTGTCGTTATGTAACTATGATACAGAGCCTGTCCTTATGTAACTATGATACAGAGCCTGTCGTTATGTAACTATGATACAGAGCATGTCGTTATGTAACTATGATACAGAGCCTGTCGTTATGTAACTATGTTACAGAGCCTGTCGTTATGTAACTATGATACAGAGCCTGTCGTTATGTAACTATGATACAGAGCTTGTCGTTATGTAACTATGTTACAGAGCTTGTCGTTATGTAACTATGATACAGAGCCTATCGTCGAAAGATGGTAATGATTTACACATCCTAATGTATTCGGTCTTATAGGTGTGATTGGCAGCCTTATTATCAACAAGTACAATTGTCGCATTGCGTTACTGGTTGGTTCAGTGATGTCGACGGTAGGGCTGGCTGCACGTGCTGTTGTCGAATCCATAGATCTTATCTTAGTGACGTACGCTGTAATCACAGGTAAGGTCATACAGATGAGAATTCAAGGTCATACAAATTAGAATTTAACCACATATGTAATAAAAACTATAAACATTTCCTTCAGCCATTTTTATATCATCACTCAATGTCTTCAAACGTTTTACAGACAATTTATTGCTATCTATGATTAAATTACAAGGATTAATTTTCATTTTTGTGCGATTGAACCATAAAAAACAAAATATAGTTAACTGTAAACAAACCTTGAAGCACTTAATGTCAAGAGTACACTTCGTTTTCGTTATGTCTCAATCTTTATAGATGGTTATTGCAGAAGAAAATGTCCATTTTACAACAGAAATGAATTAAGTAGAGATGGAAATGTGTCTATATCCCTTTCGAGTTTCGAAAAACGCTTCAACACATGGTTATGAAAGAAATCCTTATTCGATCTAACTTGTCAGACTGACATGTTAGTTATGCATTTTTGATTAGGGATGAATTTAATCAAACTCACCGTATCGCTACTGTCTCTAATATTTTGACACACTATTCAACCTCACCTATATCTATAACATAGCCGGAACCAGTGGGGTTAAGGTTACCGTCGGCGCGCGCCCCTTCTAATTTTTAAAGTGATCCTTCATGACATAGCCTCGTTTTCGTTGCTGCCCTATATAAAGGTTAAGATCGCGCTATTTTCGTCCAATGCGTTTCAGAAAACAGGAAGTGATATATGTGGGTAATGTCCATCTTTGCTAAAAAAAAATGTTAAAGTTCCCGTATACATACATTTCAGTAGCTTGTCGGTGACCACCGTCATTTCTATAAAAATACAACAGTAGGCGTTATCACAGGGGATGGCATACAGATATCTGTTTTATATTTTGAGCAAGGTAACGATAAACTTTAGATGAATTAGTAAATTCTGTTTAAAATTCTTACAATGTTTTTGGTAGCTTGTTTGTTTTTGTTTTTTACGTCTTTGATATTAAGGCAATTCGAAATGGTTCTAATATAGTCCACTGTGGATTTACAAATTTATCGAAATGTCATTTTTCCTTACTATATGTTGGTTCCGGAATAGTCTACTCTGCCCGTGTGGTAGTTGTGAGGTTTGATTTCATGGAGAAAATAAGTATGGCCAATAGAATCACAGGCTGAAGGTCCGGCGTCGGAGTTTTTATCTTTTCACACTTGTTTCAGCTAGCACGGGAAACATATGATAATTCTGGCGTCTTTATCATGACACGTGTTGCTTTCAATATCAGCGTATTCGGATCATTGTGTTTTCTAACTGAGATCGAAATGATGAAGAAACCGCTGGAAACTGCAAACTCCTCTTCAACAACTAAACGTATTTGTAGTCCGTTTCATTTATTTTGCCATGTGCCATTTCTCTGGATTTGTGCGAGTTAGTTTACAAGCCATATTGGAATGCATATGTTAAAAGTGCATTTAACTAACGAGTTATTCGATATCCAAGGGCACCTATGATATCAAAGCGTCATTCCTTGCGTCCGTTATAGGGATGATGGACTGTCTGGGCAAGTTTTGTATCGGGCTGATAGGTAACAAGAACGATATCTCACACATGTTATATTTTGGCACTTACGGAATTTCCGGTTTATTGACAGTATTTTACCTCTAGATGTTACAACCTAAATCGGGAAGATGATATATGCCATTGTTTTTGGAACCAACTCCGGTTGCTTTTATGTATTACTGAACACCATAACTCCAGACATAGTTGGAATCAACAACTTTGCATCCGCTTTTGGAATCGAGATGTTCTTCACTGGGGTTGGCAGCTTGGTAGGAGTCATTTTAGCAGGTACCTATCTTCCGTAGTTTTTTTCCCTGTACTTGATATGTCGAACTGCTTTATGTCAATTATAATTAGCATAATCTGTCATTGTGAAGGTCATACTTATAATTCAAATTTCAATTATTGCAAGGTGTTGGTGTTATCGTACTTACAGCATCTGACATGAGAATTTGAAAAACTCAACACACGACATTCAGCTTTAACAGTTTGAATGTCGCGTATCTCGACATGTAAAATTCAACACTCCGAATATGATACTTGTACATCTCGACATACGACATACAACGTTTAGCATTTGAATGTCGTGAAGCTCCATACACAGCCATCAGAATTTGAATGCTCCGTAGCTCGACATATTTTCAACATTCAAAATTTAAATGTCGGTCAGTTAGAAAAATGAACATCAAACACTCCAAATTTTTATGTTAGAGACACAAGTGAGAACATGATTTATTGACGAACACAAGTGCTTCTTGTTCATGAACACAGATGAGAACATTATCGCTTTCGAACAAAAGTGAGAACATTTTTGCTCACGAACTGAAGTGAAAACATTGTTTATTGTTCATGAACACACATGAGAACATCATTGCTTACAAACACAAGTGAGAACATGATTTATTGACGAACACAAGTGCTTCTTGTTCATGAACACAGATGAGAACATTATCGCTTTCGAACAAAAGTGAGAACATTTTTGCTCACGAACTGAAGTGAAAACATTGTTTATTGTTCATGAACACAAATGAGAACATCATTGCTTATAAACACAAGTGAGAACATTTTTGCTCACGAACAGAAGTGAAAACATTGTTTATTGTTCATGAACACACATGAGAACATCATTGCTTACAAACACAAGTGAGAACATGATTTATTGACGAACACAAGTGCTTCTTGTTCATGAACACAGATGAGAACATTATCGCTTTCGAACAAAAGTGAGAACATTATTGCTCACGAACTGAAGTGAAAACATTGTTTATTGTTCATGAACACAAATGAGAACATCATTGCTTATAAACACAAATGAGAACATTTTTGCTTACGAGCAAAAGTGAAAACATTGTTTATTGTTCATGAACACAAATGAGAACATCATTGCTTACAAACACAAGTGAGAACATGATTATTGCTCATTTGATATTCTGACGAACAACTGATAGCCTAAGAGTGCTTTTTTTTTCATCCTTCGCTGAGATATACCTTTATCTTTAATGTTTTTAGGTGTCATGGTTGATAATGGAGGAACGTATGAATCTGAATATGAAGCTGGTAAATATATACATCTGATTACATTTTTTTCATTTAATGAAAGGGATATGCCGCTCAAATTAGGATTCCATGAGATGCTTTTGAGGAAAACTGTACAAAACCATCTACTTATGTTCTTAATGAATCCGTACACGTCAATTAACAATTTAAACAAACGTATATCGTATATGATTTGCGGAAATTCTCGATAGATCTAGCTAGATCGATTTACAAACGTTTGCGGGACCCTGATTACGTCATAACAAGTTGGCATTGCAGGATGAAAAAAAAATTGAGTAAATTATAAAATCAACAGAAAATAAGTTTGAAGAATTAAAAAAAAAAAGTGTAACCTCAGCAAAACATTATAGTGAACAGTATACACACTTGTGTATTTACTCAATACTCTGTATAAAGTTTACGATCCGGTGACCTTTCACTTCCGGATTTCCTTTAGTAAATGTTTTGTTGAAATTTTATACATGTAGCTTGGTATCCTAGGCAATGGCAGTTGTAATTATAAAATATCAGTAAAAAGATATTAAAACATCTCGTATTGTTTGATGTTGTAGGTGTGTCGTTACTCGTGGCTGCTATCTGCGGAGGTTTTCCGTAATAAGTTGACAAAAGGAGCTAATCAAAGCGTCTGATGAAACCATTAACACTTATGAGATAGGATCCGAAACAGATGTTCCATTTGTACCAGCTTCGGTCCTCCCCATGTCGTTAAAACTGTAGTAAATTGTATAGAACCTTTCCTATCATCATTTGTTTTATTATCTCGTGAACACCAAAGACATATACTTTTTTCTTCTAAGACTGTTTTATATTGGATTATAAGTTTAATGTATCTCAGCTAGGGGAGTTAGATTCGTCACTTTGCTTACGAGAAGTCCCGAATCGAGAACTCCTTACTAGATTAAAGACATCGCTACCTTCACGTATGTTGATACTTAGTAACCCAGTGCGAGCAGCTATAACAGATATATGTATGATATTAGCTTTAATATTAAGCCTTAGATAGACCTATACCATAGTATTTTAATATCGGACCCAAAAGTAAAATTCAAAATCAGTGAGATTAAAACATCAGATATATTGGTAAAATTTAGGTATAAAAGACAAATTTTAAATACAGAAATAGCGTTTTCCTTTTCGTTAATTTAAAGTTTGGTTCAATAAACATCAAGAAAATACCAACAAGGCAAATTTTAAATTTTAGTGGATATATACAATGGACGCGGTCAATATGTCTCAAGCTATTTAAAGGCAAGACGTCATCGATAAATCTAAAAGTGAAATTAAACAGCTTTGTTTCCATGGTTATCATGACAGAACTAGTGTTAACTTTATCCTGTATACAGTAACTAGATCTTTGACTGCTAACATGGTCTCTCTCTTGCATTCAGAATGTAGGTTGCTCGATAACAAAGTAAACCCTTCATTCACATTATCCACTCTTTTCGACGAAATACTAGCAATATGGAACATCATGTCCTGAAAAAAACACCGCTTCTATAAAAGCATTTAATTTCTCCGCTCTGTACACTACAGTCCCCATTCCAAATACTGAAGGAACGCCATCAATTTGTGATTATGAGACTGTCGTTGTGACCTATCTTGAAGAGCATTTCTGAAATATGCTGAGGATGAAATCTTGGAAGAGGCCAATGACATAACGATGGGAACAAACTGCCCCTCTGTGGCTGATTTGTGTTTCAACATGATCTTACTCCTCATAACGAGACTGGTTATGAATACAATCACGTGTCCAACTTTCGATTTGGTGTGTCGCGGCATCCGATTTACAAACATGGTGCGCTAAGAAGCCTAAACAGGGGGATTTAGTTTAGTTTACATTTTCTGTAGGATTGATTGGGTTTTCCCAATTTCGTCTGAAGCATCTTGGGTTGAAGGGAAACAGTTTTGTATAAGATATGCGTCTCGGCCCCATGGAACGAGAATGATGGGCCAAATAGGGAAGAGAGTAAATTCTTTGAAATCTCTTCTATAGAAATATCATCCTGAATTAAGAGATCTCTTTAAAAAAAACAATTGGGCTGATCCTCTTGGCGACAGAGGTTTGAACCCGATGCTGAATGAGGGTATAATCATGAATCTTTAAAACTTTTCCTTTAGTTTGAATAAAGCAAATTCAAGTGAGTGATATAGTCCCTATAGGCCTCTTGTTGTTTTCGTATGAGGCTGAATTAATCAAAGTGCATATCAAAACAGATTACTTCGTCAAATCCTCCGATTTCACTTGAAACAAATCATAATACTAAACGATATGCAGGGATTTGTGTTACTGTCATTTTCATTGCTAAGTGAATCTATCTCAAATTATATATCGCTTTCCTTTGGTCCCTTGTTGTGTCCGTTTGATTTTAAAGCTGAACACAACAACAAAATAGTCGACAGGTTGTCAAATTTATTATAACACATAAACACTGTATCCGAATTCTCGCTCCGTAACTCTCAACATTAGAACCTGGCACCATCCCATAGCGTGTCAGGTTCAAGAATAGTGGGAGCCAAGATCCTGCTGAGATCTCTTGTAAAAGATTTTGGTGTGTCTTTTCTAGAAGACCAAGCCTTCCTGACAGGTATAATCACTCAAATGAAGGCTAAAAAATATGGCAATGTCAAGGAAAACAGAAAGACCAGATCCCAAATTCAGTCACCTCTATCGATCATGCTATAAGGCCAACAGGTAAAGTTCTTACGAGCCCGGACAGTCGGTATTAGTATCCCATGTCACTGTTCCTTCAGTGCCAGCACTTTTTGTTGCTTTACCTACAGTATCAGCATGTCTTGTCACAGTATCGTTGTTTCACTGTATCTTCAGTGTCAACATCTTTTTTGTCTCTATATCTTCAGTTTCAGCTTTCATTGCCGAGGTCATTTGGTGCCGGAATTCTTTTTTGTAACCATTTCGGCGATGTCAGCATTCCTTGTCACTGTACCTTCGGTCTCGGCATGCCTTGTCACTGTACCTTCGGTTGCGGCATGCCTTGTCACTGCACCTCTGGTGTCGGCATGCCTTGTCACTGCACCTTCGGTCTCGGCATGCCTTGTCACTACACCTCTGGTCTCGGCATGCCTTGTCACTGCACCTCTGGTGTCGGCATGCCTTATCACTGTACCTTCGGTTTCGGCATGCCTTGTCACTGCACCTCTGGTCTCGGCATGCCTTGTCACGGCACCTCTGGTGTCGGCATGTCTTGTCACCGCACCTTCGGTCTTGGCATGCCTTGTCACCGCACCTTCGGTGTCAGCATACCTTATCACTGCACCTCCGGTGTCGGCATGTCTTGTCACCGCACCTTCGGTCTTGGCATGTCTTGTCACCGCACCTTCGGTCTTGGCATGCCTTGTCACTGCACTTCCGGTGTCAGCATGCCTTATCACTGCACCTCCGGTGTCGGCATGCCTTGTCACTCAATTTCCGGTGTCGGCATGCCTTGTCACTCAATTTCCGGTTTCGGCATGCCTTGTCATCTCACCTTCGATCTCGGCATGCCTTGTCACTGCACCTTCGTTGTCGGCATTCCTTGTCACCGCACCTGCGGTGTCACCATGCCTTGTCACCGCACCGTTTCTTCGGTTTCAGTATCTTTTTGGTGGTTCATTCGGTGGCTACATCTCTTGTCACTTAATGTTAGGTGTCGATATTCCTTTGATAAATCTTATGTTCTTTTGTGTTATCCTTATGTTGTATTGGCATTTCAGTGGTTGCCTCCCAATTTTCGTGGTGTATGATGATAACTGATGGGAAAATTAAAAACGCAGGGTTTCAGGAGATGCAGATTGATGAAGACAACGAATTAGTTTTATTCTTTTGTGACATGGAATGCTTGTTCCTTTAGAATTCTCCCAGCGACGGTTGTGTTCAATATTCGTCAAGGGAGGGTCATACTCTGATTTCTGGTGGTCAGATTTACAAGTTTCCCAAGGAAGCGTCATAGCCGAGATTTTCCTATATACGAAATTCTCTGAATAAAAAAGTCATAGAAAGCATTCCACTAGCCAGGACCGTATTCAGAATTACCTGTCAAACGTTCAACAGTCGTTATAGTGATGATACATTGAAAATCTCCAAGGGAAGTTCATAGCTGAAATTCTCCAAATGAAAGTCACATACTAAGGATTCTATAAAAAAAAAAAAAAGAGTGATAGCCAGAATTCTCTCAGGGCCTGTCGTAGTCAGAAATTTCTAAATGAGATTCATAAACAGACGGCTTTAAACCTAGACGTCCGGGGTTCGATTCCCGGAACGGATGTGAAAGAGGTAAGGGTCGCCTGCCGACTTCGTGGGTTTTCCCCTGGTAATGCGGTTCCCTCTCACAATAAGACCCCTCGCGCGATTACATGCGGGTCAACAAGAGTGACTAATATAAGTTGAAATAACTTGTTTCGCATTTGTTGTAAAATAAAATACAGTTAATAAGCAGAATTTTCCATAGTCATAGTAGGAATTTTGTAATGGAGAGTCATAGTGAGAATTCCCAAAGGGGTGGTCATAGTTTGAAATAGCTAAGGGAGTGTCACCAGTTATCCATAGTCCTGTGATTGTTTCAAGCAGATAATGAATTTTCTCAACAGGAGGAAAGAGCACAACAACAACGACGTCAGTCCAAGGGAAACTTGTTTTTATTGAAGATATATGATGAGAATCGTGTTTGATATTGGCCAATGTTTTTAAAAAAAATCACAATTCTCTGTGGGAACTTGATCCCAACTTAATTACCGATAATGTAATCAGTAGGCAATAAAGTGGTGGTAATACCTGAACGTGTTATATTTTTGTATTCAGTCCAAACGCTTAATGTATTTTTCAAGTGTTGACGAGTGATGTGAAGCATGCCTATTTTAAATATATCCATATTTGATACTATTTATTATAGTTGATACATATTTTTAATCAATCTGTATGTTGTCGCACAAGATTTAAATACACAGATGATCAATAATTACCAGCAGGAGGTCTAATACAGGGGATGGAATTGGTGAAGTCAATACAAAGCATGCATGGTATAGTATCGTGAATTACACATAACGAGCGCAACATGATTGTAAATTAGACAGACGCGCCACTATTGTACGTGGAACTGATTGTGTTTAAATGAATCAGATACATTCTATTTACAAACCTGAAGATGTATTGACTAATAGTGTGAAGAATGCCATCAAGCTATTACAGACCTGTCTAAAAATCCTCCCTTGTACAAAAACTCAGTCGAGTGTCATACGGTTTATGGAAATACAAAAAATAATGATGTAAACATATTTTCTTTTTATTTGAATCCACACCCTCGTGGTATCACGTTATAATTGCAACACAGTTACTCTGGTATCTGTGGTGATTACGCCGGGACAACCGTAACTTTCGTGTAGATTTTAAATTGACAGTGTACAACATGATAATGAATATTTCTATCACAATAAACGGATGTTTCTCAACTTAAACATCAGTAAACTATTTAAACTAAAATATATCCAAACGGAACAAAAGAAACTGTGTATAAATAAATACAAATTTGAGAAAAAACATTCACAATGTTGTTATCACCGATAATTTAAATGTATTGAAAGTTTTTTTATTGGTTTAAACTTTGCTTTCGTTACGCTTCAGTGACCAGCGCATTTTTTTTTCTAATTTCAAAATTTGGCAACGCTTACTTAAGTAAAACAGTCTTAGAGAACAGGTCTTACAGTTATGGATAGAAGTCTATGCTTTGCATCATTAAATCGTTGCTTTTTGGAGAGAATTTTAACAGGAATATGCCATATATGGGCTAAAATCAACGTTTACGCGCCGTTGACATGCGCGGAGTCAAAATATCTAAGAATAATGTGGCAAGGCAGTTTGGGGATGCACATGGATATGATAAAGGCTTAGAGAATGAGTTTTTGGCAGACGAACACGGTTAAAGACCATCCACGAACATGACGTCACCGGAGCCACATCACTGCGTCGTCAACGGTGACATGGAGCTGCGTGAATTCTTTTGAATAAGGTTCATTTCTAACGTTTTTTATTGTGTATATATGCATGTGTTCAATTGTTCCCAATGTAAAAGTACAAAAAATTCAATAAATATTTTTTTTCATACGGACTATATTTCTTTTCCGTTGTGTGTGTTTTGACAATCAACGAGTAACCTCGAACCTATTCCCCCGAAAATCTATTCCTTGTGTACTTATTTTCCCTTCAGTGAGTTTTTTTTATTTATTCATTTATTTATTTATTTATTTATTTTTTGTTAAAAAAACCAAAAATAGACAAATTATTCGTTAAAATATAGATATATGGATTGAAAGTCGGTTTTAAGCGGACTTCATGCCATTTGAATGTAACCGATGAACGTTCATAGCACCATGGACGTTAAATAAGTCATTCTACATCTAATGAATTAGAATTGGTAACGTCATAGCTATTAATCTCTTCACTGGAGTGCGATGTTTTGGATGTACAAAGATGTAAAAACAGGACATACAGAAGGAGAAATCATTCTAATATATGATTCACACACACACCACCATCACACACACACACACACACACACACACACACACACACACACACACACACACCCACACGCACACACACACACACACACCCTCATCCTCACACACACAAACACACACAGACACAGACACCACCAGCCAACACCACACACACACACAAACACACACACCCTCACACACACACACACACACACACACACACACACACACACACACACACACACACACACACACACACACACACACACACACACACACACACACACACACACACAGACTTTGTGTATACTGATACTTGAGTTACGTCATTGAATTGCTTGATTGCGCATGTCAGTGTATAATTTAGTGGAGTGTTTGATGGACATTTCCTTAGGTTTAAAAATATAACTGTGTAAGTCAAAGAAAATTTACAACCATATATTTCACTGTGTGTATTGTATGTGGATACAGCCGGTATACCATTTACCAGAGTGTTAATTAATTACGCGTTGCCTAATGCACATGAAGGTAAATGCCTTTTTTTCATATTTTGTTTCATTTAAAATTTGTCTCCTGGTATTGGTGTCATACAATCACAATATTCCTGGGATATAACTAGTGTGAATAAAAACAACATAAGGCTTTTAGTGAAGTAAAACACGGAGAACCTCGTACATTGCAAATGCATCAATTGAATTGGTGCATGCTGTGGTTCTGAGTCCTTTCTTCTTGTAGAGACAGTGTGTTATCACGAGATTCAAATTAAGCAATATGGTGCCAGTTGACTGTATAACATTGGTAATTGATTCCGTCGGAATGGAAAACGATCACGTTCATATAAGATAATAATTCCCTTTCTTTATTTTACGACACCTCCGGGAAATTATTGTCCGGAACCCCGGACAAACGTATCCCTGACCAGGACAATATCATCTGTCGATTCGTTCGTCCACTTAATTGGTGTCAATATCATCAAATGCTTCCACAGTCGTGTTACTGTTGGAGATACAGTGAACGTCCCTCAGGGTAATGTTCACACGGGAAAGATGTAGTGTCATTATGTATCAGATAGTAAAGAGTCAGCGACACAGCCTATCACACAGGTTAGAATCTGTGTCAGTGTATATAATACACACGACAAGTTGTGTCAATACATGTATCTGATAGATTCAGTGTCAGTTTATATAATACAGAGGGCAGGTAGTGTCTGTGTCAGTGTATATAATTCAGAGGGCAGGTAGTGTCTATGTCAGTGTATGTAATACAGAGGACAGGTAGTGTCTGTGTCGGTGTATATGATACAGAGGACAGGTAGTGTCTGTGTCAGTGTATATAATACAGAGGACAGATAGTGTCTGTGTCAGTATATATAATACAGAGGACAGATAGTGTCTGTGTCGGTATATATAATACACAGGACAGGTAGTGTCTGTGTCAGTGTATATAATACACAGGACAGGTAGTGTCTGTGTCAGTGTATATAATACACAGGACAGGTAGTGTCTGTGTCAGTGTATATAATACAGAGGACAGGTAGTGTCTGTGTCAGTATATATAAAAAAAGAGAACAGGTAGTGTCTGTGTCAGTATATATAATACAGAGGACAGATAGTGTCTGTGTCAGTATATATAATACAGAGAACAGGTAGTGTCTGTGTCAGTATATATAATACAGAGGACAGATAGTGTCTGTGTCAGTGTATATAATACACGGACAGGTAGTGTCTGTGTCAGTATATATAATACAGAGAACAGGTAGTGTCTGTGTCAGTATATATAATACAGAGGACAGATAGTGTCTGTGTCAGTGTATATAATACAGAGGACAGATAGTGTCTGTGTCAGTGTATATAATACAGAGGACAGGTAGTGTCTGTGTCAGTATATATAATACAGAGGACAGATAGTGTCTGTGTCAGTATATATAATACAGAGAACAGGTAGTGTCTGTGTCAGTATATATAATACAGAGGACAGATAGTGTCTGTGTCAGTGTATATAATACAGAGGACAGGTAGTGTCTGTGTCAGTATATATAATACAGAGGACAGATAGTGTCTGTGTCAGTGTATATAATACAGAGGACAGGTTGTGTTATTACATAATAATACAGATAGTGTCACTACATTGTTTTCTATTAACGTGTTGACGTGCTATTCGGGAGACCTCGGTATTTTGGATATTCGGCAATAAAGCGACAAAAATCACTGTAGCGGGTTTTTGGCGAGCCTCCTATAGCTTAGGCCCTTTGGTGTGATGTCAGTTAGTGAGGTATCCCGAATAACATGTCAGTCTATTTTTAGAGAAAGTAAAGTTTTAACGTTTGTCAGATCCGAACCTTGTCTCGTCAAAATGTCGTGTTGTCGTAATACTTGAGGCTATTTGAAAGTCAATTTATCACGAAATTTTCATGACTAGTCTCAACGTCTCAAATGGCAAGACGACAAGTAGATGGCAGTTATAGGCCACCGTAGAAATCACATCTACCGTTCTGCCATTCACACTGTAGTCGACCGGCGATGACATGTGTTCCCTGCCTAGTTTCTTCGTCAATTTCGGTTTTTAATAATTATTCCTATGATTTATAAATATAACCTGGCGTTGTCATGTTTCCCAGGTGATTCCATTTGCCAGTTTTTCACATGCATCCGTTGATTACATTTCGTGTTGCCGTGCTTTCTTGAACAAAAACAACACAAAAAGATTTAATTTTTTTCCGATTTATTTACAAAATACTCACATGCCAATTTCATTTGCAGACTATATTTTGACGTCTTCTTGATCAAAAAACGTATTTTTTCCTTTTTTTTATCGTAGCATTTTTTGTTTCACAGCATGGTTACCTTTTAACTTTTTTTCAGTTAGTGTCAATATCAAGTTGAAGTTGTGGTAAGGTTTACAGGTAACCAATGCCTACTTGTGTAACAGCAGCATGCATTTGGTTACACTGTGTTTGATTTCCGTAACAGGATATTAGTGTTTAGTGCCCGCATTAAGCTTTTTCACCAATCCAAATTCAATTATTAATCTGTCTGAAATTTAAACTTAACCCATGATATTATCTCTGGAACATAAAACTTGTCTTTAAGATGTAACAATGTGGTATCATTTTGTTTAATCAATATCTATTTAATCAAATTTGTCCTCTTCTCGTCTCATGGGCTGCAATAAATTTATACAACATATATGCGCAGCGGGATACTTGATATAGAAAGTCGGCGGTATTACCTACTTTCTTCGCATTTATTGTCAAGTAAGTGCGTGACGTCACAGGGATATAACTGGTTATAAAACCACTATAAATTTTCCTAACCATTTTGGTACCGTTATCAAGTTAGACGGTTTAACATAAACATGATATAGTGAATTATCACTAACGAGATCACATTTTGTTCTACCAGGTCCAGTCTCGACACAACCCGTCGATGCGTCTTTAAACAGTGTTCTGCCATGGCCTTGACACTACTGGTCGATACGTCTTTAAACAGTGTTCTGCCATGGCCTTGACACTACTGGTCGATACGTCTTTAAACAGTGTTCTGCCATGGCCTTGACACTACTGGTCGATACGTCTTTAAACAGTGTTCTGTCATGGCCTTGACACTACTGGTCGATACGTCTTTAAACAGTGTTCTGCCATGGCCTTGACACTACTGGTCGATACGTCTTTAAACAGTGTTCCGCCATGGCCTCGACACTACTGGTCGATACGTCTTTAAACAGTGTTCCGCCATGGCCTCGACACTACTGGTCGATACGTCTTTAAACAGTGTTCCGCCATGGCCTCGACACAACTGGTCGATACGTCTTTAAACAGTGTTCTGTCATGGCCTTGACACTACTGGTCGATACGTCTTTAAACAGTGTTCTGCCATGGCCTTGACACTACTGGTCGATACGTCTTTAAACAGTGTTCCGCCATGGCTTGACACTACTGGTCGATACGTCTTTAAACGGTGTTCAGCCATCCTGGACCAATTTAAGAATCATTCGGATACATGTTGTTTCTTTTATATCTTAAATGTTTAGGTTTGATACAGCTATATCTACCATCAGGTTTTGTTGGCATCTTTTAAAATCATGTATGTGTCTTACTGACGACAGATGGACCTGATTTGATTCCTGTCTGTTTCTGATTACGTTTATGATAAGGAGTAAAATTAACAGGGATGTCGTATTTATCTGAATTAAGCTTACAATGTGTAAGGATTAAATTTACTTTACAAAGAATAGGCCTTAGCGTGATTTCACGTGAGATTTCCTCTGCTGAACAGGAAGCCCACTTATGATTTTTGGAACTATTGGAAAAACTGTTTGAATACAATCTATGTTGTTACCACAGATAAATAATTTCTTCATGTCTTAACAAACACTGACGAGTACTATCTGCAAGATCTCAACTCGATACTCTGCAAATTATTTTGTGGAATAGACATCTAGACAAAATAGAAATATGATAGCCAAGAATTATTCGGAATGGTGGAGGGGTCTTAAATTGTTAATGAAAGGTTATATATACATTTAAAGACATTTGATTGGATAAGAGGGTTGTATCAGAAGTCTTTCAAACAGCAATCCATTCTCAAAACATTAACAGGAGTAAATCTACATGTGACAATGGACAAATTTAGGAATGCAATACAATATAAGACGAATGCAGGAAAAGAATATCTTATAAAATTACTTGTATCAATAGGTAAGTAATGATACAAATGTAGTTAGCCTTCTGATGAAAGATTTCAACATATTCTCGTTCCATGCATTTTAAAATTCACCAAGATCTACCCAGGGTATACAAACTGTCTTCAGTACTACGGTGTGGTCTCGGCCATTAAAACACATTTACCAAAGGTGGAGATCAAAATAGTTATAACTGGCGGTCTACCTGGTTATCCTTAGATATAATTTGTAATGAAAAGGATTAAAGCAACTGCATTTTAATATAATCTTATGTTACATTGGAGTTTTTCTATAAAAAAGGGGGAGGGGGTTTAAAATGGAAGGAAATATCTGAAGATAATGAATTGAATTGGGCTGCCTGTTATTCAAGTCCCTTTGGGATTACAAACAAACAAACAAAGCCATCACGAATACCAGCACGTGAACAGATTCATCATCCAAACTTAAATTCATGAAAAAGAGCAAGCTTTGAATTTAAAAAACAAGGAAAATAAGACCAGGCGTTCCGGAAGAGTAAGCATCTGCAGCGTCACCAACAACTCCCATGATGTAAATTTTGTTCTATCAAAGTCATTAATGGCACGTTCTCAAAAGAGAACTTTATGAGAGCTTTATATGGCACAAAGTAGAATATTTCTCATTGATATCATCACTCGACACCCCACGTTCTTAGTTAGTCAGTTGTCGACACCTTTTCATGAGGAATGCACCCTTGAATGTCGAATCAACTGAGACATCACAATGTCAGGAATGCAGGTTTGTAGCTACCCAGAAATGATAAAAATAAAATATCGAATTGGAAATCGAAATCATCACGCTTATCATACAGTTTGGTGGAAATTTATCTATGTTGGGTTCGTTGGAGGAAAAGATCGAGATGAGCGGCTGATTTTAAAGAGTCCGTCGCGAGCTTGATTTTCAATTTTGATGAGTATTTACGATGGCCCTGGCCAATAAATCTCTTGTTATTTAAAAGACGTCATCCATACATCCGAATGTTGCAAAGTCTTTGTGACTTTTTTTGATAAGCCCTTCAAAACAGTCAGTCCTGTATTGGAATAAAAAAAAAAGATCAGCCAATAGAGGGGCACAGTTGCTCTACATCGTATGTCAAAGTAGAATTCTTGAATAATCCAATATTTACACTTTGTAATTTGAAGCGACAAAGAACCATTTACATTCTGTGGGAATTTTCGAGAAACACAAGTGTGGTCTTTTTTGTCCCTTCTAATTCATAGAAAATAGAAGAATAATACAATAATGATCATATTTAAGTATTGTATATTCAGGATACGATGTCAAAATATCTTTTTGTCCAAACTTTCTAATTAATTACTTTAATTAACATTAAAAATTTTCAAACATATATTGTTTATAGCCAAGGTGATCGTTCACAACAGAATTCGGAAAAAAATGAGAAATCTTTCAGAATTGACTAATACTGTCCTCCACTGCTATGTTGTGTATGTGTTTTTTCGTTGTTCTTTTGAAACTTGTATATCACGTTCTAATCCATTCAACAGTGTTATGGTTCAGATAATTTACACGTACTAAGCGTTATTTTGAAATTATCAGAACAATGACAATTATTGAATTCATTGAATTGTGGTTCTGGTGCCCCTTGCCACCTGGATTAAATATGTTTTCGATCCGTTTTTGCTTTCCTCGGTCGCCCGATAGGTTTCAAAATTTCTGCCCTCATCATCTCTGACGAGTTCTAGAAGGACATAACAGCTCGTCCAATATCTTTCTCTACTGCTTCTAATTCTAATTCTTTAATAAAAGATAATGAAGACGTCGTCGACGACGACGACGACGACGATGATGATGATGATGATGATGATGATGATGATGATGATGATGACGACGATGATTAGTATATTTGTCTTATAAAGAGAGGATACGGCCTCTTCTTGTGTAAGTGGTACATGCATTATGGTGATGTCACTTCAAGTGTGGGCGATAATGATGCGTGGGAGTGTAGATTCATGATGATGAAGCTATTCATTTGTCAATAGGTGTTAAATCGGACACGCCCACTGTATCAGTGGCCATGAATAACGACACCACCCTTCGTTAACACTTCGTGTTAGGTGTTAACGGTCATTAGTTAAATATCTAAGTACATGGAAATTTTCTAAATCAAAACAGGAATTCAAAAATTTGAAAAATAAATGTGCCAATTTGAAATTGTTAAAATATGCCTTATGTTTTGTGTAATGTATTGTGAGAACACAAAGACGAATATGTCGATTAATTATTACTTTAAAAACGATACGCATCAGCGCAAGTTTATGATGTTTACCACATTGTGAATTCTTATATCGAAGATTTGGAAGATAGATATTTAAATCAAACTTAAACAATTTTTAAATATTTTTCTTTATATAACCATCAACACCGTGTCTATGATGCGGTACCGCTCAACCTTCGGCACAATGTATCTAACTGCAATTTGAAGTGTTCAAATAAAACAAAATGAGAAATAATGAAATAATTAGAAAGAAGTGATAAAATGTAGAGCTCGAACAAAAACGTTTTTCATCGATCTATAAAATGGCTATTTAGTCAGTCATAATGGTAGAGAAGTTGTTGATAAATCATTTATCTATCGTACACACTTACTCAATGAGTGGCTTTATTGTATATGGTTTGTTTTTTACGTTTCCATTTCTATGCTTTCCTGAACATTCACCTCAGACACATATTACGTAATTTCATATGTGTTCATGTCACCCGCAGGTCACAAACAGTATATATGTAAGCTGTGTTATGTTCACCTTCAACCGTCAGACACACTAAATGAAATAAGTTATATGCAATTTATAATTTACTTTTCTGTAAGGCAATGGGTGTTCATACGGCCGTAAAACCGACTCTGAAAGCAGTTTATCATTATGCAAACAATATTACACCACATCAGAGTTTATAAATATATATATATATATATATATAAACATTAATCAATATCTCACCGAAATCTTCTGAAATATTGAAATTTCGGAAAACCACTAACACGAATTCACTTTCCTGTGTGGGAACTTTACAGACGCTTTTCTGTCACAGATGGTAGAAAGGTATATACGAATGATAT
This sequence comes from Ylistrum balloti, assembly GCF_031769215.1. Classification (NCBI taxonomy): domain Eukaryota; kingdom Metazoa; phylum Mollusca; class Bivalvia; order Pectinida; family Pectinidae; genus Ylistrum; species Ylistrum balloti. The sequence continues at coordinate 2,152,033 of NW_026782015.1, read as the reverse complement.
GTTGTATGTCTATGTCAAGGTCAAACCACCATATGTTCCACAGTGGCTTGTCTAATATTGAAATTGCAAGCGGTGTTGGCATAAATTTTGGGGTTTAGCGATAAGAAGATTTGTGTTCTATGAAACTCAATTGATACATTCTTTTGTATAATTTTTTTCATGAAGGGGTTTTTTTAACAGATTATATAGTGTCTTATAAGTCAAACTATGATAAGAGTTTTTGAAATGGTTGAATATTGTAAACTGTTATCAAGAAAAAAAGACAAAACTATGAGAACAGATCATTTAATTACAATTGGGTTTTGGCAAAAAATTGTCTTGGCTTAAACATGAGAAAAGATTAACTCTGGGAACAGAAGTTCACCTTAAAAGGTATTTTAAAGATATGTGATATAATTATTCGCATCACAGTTGCCGAAGAGTATTATTATTATCATTATTATTATTATAACATTCTTAACGGCTCGTCATCACACAAAAGGGCTTCAGAGTCATCAACTGGTAAAACACACATCGATCCTAAAGGAAACAGCATTAAACAAACCAAAGATTAAAATGATACGTCATAGTCTATTATATAAACCAACATTTTTCAGGCAATGTAGAATTTTACAAATATCAACAGTTTCAAAAAGGGTTTTTAGACATGTAATGTTACGATAAAAAACATTCTCGAGTAGACAGAAGGTCAATGCAGTCCAATAACAAATGTTTGACAGAGAATGGCTCATCACATCCTATGCTGAAGAGTAACTCCGCCAAATGGCAAAAACTCATTATGAGTGTAAAGATTGGTATTATACTCGCTATGGTTCACAATGTCAGATTGAAATAAGCATTTACATCACACATATATAATGCTTATAATTACGTAATTTGCGTTCGTCCTATGACACAGATAAGGTGACCCATATTCCCATACACACCAGGTACATATTTGATTGCCAGCATTATCATCTACGTTTTAGGATATTATATTACATTCCGTCTATCCATTCTTTTTAAAGCAACGTTTACAACTTTATTGTATTTCTTGTCGTTAAAAAGCGATCGTAACGTTTCAAGACATTCGTACTTGCTATTACAATGTTTTCGGAAATGCTTTGTAATTATCAACCTGTGTTTATGGCTATCGGCAGTATGCTTCTATTCAAGTATATAAAAGCTTAGATGACCAAACGAAAAGCATACAAGAGCACTATGATTGCCAGTTAATGGGTTGTTTGATGTAGGCCTTAAATACAGCCTGGGAACGAGATATTTTGCTGTAAGCATTTTATACATATCTTCGGAAACGGTCAGCTCATCCTATTCTTCAAAGAAACTGGTTAATAAATATTGAAATAAATTTATTTGAGCAGACAAATCCAAAAGTCGACGACCATATCCATCAACATTGATGTGTGGGCCTACAGGCATCAACCTTTCACATCCTGGTTCGTCTTCCCGAAAGTATAGTTCTTTTTGTCATGTATTTCTGAGCGAGACAGAGACATTATTAGCGTCATCAGATTGTCTTTAGTGAAAAAAGTAGTCGTATTGTATAATAGAAATCGTCTGATAGGCGTAAGTCAATCAATAAATGTTAATACTTTCTGTTAAACTCACAATAAAAATACATTGGACACTGCCATCATACCTAGTAGTGGTGACAGTAGTGCAATGGTAATGTTAAAATCTTTAACAATTGCACACAAAAAAAAAGAGCCTTAAAAATTTTAATACAGAATATACATTATGCTTAAAAATGGATTAAACTGAAATATGTAGTATTTGCGTCCATTGGAGACACATGTTAAATGTTAGGAAACTTCAGTTTGAAAACTGAGGAGGTGTGTCAGCATTCAGCAATGAACATGTCTATCTTTATATTAATGTGAAGGGATAATTAATTGTGACGATGCTATTAATAGAAAGAAGGTTGAGAATGTGATGTTCTTGACATGATAACTTTCAAAGCATGACGAATGGAGTAGTTTGCCTTGGGTATGGTACCTGATGGTTTATTTGGTATACACAGAATTAGTTAACAGTAAATGTTTAACTGCACAAGTTGAGTTTTGATCGCGTAAGTCACCAGTGTATGATACGGCGCATAAGGGTATATGCTATATTTTTCGCAAGGTTTAGTTTAGTTTTCCGAGCCGTAGGATAATTAGTTGATTGAGTTCTCGAGTAAGTAACACATACAATTCGTGTCAATGTTAATCCTGTACTTCACCATTTTAATTTTTTTAAAAACATTTCTTGTTTGTGTCGTTCAAGAAACATTGATTTATAGACACGGAATCGGATTACTATTACACAATGGGACACTAATCACGGATACGATAATTAATTATCGAAACAGGAGTGTTAGCAGAATAATTATATCAATTAAATCCATGACGTCATTGTTTGTGGTTTATGATCAGTGATTTCTAATAATAAACAGCTCTCTTGGAAATAAAACAGGGCTAGCATTGTCTCGTCGATTGGATAGAGCAAATCCCACTGATATCAAACACACAACCAACGTGTGTGAACCTATGATAAATTATGTAGTTGGGACTGATCAAGATGTGTTAGTTTCACGATGGAACTATCCAAAGACACTCCCTTGTCAAATACTGATACCTTCAAGATGCCTGGTTTGTATACCTACAACGATTGTTATGGCTACCTGAGTATGTATGGTTGATAGTACTGTGGCATTTCTAGAGGAAGAGAATTCCCTTTATGTTGATAGAGGTGACATAAATAAGGAACATTCATTGGTTTTGCCATCAATCCCACATACACACTCCTCTTCTTTCTGTTTATACACACACGAGGGATTTATTTCGCTTTTATTTTACAGATGGAGAGTGACACCTCCCTTATACACGTGGAAATTTCAGAATATCTTTTTTATGTATTTTTTTAATACATACATCATGGAATTGCAGATTAAATTGTACAAAATACCCTTTCTATAAATGTCCTGATTTATCATATTTATCTTTGAACAAAACAATGTTTTGTGAATTGTCAAGACGGACACGTAAACACCTTAGAAGTTTTCTTATGGCCCCGAAATCGAAGATTGGAATTACATTGTTTTGATCCGTTTGTTTCGGATAACTAGCTATTTTTTAGATTAGAACAAAGTTTGGTATATTGTATTCCATCAACAACATTTTTACATATATCAAAATTTCAGGGCTTTAAAATCTATAAAAAGAATTCAACGTTAATTTGTTTTTTTCTCTCAAATTCGAATAAAATTTGGTACGTTGCTTTATATCAATAAGACCTTGAATGAATATGATAATGATCCAAATCCGCCAATATTTACCATAGTCATGGGACTTCAAAATCATAAAAACTACATAACTTTTATGTTTCAATAAAAATAAAGTTTAATATTTACAGTAAGATTTGAGCAAAATTTGGTATATTGCTTTATATCAAAGAGATCTCGAATGATTTCATGTTGGTAAAAATCTTTCGACTTTTGTAAGAGTTAGGGGTCATTAAGGTCATCAAATTATATTGTATCTTAATTTTCCAATTTTTTATTTACATATTTGCACCAAATTTAATAAAATATTTAGATGCATTTCACTTTCCTTCATTTAAAGAGTATATCCATGGTCTTTAGATCAATCAGTATCTTATAACCTTTTAAAATGCCTTCTTATTTAGCATGTGCATTCCTATTGGCTTTTCAATGGCTACCTCATTGATTCAAGTACAATGGGTTGGTATACAATGCCTTTCAAGTGAAAGCTGTAGCCCTTTATGAATGGCTTAACCTCGGGAACATAGTGTTCTTCAAATATATTTTAGGCAAAACAATAAAAGCAATATATAATAAATTGTCCATAACTACTACATCATATTTAAAAGAACATCTGCCAATACAATGAAAAACGAGTTTTTCAATTTTTATTTGATATTATCTGCCCATAAAAGCAGCGGCAGAAGTATCTCGGCTGGGTACTATCACCATGTTAAATGTCAGCCCGCTTTTCTTTATAGTGCAATCGTGTGTGATTCGATGGCGCGTGCGTACTTTGCCAATATTACATCATATTGGCACCAACAAATTATCATTAAGAGAAAAAGGAAACCATTGTAGTCTAAGGCTTAGCATATGTTTTGTAAAGTCATAGGACTCAAAATAATAAATGATTCATTTTGAATTGTAACCAGAAATTGGTGTTTTAAACATGACGACAACATGCATGTGTATGTATACAAATCGGTAAGAGAAAGGACAACAAAGCATACTGTCTACATACAAAGGTAACATCTACCACACCGGCAGCAAAGTGACAACAGCATTGACTGCTTACAAACAGGGACAACATATATCACACCGCCAGCAAAGTGACAACAGCACGGACTGCTTACAAACAGGGACAACATCTACCACACCGGCAGCAAAGTGACAACAGCACGGACTATTTACAGACAGTGACAGCATATACCACATCAGCAGCGCAAAATGACAACAATACACACAGCTTCGAAACAGGGACAACGTGCACCACACCTGCAGCAAAATGACAAGAGCACGGATTGCTTACACACAGGGATAACGACAACAATACCTAATGTCTCTACACAGGGACAACATGTACTATATCGGCAGCATAAGTTTTAAGTATTCCCACAAGAGGATATCATACACCGAACCGACAGTAAACCATGCCATCCACAAGGATTATCTACACACAGAGACAACAAGATACATGTTTATCGCATCGGCAGCGAAATGACAAAAGTGTGAATTTAAAACAATTTATACAGGGACAACATATACCACAACAGCAGTAAGAATAAATTGTGGAATGTACACAAAGGGAAACAATAAACTTCCTCTGCACCAAAATGACAACATGTAATTGTCTACATACATGGACAACATATACTACGCTGGAAGCAAAATGATCATCGTGCTGACAGGGGTAACACATATCATACTGGCAACAAATGGCAACAAATGACAACAATCATTGTAAAATAAAACACGTCAGAAGGTCTAATGTGACCTAAACCTTGTCCACTGAATAAGGCTTAATTAGATTGATTTAAGTCGTGAAACTTATCTGTCACATTATCATCAATGTTCTATGAAGTGTATGTCCAAAATGATGACGTGACATGGTTACTTTTCATGGAATTAATAGTGAGTATTGCCACTTTCGTGTCAGTTTTCTTTTCTGTTCGATATTGAGGTATCCCACCCATAACAATTACATGATGACCCTGTAAAGTATGGGAGTCTGGGGTTGACATGAGGGAATTCTTCTGTAATGACCATGCTATCACAGCAAAAATTTATCGCCGTTATGTCTACGATTCAAGGCCCTTTAAACACTGGGCCTACAAAACATACATGATAAGGCCAGCTGGGTTCGAGAGTAAAATATTCTTAGGATGAGAAGCTTCAAACAGTCGTCAATACAACATCAGCAACACTGACACCAAACTGACAACAGTGCAGACTGTCTACGAACAGGGACAGCATTGGTCATAACGACAAAAGGCAACAATGTAGACGGGATACACGCAACATATACTGTTAAATCGGAAGGGCAAAATCTAAAAATGGGTAGGAATGATATTGATAACATATATACCAGTGTCCTAACCAGATGAGAAAGACGTTTTGTTTTTAATTTTGAAGCCGTACACAATAACACACAGACATATATAAAATCTGGGGCCAAACAACAGAGAGGTAAAATGCGGTAAGGGCTGCGTACGGCCCCAACAAGTTGGTCAAAATAAGGTCAACCAGCTTTGTTGCTATTTTAAACCTCAGTGTAGACGAATTAAATGAAGATCATATCACAACTTCGCAACTTAATCGAATATGATGGAACAGGTTGAAATTAAACCAAAATACCAAATTACTCTATCTTACCCACCCAATCCAACCATACAACATGTTATTTAAAGACTTGACGTCATCAATAAACCTGAAAATAAAACGACAGGATTTTGGGCGGTCTTTATTACATTTTTTGAAAGATTCTCCGATAAATTCAGCCTCGTATGAAAACATAAATAAATCAATCGTCAACAGGATAGAGGTAGTTCTTATAGGTATGTCAAAAGTATTTTGTGAGATTTTACTCGACAAGGAAGATATTGCCGACCGGAGACTCATCAGTTTTAGGATTTCTTCCTCCATATATTTCTTTTTTTGTTTTGCTTTTTATCACGAAAAACGCTACATTATAGTACGCAGTCATATATTTTGTACTGCCATTTACCTTCCTATGCAAAAAGAAAGATCGAAGGTGTTCTTTTAGTTTAGAATGGGGTATGATGTTGTACAGAGTGGTTAAATCAAATGTACTTATTGAAGAATTGATTTGAGACGCGGGTGTTGGAAATTCTCTTAACGATCTTTGGAGTGCTTTTAAATCCCCATGCCATTTATTCCACTTGTTTGGTAAACAGTATCACAATAAGAAAAAACTCCAATTTAATAAAAGTAAGGCAAAATATAAACAAAAGAAAGATTTACACGTAGACGCCTGAAAACGTACCAGGATAATAAATTAAGATGTAACCAGACTGTAACCATGATTTGATAGTTATAAGAAGATTAGTAAGATGTTTAGACAAAGGTTTTGTTGAACAACTAGACGAGACGAGCCGGCAATAAAAGGGCAATGATTGTAATACCGAAACATGAACAACCCAGTATTTCTTCTATAGAAACATATGATTCCATAATGTAAAGGCGAGACTTTCTATTTTTTATCAAACAAACCCAGTTCTTTTTTGCAAGAAATGTAATAATGTCTGCAGACAAAGACCAATTTATTGGACGCCTTTTCTGCCGGCACAATAACATGCCTGTCATGTAAATCTTACAGTGTTTGAATTAATATCAGGATGGAGAAACAACAATTTGTTTTGAATCCAACGCAGCATGATCTCGTTTCACCCACTCTGTGGCATAGATTTAAAAAATGGATATTTTTTTTTATAACAATTGAAAGAAAACCAATTCCTTGTCATTATACTGAAGGTGATATATTAATACACATAGACATCATGGAAATTTTCGGTGGAAAGAGTTGACGTCCTGGTTATATACGACTAACATTAGTCAACTACGGGTTTCTCTCAGCACAGACGACACCTAGTACTAAAGTAGCAAAGGACTGTTAAAGATAAATGTTTTCTCAAATATAAACTTACGTAAATATTTTACCTGCAAAAAATATACTTAAGTTTTATATCAACGTGGATTTATTGGTTTAAGAGCCCTTGTGATAGAGATTAAAGAAGAATAAATCCTACAATATTACGGATCTATATTGCTGAACGCCTCATCCCGAATGTGCACTAGTCTAGAATAAAGTTGTGTCCTGTCAGGTTTACTACCGCCTTCTCCTGTGTGATTGACGACCTATCCATTGACAACACCCCTAGCTGTATTAAACACATCCTATTGCAATCTTAACAATTAAGCTACGGGCTCTGAAGTTTTGTGAGATTTGTGTTGATATATTTTTTTTTCTATTTTTCTATCCATATAAAGGAGTTGACTCTTTTATGGCTGAAATATGCAATATTTCAATGACATTCAGCAGGAACTCGTTTTGAAAGTTTATACAATATAGAAGTATGTTTGTTTTGACGATAAACAAATTGCTTTGTAGAAAGTAAACAAAATCAAACCAATATAACGTGGAGAGATTGCTGACAACGTTCCATGAAGGGAAAACATTAATTCCATGGGCTGGTATTAAGATAGCGCCATGTCGTCACCGTTGTCTGCAACATTTTTTATTTCGAAGCACAACATCGAATTTATTACATATTTGTTAAATATTGAATATTAACTACCACGATGTGATATTTGCTGTTTTATATTCATGCAGGACTCAAATTATCTTATGACATACTTACTGGTACTGGCAGTCTTTGAGTGAAGCGGGTTTTTAATCAAACCGAGAGAAAAAACTTTCATCAAATTTAGTTGTTTATATACATTTTATTTGAGAAATGCTTTTCTTTCGTTTCATTAAGCGTGTATGTTTAACACTACTACATAACATCCGTGACTATATTGAGGTACACGTTTCGAAAACGGAAAGCAAAGTTATAGATGCGCTCCTAAAGTCGAAATAATTGACTAAAATCGAGACATCAAACCATGTAAACACCAACACAACCTCAGAGATCAATAGCTCTATCAACCCCGATATCTAGACTTCTAATTTGTATACTATGAACATTAATATTATTGTAATCAGAAATCTGTTAAGTCAAGTATCCAACCGTACGTTATGTACAGAAATACCCCTGTGATTTCCTACTCCAAGACAATTCCATCAAAACTGTCGACTTCAAACAAAAGTCTGAGTAACAGAATGCAGATCACCAAAGAAAAGTCAGTTCATATTCTACCAATCCTTATAAGTAGGAGTAGAACAGAGGCAAGCTGATGGAGAGGTACTTCATAGGTTATCTACATTCAGTTGCTGTAGCGTTTGTTTGTAATAGAAAAGTTTGTATGCAATTGGCTTGAAGTAACTTCAGAAACCCACAGGGATATATGCTTTGAAATTATGATGGAACAGACTTCTGGTGTAAAAAATATTGCTGATGTTAATAATATCTTCTCCCTAACTTGCAGACTAAACCATCATAGATTGTTAACGATATATCTACATATCTAACCTAAGAAGACATTATCAAAATACGTGTTACAGGCTAACACGCACACCGAGAATAAGACCAGATGTGCCGCCAGGGTAAGCGTCTTCTACTTACTTCATCGACCGATAATCGTCATAAAAAAATCGATCAATCCAAGTACGTAATGTCATTTACAAATAAAAACATCTGTAGCAACATTGTAACGGGCATCAAACATGTCCAAGACCAGTTTGTACAAGGAAATCTCCTAATGACGTCATTATGTCGACAGTAAAACTTCCACGTAATCTTCATCAACCTGCATCTCTCTAAATGATGTATCGTGCATTTATCTGTCAACAACAAACCAACTGCGACTTGTTAAAGTACCACTAACTGTAAAACAGAAATTCGATCAAAGTAACATTGATTTGATTGTTTTTTTCCCTAATAGTTCGTAGTTGTCACAGTTGGGGTTAAACGCGAAGCAATAGCGAACAATTTACAGATTTCTCTGTTGAATTTATGAACTCGATAACTAAGCGAAATAAAATGTTAATACTTATGATTGCAATGTTTCAGCAAAATCACCGTTCAAAGTGTCAGGTACATATGTAAACAATATACAACGTCAGATTCATCCATAGGAAACGGCCATTCACAAAAATCATTGACCGATAGTCGAAACGCGCCCATTTTCTCAATGGCAACAACAGAAAAAAATTGTCCATATAAAATATCCATATTATAATTTTCACAATCTTTTTCTAATTGTATAATTAGGTTATGAAATAAATAATTCTATGTTGATATGAAATTGGTATTTGAGCAAAATACTAATTAGAAAACATGTTTGTTGGGTGATTTATTTCGCGCCATCTTTAATGACCATGAACATATGACGAAATAAAATCTGCCGTAATGTAACCAATTAGTAAACTGTATATAATCGCCATAGTGGCGTGACTTCACCACTTCATTAACAAAGTAACATAAGCCCAATGCATCGTAATACATACCTACATGTCCCAATTACAGTGACTGTATCAAATAAACACAACAATAAAATACGTACGTGTGTACGTAACTGGTATGACATGGATTAATGAACTCTATCGGTACACAATTGATTTATCGTCAGTTTAAACAAAATAGATCAAAACAATACATGGATAAACAAACAATGTATACATTACAAAAACTATCAATTAAATTCATGTGTTATTCTATCAATGCCAATTATAAAATAAAAAACGATTAATGCCGCGTAAAGCCTTGCTTCCACCTAAAAGCTATCAAAATTTTGAAACCTGATTTATTGCAAGGTTTTTTCACAACAACTGCGACGTTGGCACTTGTCAAATTTGAGACTCCTGAATGTTTTCATAAAGCCAACATGTAACGCGTTACAGGTATGCGCCGATAAGCTTATACTTTGAAAAAGAGTTCTTGTAAACGGTCTTAAAATATGAGGCCATGATAATCATAAACAATTGCCAAGTCATTAGGGGAGACCGCTTTGCTGGCTGATATACATTTGTTGTATTCCATAATAAATTACATGATAAAGCAGACGAAGTACAAAGGATTTGGAAACTAGAAATTATAATGTTTTATACAATATTATTTCTAATTAAATATCTCATTAATTTAGGCATGATGACTTAAATCCGTGAAAGAAAATATAAATATAGGTACATACATCATACACTAACTAATTTATGGAGTATGGAGGTAGTTTGAAGGAACAAGGCAAACACACTAAATATGGGTAATCGGTAGGAGGGAAGGGAATGGAAGATGTTTGTGCCAATCAGAATAGAACTAAAAAGGAAAGCCACATGGCTGTGTAATGAATCTTTTTACATTCCTTTACACGAATAAATCATTATGATTGGATGGGTTGCGTTAAAAATTCATAGACTAATTTGGAGGAAAAAGACAACTGAGCAATAAATAGTTGTCGTTGGTATCATCTACCTCATATAAGAACACAGAAGTCTATCAATAAGATTCCGTTGTTTCAGCGGTACCATAAAATCCCTTTACTTTAATTTAATTGCTCTGTTTTGTCGCCCTGGAAGTCTATTAAATTTTCGTAAGATTTTAAGTGGTCTGGGACCCCTAGTGTGAAAAAAGATTTCATAAAAAATTAATTTTGCCTATAATTTCAAATAATCCGATAAAAAGTATCACCGAAATGTAAAGTCTAAGAAACATTGTCAGGATACCTAGAAATGCTAAATATACGTTTTCCGATGTCAGTTATTGTTTGTGTCCCGATACTGTCTATATATCGAACTCTGAGTCAAAAACCAGGGATTGCATGTGCAACCGCACCTTTTACAGACACTTACGGACATTTGTACACATTTTTTTCTGTTGAATAGTCAAACTTATCTCCGTATTATTAAAATGTACAAGCAGAATAAACCATGTGTTCCAAAAGAATAAGAGACTTCTGCTTCGTCGATAGTCAATCCAAGAAAGTAATGTCACGTTCACAAATGAGAACAAGGTATACAACAACGGAGCCAACAGGCAAACTAACGAGCATCAAACACATCCAACTTCATATCGCACAAAAAATAGAATATCTCTGACCGAGGTCACTATAACCGTAAAACATTGTCATATTTTTTCATCACGTAAAACTTTTTTGTCCACATACATCTTTTGAAATCCTGTGTTTGTCCGTAAGTTGACGACTTTTTGAGCGAAAATTGTGATAATGGAACAGGCCATTGAATATCGAAATAAAAGGGAACTTGAGATCATCACACCTACCATAAAGCTGTCCATGGTGGTGTCATTGTAGGCAAAGAACGAGATAAGTGGCTGATGTAGAAGAGTATGTTTTGTCTTTGTTTTCCAGTTCTGTTGCCTATGTACGATGGACGTGGTCAATAAACTTCTTGTTATCTGAAGACAAGAAGTCATAAATCTGTGCAATTTTACAAGGTCTTAGTGACCTGTTTAGATAAGCTTTTCGATAAATTCAGCCTCAGATGTCGGTCATCAGAGGGGCGCAATAATTTCACATAGGTATGTCAATAGTCTGTGACCGCCTTATATTCCGAAGGCCCCTATAGTCCGATGGCCAAATAGTCCGAAGACCCGAGAGTCCGAAGGCCGTTTATATATTTTCAGACTATCGGGCCTTCGGAATATAAGGGTGTCACCCAATAGTCTGCTGGACTGTTAACTCCTCCGTATATTTCTTCTTTGAATTGGACGTATTTTCACGAAATACTCTTCAGTATAGTTCACAACAATAAATTTGTATCGCCGTTCATCCTTCTTAGCACAAAAAACTATCAAATTAGGAGAAAGAAAGTGTTCTTTCAGTTTAGAAAGGGGCATGGTGCTGTGCACATTGAAAAAATGAAATGTTTCTAAAGAAGAAATTATTTTAGAAGATGATGTTGAAGATTGTCAAAAACCTCTTTGAAGTTCTTTAAAATCCACATACTATTAATTCTTTCCTCTTCAATAAACAGTATCACAATAAGATTGTAAGCCAAATATGATAGTATAAAGAAAGGTGGTTTAGACAAACGCTTAGTTGAACAGCTACATGTATCTAAGTATGATAAGCCATTATTTCGTCTTTTAAAAGATTGCATAATGTTTATATACTGTGTCCTTTGTTATTAGGCCAACCTAGATTTTTTTTATTGGATCCAGCTGTTGGAGGCCTTACCTGCAGGCCAATAACATACCATTCGTGTAAATCAAGTGTGGATTTAACATCTAAATCGCGGAAAGCTTACATGTGTTTTATTTTCAGTTCAGACTTCAAACTGCAAAATATTTTAAGAATGATCGATCGAATAGATTTATCCCACTCAGAAAGATTGTTTGTGATCGACGCTGCTAGTGGACATTTTGCCTCTGCCATCCCGGTAAGGCCTTAAAATCGCATAACCGTAAGAGGCGGTTAAACATGCGATCTTTACATTTTCTCTCCTTACCAGTGTTTTTTCTTCTTCCTTACTGGAATACCTTACCTTTAGCATTTGGTTCAGCGTGTACTCATGTATGGAGGTTTTTTAGTTATGCCCCCTTGGCCATCCAGGGGGGACGAAGGGACATAATTCGGTAAGGATGGTCGCGGACTAAACGTGGAAGTTATCATTAAGCTTACTTGCTTCACGTTTAGAGGATTACAGAGACTGGTACACCCATTGTCAGTATGTGACCGGGTGTGATGTCTTGCAGGATGTTTTCAGCAATTTCAGTTTAACAGAAAATAAATCGTAATTCTTTGATATTCGCTACGGGACGGTCCGGGTTAGTCAAACATTGATACGACATCGCGAATTTGTAGGTATGGGTCAACCATACTCGTGTGTGAGGCATCCGTCGCGATAATAGCAGAACCATAATCTAGATATTTAGGTATATAATTCCTTGATCTACAACCAGATGTAGTAATAAACAATGATATAGATCGCCTTCACAGATATTACAACTTGAGACACCTGCATCTCTTTTTTCAAGGAGGAAGAATATGAAACCAGTCTATTGTGACATAATATTTCGTTAAAAACCATTGCTTATTTTGGCATGTTAATGTAATTTGTTCGATCCAGGATCTCGGTTAAATTTCATGGTAATGATTTATGCCATAAAAATGTTGTAGTTCTTTTCGCAATTAAAACTATTTCTCTGATAAAATGTCAACTTGCTCTAAAGAAATCCCTGTAAATCTCTTTTTCTAATGAGAAAGTCGTGAAGTATTGCGTTTCCAGTAAAATGCAACAAAAATCGACTCATTTGTCAGTTGATATCTGAAATGAAAAGACAGGCCTGATATTAAACAGAAATATTACCTTGATGATATATATAAATCTATGTTAGTTAGTACAAATCACTTAGTGTCAAGTAATACGTTTGTTTCCGTGTCATTAGGATAGTCCCAGAGGAGTCAGTAATTATTCATCAGCTGATCCCTCCGAGCTTTCAGTAGTGAAAGTTAATTCACGGATAAGACTACTTATGTTAAAACAATATATTTCCGTGTTTTACATGCTGAAATCATTCATAGGTTGCCTGAAAAATCACTTTAATCATCTTTACTTCTATCAAATCGATGCTGAGTATAATAACTCTTGGTCAATATGAGATATCAGCATTGCAAATCTGCACATGTCACCTGTCTTTATATGAGGACATGATTTTACCACGAGGAACGGGGAAGCACTGGTTGTTCTTATGATACTTTGTGTTCCAGCAGTCACTACCTTGTGTATTGGGCAAATAAAGAGCAGTTCCAGATTATTGAATCTCCTGCTCGTTCGAGTTGGAGTAGAATTCGGGAATGTCTACCGGATGGGGGTTTTCTGAAATATCAACAATTCGAAATGGGGGCCACACACAGAAAGCTGCGAACATTAATTTGTCACCAAGAGTCACAACGAAAATATTGCTGTATAATATGGCACTTCTCCTGCCATTGATAACACAGTTCGTGTATTATAAAACCTGTACTACAAAATCACCAGCATTTGAAACCGAGTAAAACACCAGATATTAGCGAACACTACAGATATGTGTGACAAACCCCTAATGTTTCTCTGCCTGATATAAGGACGGAACACCAGAAGACACTGAGGAACCACATAGTATGTAGTAAAAAGACTATCACTATATGGAGAATATTCATTGTTAGCTGAAACTGAGCATAAACTGAAATTTTATACCTTTTTTAGGGTCATTACTATAAAAACAAGTCATTTGATGTAGATGCGTTTAGAAATGCTGGTGTAGACAAGTTGTTTCCCGCCACCATCCCGAGAGTGTAATTTTCATCATTTCCACGGCTTACAATTTGTCGTCAAACGTGACTCTCGCTGGTGACCTTTTCGGGTTAGATGACTACACCATAAATCTGACATAGGTACATTTTATATCTCAAATGTAGCAAGTTTTGATGCCATTATAGATTCTCGAATCAAATCTTGGCTGCCGAATCTAAATTTTTTTATCTGTAATGGAGTTTGAGAATTACTTATGCATTTCAAATCAATCAGGTGTTCAACCGGAAATTGTCCATTGATCATACATAAGCTTGGCAGTTTTTTTGTAAAAAAAAAAATAAATAAAAATGAAAGGATTTATTAAACCTATTTTAATTTAGTAAATGTATAATCACCTTTGATAATACCACTGTCACCACGTGTACAGCTTCTATTGCATGTTAATATACAATCTAATTGAGGATCTATTTTAATATCAGCTATAAACACACCCTTCCTACATGTTATGATGGTTTATGGTGAGAAAGGTTTTTATTTTCTTATTTTCTTAAATGTGATAAAAAGAAGAAAAAAAGCCAAATAGTTACGGGTTGTGAACGAAAATACCATTGAGGAGTAGTACTCATATCGCAAAAACATTGCACCTTGAGCTAGATTCAAGAAACTTTATTTGGTGGCGTATATTTAAATTTAAAAACAACTTCACTTCAGCTAGAGTAAAAATCGTCTGAAAATAATCAGATGTTATCTTTTTAAGGCATGAATTAAATTTAGTTTTACATGAATTACTTTTATGCTAACACGACAAGAATCTTGTCATTCGTCCACCAGACTGCGCATCTTCCGTCGACGGGTAGTCGGCGCAATATGTAGTCCATTCAAGTAGCTTGCCCACTACTAATAGCAACCAATACTACCGGCTTATTCGCCGAAGGACGAGTCGAGCAGAATCGTTGTCAATGAAGTATGAACCTAGTGCATGAGAAACGTGAATCATTTCCTATTTGAATGTCAGGAGTGAAACAAGCCAAGGAGCTTTGGAGGCTATCCGGGAGATCGGACCGGAGCCATCGTCAATAAAAACCAAACTCTATATTGATGTATTCAGCCAGACATGGCAAGGACTTTTATAGATAAGAACAATAAAATATAGATGTTCGTTGGCTCTCCAGGCCCATATTAATGTAATACATTATAAATATTCAATGGTTTATGAAATAGAGAGTATCGATTTCACAGCGCCATATCTATATAACACTTAACAGTATTAGTGCCTGTTTCTGTGCACTTTATGGACTCCAGTCACACAGCGTCGTATACGTCATGCATAAATCATATCTATATATGTCATGTTTGTTACTTACATGGAGCGTTGATATGCGTCAGTTGACGACTTCTTGAACGAAAATCGTGATAATGGGAACAGGCAGTTGTATATCGAATCACTGTGACATGTAAATACCATAAGTTTGAGATGCAAGTATATTGTTACCCAGAGATGGAAAATTCACATTAGAGAAATTGAAATCATACAGTTTGATGGGAAAATGTCCATGTTGGTTTCGTTGTAGGGAAAGAT
Source organism: Ylistrum balloti (assembly GCF_031769215.1). Taxonomy (NCBI): domain Eukaryota; kingdom Metazoa; phylum Mollusca; class Bivalvia; order Pectinida; family Pectinidae; genus Ylistrum; species Ylistrum balloti. Next base: position 2,136,058 of record NW_026782015.1, on the reverse strand, counting down.
CGAAATAAGCAGGTAATGTAGAACAGTCTGTTGTATCTTTGATTTCCAGTTGTGGTGGATGTATAAAATGGACGTAATCAACAAATGTCGTGTTATTTAAAGACAAGACGTCATCAATACATCTGAAGGTCAAATTAAATGACTTTGCAAGGTCTTTGTGACCTGTGACTTTAAACCACAAAATGGCCGGACTATTCGGTCTTAAGACATCGCTATCCCATTTGAAGATCTTAGATAGTAAGTTCAATATCACTATTTCAATATGGATTTACAGATACAGCATATATATTTCAACTATTTAAAATGACTGTCCCTCTTAACAAAATCTTCATTCCAGTTCAAAAAATAAAAATAAAACGAAGACAGATTTACATAGAGATCCCTGAAAAAGTTCAAGGAAATGAGAGCAACATTCTGCAGAAATAAGCGTCCTTTGCTTCATCCACGATGCCTGCAATGTGAATATTGATCAATCCGAAAAAGCTAAATCATTTTCTCATATGAGAATCTATAGCAACGAAACTACCAAGCATGCAACATAGCAACCACAGTGTAGTGAGAAATCGTAATGCCAGGAACAATCCTATATCGGATTGACTGCAAAGATTTTCGTAAACAGCAAAGGCTAGGGAAGCAGATTTGTTGCTAATAAGAAATGGAAAATCCACTCTCAAAAAAAAAATTACTGGAAAACTGTCCTTGCTAGCTGTGTCTGGGTAGTAACAGTATGTTCTGTCCTTGATTTCCAATCCTGGTAGATATGTATTTGTGTGTATGTTTAGATGAATTATGAAAGTCGTGTTACTTAAAGTATATAAAGGTTAAGCTACATGTCTTGGCACTCCCTGTTTTGATTGCCCTAGCCATATATTCAACTTCACATAGAAACAGAACCAAGTCGGCCTAGAGAGGGGTATATCAATTTGTCATAGGTATGCCAATAGTATGTTAAAAGCTCTTACCACCAACAAAAATGTTGTCAACAAGAAATTCGATCATTTTCGCTATTCGATCGTCGGTATTTTATGTACGTATATATACTTTCAAACATACGAAATACACTACAGTATATGCATGTACATGTAGGCAAAAAGCATACATATCATCATGTTTACAAGTAGAGACTGAATATCGTCCTATAGTTTGAAATGAGGTCAAACTTGTTTGAAGCTCTTTAAACATTGACCAATTCTACTGGTAATCTACTATACTGGATACTGAATAATTCTACTGATAATCTACTGTACCTACGATTGCATATGTCTTCTGAAGTTTTTCTTTATTTAACATTTAATAATTCTACAGAAACCCTACAACATTTTACACTGAATAATTCTACTGGTCATCTACTGTCGTAATAACTGCCTAATTCTACTGACAATCTACTTGACCAAATATTGACTATTTCTACTAAATACGATACTAAACATTTACAACGTATCTACTTAACAATATTTAATTCTACTGACCATCTGGCCCCACTTGTATAAAACATCTCAACTTGATATTTCCTCAAGTCGAGATTTTCCTCAGCTGATATCTCCTCAAAAACGGCTTGTATAAAATTTTCTCAAGGAACAGGAGGAAGGCATCGGCTAAGATGTCCTGAAATTCCTTGAGGAATTTTCATACAAGATATTTTCAAGGAGATATTAGCTGAGGAAAATCTGGGCTTGAGGAAATCTCAAGTTGAGATGTTTTATACAAGTGGGGCCTGATGTACTAAAATTGACAATCTACTGTACCAGGTAGGAAATTGACACTGGTGACCAGATACAAGGAGACATAATAAACATGAAAGGTGTCAACTGAATCCTCCGTCTCGATCAATACTACAATAATTAGTGATATTTTTTAATATATGATTTGCCTTGAATGTGGATCACTAATGATGGTTTGTGCGAAAACATATCCCTAATGAGGCGAAAAATTGTCACAGGGTTGACCTCAATGACAATTACTTTACATATAGCCGTAATACATATACAGTAATAACTGTTGATTTCTGTCTAATTATTGGAATATAGGACACTAGGATAATAGGGTGGAAATCCTATTATCAGTAGTTCATTGTGTTAAGAAAAGTGTCGTAGTGCCCATTAATTACCAATGTTCAACCAGGGTAATTATGAGACAGGTTCTCATGTAGTAGCAGTTCTGCTATTAATACCCGGCCCCTTCTGAACAAATTCGTAATATTGTCAGAACTACAAAAGTGCAGTTGTCCTTGCAATAGTTGTTGAATATTTCACTCAACAACATACGGAAGGCTCAATTTCTGTACAAGCTATATATATATTCCTTACCTGGTATAGATGAGGCATTGGACCAAATGGCTAAGTGTAGAGGTTCTCCAGCCTTGATTTGAACCCAGATTATTGGCAAGCAGAAGTTGAGCCAAAGGATGAGTAGAAAATGTCATTCTGCACTGCGACGAGCTTGCACTAGCCTTTTAGATTGAAATCAGATTCAGTTATATTCGAACGACTCTTAAAGACTCACAATAGTTCTATATAGCGTCAGAAAGACGAGTCATGCTGTCTCATTTCCGGAACAGAACACCAGAACACTTAAGGAATGCCAAATCTCTGAAGGGTTAGAAAAGTTAGTAAGGGCCAAATCTTCGAAGAGATATAAAGATTGTACAAGGTGATGACCTATGTAGTATACGGAAGAGCCCTCTGCAAACCAAACGCGTTCCAATACCAAAAGCGGAGAAAGGAGATTCCATGCGAACTTCCAGTTACAGCTCGGCAAGTTTCTGAGGATAAGCAAATCTCGCACTACCCTTTACCATCCGAAATCGGTTGAGATGGTAGAGACGCTCAACAAAACTATTGTAAATACGCTTGGCATGTTTGTCCACACTTACCGAACTAACAGGGAAAGTTATGATGGCAGATTACTCAATGGAGCATGAAACCAAGAACTCTCCTAATTGTCTAATGTTAGGGAGGAACGTGATCACTGCGTGATCAGAGGCAAGGGTATTGTGACGAGCAATGTCTGATCTATCAAGCATTTATACATACATAAGATGTAAAACTCAATTTTTTTTATTATACCTACAATATTACTTATTTTAATCTAGCCTAATATTTATCTCTTGTGTGAAGTATTACGTGCTAAGCAATGTATAATTTCAACAAACCACGTATCTCAAATAGCTCTAAAGAATGGGCTAACAGGTTCTACCACTAATGTAATCAAAAGCGAGATGCTGTCATCTTTAAAATATCATCATATTACACTCTCTAGAGATGTTGGTTTTGCTGTTAATCTTGCATAGAATGCTTTAAGAAGAAACAATCAATATGTTCATTCCCATTGTTAATACGGTGATGTATGACAATGTTGTCAAAAGAACCAAGCAAAAAAATATATAAAAAAAGTACTCATGTTAGGAAGTGTATTCAACTTGGCCAACAAATATCTGTTCTGAGCATAGAAAGTCATTGTTGTTCTTTGAAAGTATCTTTGTTATACCACTTAGTAACATATAGTCCTAGTAATAATTTGTAACTTTGTTGTACTACTAAGTAACATAGTCCCAGTAATTATTTGTTACTTTGTTGTACTACTAAATAACATACATAGTAATAATTTGTAACTTTGTTGTACTACTAAGTAACATAGTCCCAGTAATTATTTGTTACTTTGTTGTACTACTAAGAAACATACATAGTAATTATTTGTAACTTTGTTATACTAAGTAACATAGTCCTAGTAATTATTTGTTACTTCGTTGTACTAAGTAACATACATAGCAATTATTTGTAACTTTGTTATACTACTAAGTAACATACAGTCCTAGTAATTATTTGTTACTTTGTTGTACTAAGTAACATACATAGCAATTATTTGTAATTTTGTTACACTACTAAGTAACATACAGTCCTGGTAATTATTTGTTACTTCGTTGTACTAAGTAACATACATAGCAATTATTTGTAACTTTGTTGTACTACTAAGTAACATACATAGTAATTATTTGTAATTTTGTTGGACTACTAAGTTACATACAATAATAGTAATTATTTGTTACTTTGTTATGCTACTAACTAATTAAATATTAACCAATAAAGTGAACTAATTGCACCTGCTGACCAAGTTTCATCTAAATGGGATTATGTTTTGGGAAGTTAGAGCACGGAAATGAACCAACCAATGAAATTAAAGGATACCTCATTAGTATGCATAATTATTAACAGATGACACTGATAGTCAAACTCCGTCTTAATGACCCCAAGATGCATCTGCTGACCAAGTTTCACCCAAATTGGATGATATTTGGGAAGTTAGAACACGGAAACAGAAGTGTGACAGACGGCAGGACGAACAAACGGACGAACCCAAATTAATATCCAGTTTTGGTGAAAGCGGGGGATAAAAATCTTTCACACAGAAGGTGTTAACTTTTCAAGACATAGCCCTCCCTCTTCCAGTCAAAACGTAGTCATGAGACATTTTCTTTAGTCACAAATCCTTCACAGGACATTCCCAGCTAGTATTAGTTCAAACTCAATCTAATACCAAATGTAACACAACAAAAATATTTTTCAAATGAATGTACATTTTATTATCTTAAAACAGATGTATATATGTACAAGTTCATACACAATTATTAGAGTCAGACCTTGTTCACCTCTCATTTTCTCTATATGATTATCACATACTATTAATGAGCACACACCACTCTCCATATCATACAATAAATTCTCTTCCATCTCTCTCCATATCATATCACAAACATATCAGATTCTAACATTATACACAGAAACCTGGACAAACAAATAAAAAGGTATTTAGTACTTATTTTACATGTGTTGGCATTCTATACAAATCCCAACTGAAACATTCCTTGGGTTTCAAAAAAATTATTAGCACATTCAACCTCCATGTTTCCTGTACTGGAGGATCAACACCAAATCCCATCTTTTCTATTAAATAGCATAGCATTCAAGTAGCAATTTTATCTGTTAAATTGTTAATAATCAGTATGACAATTTATATTTCCTCTACTTGTACTGCCTTTTTAATGAAATTGTAAAAAAATACTTATAAAACATAAAAAGGATTAACAGTGAACTTGATTATGATCCAATAATTCCATTTTTGTTCTCAATGAAAGATTTTATTTTTTTTAATGCTTATTTTCTGTCATTGTGAAGATAGACAGAGCACAGATGGGTAGTAAAAGTGAAAGGTATGATTGAAAGAATGTTAGAATGAAACATTTGTTATCTCATTTTTCAAAGATCGGCAGTCATCTGACAAATTAATTATCATAGCAATACCAATTTTGCATGGTAATTATTACTCACAGGCCGAAGGGACGTAACTCTTAATACCCGTCGTCCTCACCCTTCAGTCAGATTGGATATTCACAATAATATAATCCGAGATTCCTTATATCTTATCAGCTTATTTATAAAATCAAGGGAAAGTAAGACATTATTTCATACATACAAATGCTGCCATAAGGGTTTTCTTTATGGTTGGTAAAGCCAAGCTTGCTTTGATGCAGAAAAAGAAATTAGAAAGTTTAAATGGCCATGTGCTCCACATCAAGGATGACTGATTCACAAATTTAATTGCTTTGCTTTGGAACAAAAATTAATGCAGTTGGAAAGTAAAATAAAGCAAGCCTGAAAAAGTATTCTGGAAGAGAAAAGCAAAATATACTTGCATTCCAAAAAACTTTATAAATCATAACAGGCAGAGTAACAACAATTCAAAATCAAAGTCAAAGTCCTTTACATATTTCTAGTTTCTCTTTGCTTTTAAATGTAGCATCAATATGCCATCCTTCCACTCACATTTCCTGTAAGTACCCTTGGTAAAAAAATTCCCAGAATTTATCAGTGTCCTCTCACAATAAGTATTGGTATCATTCACTCAGTGTCGCAGATGAGGCTTGTGTTTGGCCATGTACCTGGAATGAAGCACATATATATATCAGACACAATACTCTAAAACTTCCATGAACATCACTAATGTCGATTTAACTACAATGAAATATAACATTACTTACACTACTACTAGTTACACTATTATAGGTTACACAGGTAGAGTTAGTATATCCAAGACTAGTTGAAGAAAAGGGGAGATAACGTACTTATCAAGTATCTCCCAGACTTGCTGTAGGTTTGCACGGTCAAGATGGCGCTTGTTTCTGTCGAGGGCAACAACATAAACATCCCACTTCTTCACATTATTGTCAATTGGAAGTTCCGCCCACTTCAGATGGAAAGCTTTGACTGGAAAACGATTCGGTGATATTCAGTTAGATAACATCTCATAATACACACATACAACACTTAAACAGTAATTAATACAAGGTACCGGAGAAGTCAATGTCAAAAGCAGGCAAATATTATCTAAATCCCGATACCCTCCACATAAAATAAACCCAACTCATGACCTATCAATCGTTTCTTTTATCAGGCAGAAACTTGAAACATATTTTTGATTTGTTTTTTTTTTTTTTTTGCCCTTATCTAATTAATTACTGCATTTTAGTTTTGAATATTTCAACAATTCCAATCATTTGAACACTGACAGATGGTTATAAAGTTAATTTCTTGATAGGGCTATTGGCATTGCAAGCTGTCATTTCTTAACAGTCTATTATCATTTAAATTATATCAGATACAATAAATTTTGTCAATATTCAGAATGAAAAGCAGTCTTTATTGATCAATAATTTCATTCCTTGCTAGTACATATTTATTTGACCATGACACTTCAAATCTTTAAGTTTAATTACATAAGCATAATTGAATCACAAGTTTATCTCACTTTTTTGAGTAACTAATGGTATATGTGTTTTATACTGAAACTTACTCCTGGAGAAGATTTCTACTGGAACACCGTCCCAAGGCCACCCCTTGAACTGCCATGCTGGTCCTTGTACAAACACAGCTACCACTCGGTCCCTACAAAGTTAGATTAGATTATTAGCATATCTTTATCACCATACAATTCCTCACAGTAGTAGCCATAAGTACAGAGTAGATCATTGTTATTCATCAATATCTTTATCATCATATATCTTTTCATGGTTGTTCCAGTATGCAGGGGTAACAAAAGTTAGCTAGATTAAATATCATATGACCATCATTAAAAAAACTCTTACAAATTATACAGCTGCTCATTACTGAGGCTTCAAAAACTTAATTTTGCTTGTAGTACATAATGTAAATTTGTCTGCAGTATTTTAATTTAAAGAAAATTAAATTAGCGAAAATTATTAGAGTTATCAAGAGGAAATGCGGTATACCAGTCGTCCGGTGAAAGTTTGAGAGGGTTGTCTATGATTCTGTAGGGCACTGTCAAGTTACCAGCCTTGCGACGCTGAATCAGTACTTCATTGTCACGCTTAGTGCCCTGTGCTTTCTTCTCTTCTGTGCTGACAAACCTGTGATAGTAAAAAATTCCGCTATCAATACAAACTGTTCTGTAATTTCAGTAAAAAAGTCTCATTGGTTCCCATCTATTCCTTTCATCAGGAAAATTTGAACTGCTAATTACAAAACTTATTTTGAAAAAGAGGTACCTGTGATCCTGAAGGATATCTTTGGCGTTGAACATGGTGATGATAGAAGTTGTGGCAGCAGGTATAATAATGATGGGTGTCCGAGATCCTATCAGACAACAACACAGCATTAGTACAGTGATTCATTTCATGGCATTAAAAATATATCAAATATTTTAAGAGCATGTGTACAGAGAATTCATTAACTTCCTAGAGTTAAAAAATCAATAGGATATTATCAGTACAGATGTACATAGAAACTTATACAATCAATTGTGTTAAAATTTTCTAATGTATCATCCTTCTACCACTGACTTGCATTTCAATTAAAGGTGTAAAATAGTAAGGAATTTCCTCCCTTCAATATGTCACTATGATTATAAATGGCATTTGTGCCATAATCGTATAGAGCATCACACAAACTTCATTATGTCATTATGTATATAGACCAGGTTTTATCAGGCATACATACGCTACATTGTGAATACTTTAAGCTTTCATCATAATAAGAATTTCTACCATTTTCAGTACACAATAAAGGACAAATAAAGTCACATGATGGTAAATACACCACAGGGCTCTCACACCCCATTTTGGGACTGGGGCCCGGGGCCCTTAGAATTGGGAAAAATGGCGGCATTTTCCTTAGAATTGGGAAAACTTGGGGTCTAAATTGGGAAAAAAAGATACTATTTTGCATTGGGTATTCGGCCCCAAATCTGGCAGATCAAGAGCCCTGCACCAGTAGTGTACAATGATCATAATTTACACTGTGCCATCTTTGACATAACATTTTCGGACAGCTCTACATAAAACAGTACCTTTTTTCTGGTTGGGAGGTGGCCTGGCCTGGGATATTGGACGCGATCCTGGGGTGACAGGAGTGGAGGGTTGTACTTGGTGATGGGAGACATGGTTCTGTTGAGGTGGTGCATGTCTTCGTGGCTCTCTATCTTCCATTGGTTTCTTCTGGTTGGCTCCACCTCCTTCCGTCACAAACTTGAGCGTTTTTCCGTGATAGGTTCCCATAGTATCAATCTTGAAACCCTCAGTCTCTGAATAAGAAATAACTGTGATAAGATTTCCTGTTGCTTGTATGGCACTAGAACCATGACATTAAGATCTTCAAGTTTTTGATAATATATACCATTAAAATTATGACCAAACAGGGTTTTCCATAATTTTGTCAATAGTAGGCTGTGTAGTGAAAGTAGGAGGCTGTCCTGCCGTGTACGTGGTGCCGTGTACGGAACACTATTACGGAACTGGATTGGTGTAGGTGGCCAAATGATCAAAGTAGCCAGTCAAATTGGCTGGCGACCGGCTCTTATGGAAAACCCTGACCAAATAAGTTATCTAAATATCAAAATCATTATTTTTTTTGAAGAATCTATCACCTAACTTACCTTCTTTTCCTTTAAATCTTTCTTGGTCATATCTGCTGTAGGCAGCCACTGGGGGGACACGCTGCTGGGGCTATCAAATCACAAAGAGATAGTTGTTTACTAGACATTATTTGTATGACACGAACAATCTTATCCCTGCCTTGATGAAAATAGGAGCGTAACCCAATATCAATCTGTAAATATCTTCAAGCAAATTAGAAAAAAAAAAAACAAAATTTTACAATGTTACAGCAGCAGCAAATGTTTTTCTGAATTCATTCAGCACAAGATCACAACTTGAAAAAAAATCATCCTAAAATCAAACCGAAAGAAGAAAAAACACCTGAACATGGTGTCTAATGGTCTCAAAATGTAACTGGTCCAGTGGTGAACTGTACCCCTTGCCATTTTAAGCCTTGAATTCAATTTTGTGTAGTTATTACAACTGTATTTGAATTCCATGCTATGTTAAACATAATTGTGATTATTTCAGTCATCAGAATTGTATTTTAGAATTGGCCAAAGTGACGCAAATTAAGGAAATTTACACTCAAGTGATTCAAACATATTTGATCGTAAAATTACATCAAGTTGACCTGGTGAATCAGGATCTGATAAGTTGGCCACTCTAACTTGCAATTCAAAGTGAAAGTTCAGGGAAGTGTTATGTGTTAAATAATATCATTCCTAAATGCCACAGATGTACGTACCACCGAGGGTGTATGTGGTTCAGTATGGTGTTTCTCCTTCCCTTCCTCACGGGCTTTGATAGACTGTAGAATTCCAAACACATTGGCAGCAAAAGTCTGAAAATAACAGACAAATATCAGTTAAGTTCATCAACTACATTGAAACCTTTTTACTCTTAGTCTTTTGAAGAATACAGTACCAGTCTCTCTGTATCCCCAACAATTTACAGAATCTTATTCTGAAAATGAGTTGAGACAACGTATTGCCAGGAAATATGAAAATATCTGATATGTATACAATTTTCCTTGTATCACTGATATGAAAACATTGTCTCTTGTGTGTTCAAAAGTTCACTTTAATCTCAGGGAACTTTTGTACAGCCCCCTTTGTAAAATCCACATAGCTATAAACACTTGAAGTACTTCACTTTAAGTACTGACTGATTGACGTACCTTCCCATTGCTTTGCAGGATACTGGTGCGTGTACGCCACAGACGTTCCCTGCTGACAATATCACGTGTCACGTCCACTTCAGCCTCCACAAAGCTCCTCTGTTCCAGAGCACCAGGAGCCACCTCATCATCCACCTTAATCATTGTCCTCTTTTTAGCCAGACGTTTGGCTTTGATAGCTGCAATCTTCTCCAGGGGCATGGCTTCAGGCAAGGATGAACGTCTGGGCATCAAATAACATTTATTTGAAATAGGAAATAATTGTTGTTCTACAATGAATTTCCACACCTTTCACATACTGTCTTGTGTAAAATCTTTGCATGGAGAAGTTCCCCAAAATGAGTTCTTACAGTTCAAAACTATTTAAAATCATCTAATCATTTTAACAAAGTTCCTTCTTTTATTGAGTCCCTCCTCGTTGGATTCATGACTTAATATTCTCATTCTAGCACATTTTTTAAGCTTGCATTTGGAGACTTTGGTAAAAATAAAACTGATAGCATTACCACATTAACTGTACATGCCCTCCAATTTGTAATACAGACAACCTAAATGGTGAAATAAGACTTCATATTATTTACAAACTTACGATATCTGTTGTAAAACTGAGGTCTCTCGTGTAGCATCAATCTTGTGTATCCAGTTCAGTTTGGCCTGTTGAACTACCTCTTCCTATAAAGATATTTTGTAACAATGAATTTTTTTATCATCATTCTTAGTAAAAATCACTTTGACAAAGTAATGAAAGCTAAGCTTAATTGATGTTGTGATCTGTGATTTCACTATCATAATAGAAAAGCAACTCCATGGAATACAAACCTCCAAACGTGGTTTTTTCTTGTCTGCCTCCCTGCTGTCTTCTGCTCCTCTTTTGACTGCAAGATTTTAAAACAATCTGTACTAAAGATATTCATTATGAATTCAGCAAATATCTAACAGGGATAGAGTTGTGTTGCCACAAAGAATCCATGAATATGTGATAACCCACATCCCCAATCAAGACCTATGAGCTAACAAATTGACCTTTCAGTAAATATTGAATGAACTTACTCTGTGGAGGCCTCTGAAGAGGAATCTCCAAGGGTGCACTTTTGTCAATGCTAGCAGAGGATGTAGTTTCCCCATTGAGATAGCTGAGCAAGTCTTTTCTGTCTGGTCGACGTACAACAGGTACCTCAGCTGCCTAAAATCATTATATAGAAATAGCTTCATGAAATTCTATGAACAAATTTGCATTATAAAATTTAAAGCCATTTCTGAACAGGCTTACGATAAATTTGAATAATTTTCATTATTTTTGCAGTATTTAATCATAACATAAAGATGATATATGGATTAATCAAACGCTTGATTTCGAGCCCAAGGTAAAACTGTAATGGCAGTCTTAGAGCAAGTTTTGCAATCTGATGTTCAATCACCTATTATCAAATCATTTCACTTGAATGAAAAACAAGACATTTTGACATGATCAGGAAATTGCAATACATGGTATACAGCTATATATGCTGCTTAATTTGTCAAATGGAGCTTAGATCTTGTAAAATAAAAAAACGTAATTTCAATGAAATCAACCACAACAAGAACTATATATGGAATTGACCTTATAATACCATCACACAGAGGCAGCCTCCGTGATCAGTGAGTCTTTGTACTTACCGCTGCCTCTCTGACATAAAGTGGATGCTGTAGGTGAACATTTCTCAGCAGGAAAAGTATGCAGTCTAGTGTGTAATATTCTTTGACGATTCCATCTTTGCCAGTACTGGTAAAAAATTTTAAACATAATTTTGATTAAAGACTAAGAATTAAATGAACATTACATGTAAGGTCACGATCAAGAAAGAATTAAGTCACTACATCCAGGAATTATTTGTAAAAATTCCAATAAATTCGGTGTTGATGAGTCTGATGTCAACTTGAGGATGTGTTGTTAATTTTTGAAAGAAAATTACAAATGTACTTGTTTGAAATCAAGTTTTTCTACTTCACATTGAATTGATAAAGACATCATTTTGCAGCATGGTAACAATAGTGCTATTGTCAAAACATGGCTAATAATTCATGACCTGTGTGTAGATATTTTTCTTTTTAAATCACTCAGATTTCTGAACAGGAATATGTTACAGGTTTCTTCCGGCAAAGTAGATGAAAATCATATTTAGTATGGACAGTCACACTAACAACTGTATTGATAAACATGTTACATATTTGTGGTAAATGCTATGGCTGGTGCACAATATTCTGTTCAATAAGAAAAATCTGTCAATTGCTTGTCATGCTCGTCCTGTCTAGTAGTCAAAAGTAGTACATGGACACATTTAATCTTATCAATCTTACCACAAATGTTTTATATGTGAAATAAAACTATTATACTACTAAAAAAGCAGGAAATGTTTCATGTTTTTTTATATCGTCTTGACATTGGTTCTGGACCGTAATGTATTTTGGCATGGACATTTTGTCACTATCTGTTGACCTGCTTGACCTTGCACCCGGATAATTTTGGTTGTTGTAACATGTAACGCTTCAAGAAAAAATGAAAGCTTTTGATTAAAACCATTCACCATAAAATTATTGAACATTTTTTGGCAAATTTGTGAAATTTTTCTTAATATACATTTTCACATGTCAATCATCCTCCCAGATATGATGAAATAACCCATCAATACATCCTCAGATGCCAAAATTTTGTTGCCTTTTCTCAAATAATTGAAATTGACCATTAATAATAAAAGGTCATGCCTCCTGCAATTTTTGAACTTCAGAAATCCTTTCATGCACATCTTACATTCGGAAAATAATGATTTCTGAAAGACCACTTTTGATTACCTATTTCTGATTTTTATTTACTAGCGAGTTGAAGACTGACAGAGGAAAAATTAACTTTATATAAATAGTTTGTATTATAAAAAAAAAGAAGTTTAACAACAATAATGGCTAATTTGAAAAAGGGACCAAGCAAATCAAAATGCATTCAAATGATGATTTTTTTAAATATATATGTACTTCTGGGTAACTATGAGCTCACTCAAGCGTTTCTTTGATTTAGTGATGTCCTTAAAATGGAAGTACAGTCATTTGTCCGAAACACATGTCGGTCATTTCAGGTCAGCAAATTTTATATTGTTTCTGTAGATATTTAAAGAAAAATACTCGTTTCACCGGTCAGTTTTTTTTAAATAAATCTCACAGTACCAACATATTTCAGTTCATTTATTAATTTGTTTGGTGGCGATTCATTGACATAGCGTAGCTAGCGTGAAATGATTCATAAGTGGTCCGAAACTAATGCGCCATAGGTACGTAATTCCTGCCATTTTAGCAGTATAGTGTCATTGCGATATTTAGAATGTGCGATGTCATTTGACCTAACAGTGATCTAATTTTGCTTTCTGAAAAGCATTGACTAAACCCTTCGAGGCATGTATTGATATTGTTACATATAGTGCGCAAGTTTTCTCTTTCAAAATTTCGGAATTCATAAAAGAATTGGCCACTGTACTCGTTTTTGTTTAGCAAATACTGTTGATCGAGGTCTGATGCGCATATCAAATATATGCATCATTACGATATTTTGCATCCCTACTTACCCCCAGACGACATAGTTGGTCTTAACATTGCTTGGCCATGCGAGTTCACCAAAAATGACTTGATCGTCCTTCTCGATAATCTCCTTTTTGTTGATGTTGTACTGTCGAACTAAGCTCAGCACATCCGCCATGATGGTGGATTTACCGGAAATGATATCATAATCTTAAACCAAAAGTGACAGAAAACAACAAAACCCTGTCTTTTTCCTTTACATTACATCGTGTTCAGCAGGTTTGTGGTATTTCTCCTAATATTTCAGATTAAGTATGAAATATATTGATATGAATGTGATTATAAAATTCTAAAATAATTTCTTTTTTTACAGATTCAAAATGGCTGCGCCCATCAGAAATGTCGAAACCTCCGATATAGAGGTTGCAACAAAGTTGTGCAGTTTTGTGGTAGATACGGCAAACAAAGCAATCGAAGAAAATGGGGTGTTCACTGTGGGATTTTCAGGTAAAAGGCGTCAACATGACATGGAAACATGTCGTCTTTTCCTTATTTTCGTGCTAGTAATTGCTTCCCTTCTTACATTGCCCATCACAAGGGCAGATAACCGATAAAAACTAATGATAATACTTAAATTTTATTGCTAAAACCAATAGGCCCCACAATGTAAAATTGAAATATTTCCAGAAATACTTGTTGGCCTCGTGTATTGTAAATGATAATGGTCAATCAACACATGAAAATTGTTCTGGAACTACTCAGCTAATCGGCCTGATATAGTGGTAATGATGTTATGAGTTTTAGTAATTAGAAAACTAAATGACGGACATCTTGGAATTTGACAATTGATTTTAAAATGTGTCAGCCGCTGTTTCTTGCAGAGTATTGGAAGAATCTTTTATACAGTTTCTCATCGGTCATTATTTATGCCTGTTTCATTATTAATGTGATCCAAAGAACAAAATGGCAGACACATGGCCATGTTGGATCTAATTTTTGACATTTGAAGTTTGTTACCCCAGTATTGTTAATTTTTTAAAAGTGTAGGATATATAGGTAGTAAGGTATATGAAAAAGAGCATAGCTTTTGCTTACTTATCACTGAAATGGAGGAAGTGAACGCTATTTATGACAATTTCATTTGTGAGTTTAAAGAAAGGTTAATGTCCAAGTCAGGATGCTTTGGCAAAAATGTAAAGTTGAATTAAGTATTGATTGGTTGATGATTTTTACAGCTGTTTTTTTATTATTATTTTTTTTTGACCATCCAAAGATAAAGGCAACATATATGGAAAGAGAAATAACTTGGTCCAGTCACTGATTTTAACTCCAAAAACTACCAAGTCTTAGAAAAGCTTGCCTCGTGCACCACAGGCACCTGAGAGCTAGGTTGTTATAAAAGAATGTTTATGGTTTGTTATGATTGGACTTTTCTTTTTTGGCATTATGACTGTGCATAGAAGTATATATTTTCTGAATGTCAATGTTTATTAATCAGAAATGAGAAAAATGTATGATAAATGACAATATTTTAATGTCAATAGTTGAACAAAAAGGAGAACAAGTCCAGCTTTGTTAACTTCTAAACTGATTTGGTTAGGAATACATAGAGAGTATTATTGAATTGTTATAAAGTTACTTATAACTTATTATTTCAGAGTGGATCTGTAGTTGCACAATGGTTACTTCTTTTATTTTTAACTCCCTCATCTATCATCCTACATCATCTTTTCCCTTTAAACAACTCTTCTCAATAACAAGTGGACTAAATGTTTTTTAAATTTGGCTGGTATCTTTTTAGGAAGAAGCTTGACAATTATTGTGAAAAAAATAACCTTGATCTATATTCAAGGTCACAGGGATCAGATGTGTTTAAACATTTAAACTGTCTCTTCTCATGAACTAAAAGGCTGAAAGGCATGATGTTTGACTGGTGTGTCTTAGGATGAAGTCTGACTAATTTTTGTGAAAAAAAATGACCGTGATTTATGTTCAAGGTCACAGGGATCAGATTTGTTAATACCATTTAACAACTTCTCTTGAACTAAAAGGCCTTGATGCATGAAACCCGAGTAACTTTGTGAAAAGAAATGACCTTGATCAATGTTCTGGGTCACAGGGATCAGATTAGTTAAATCATTTAAACGATTTCTTCTCATGAACTATAAGGCCTAGTGGCATGATATTTGGCTGGCATGTTTCTAGGATGAAGCCTGACAAAGTTTGCGAAAAGAAGTGACCCTGACTTATATTCAAGATCACATGGTCAAATTTGTTAAAACGTTTAAACAGCTTCTTTTCATGGACTAAAAGCTCTAGAGACATGATATTTGGCTGGTATGTTCCCTGGTTTATATTCAAGGTCACAGGGATCAGATTTGTTAAAACCTTTTAACATCTTCTCATGAACTGAAAGGTCTAGATGCACGATATTTGGCTGGTATGTTCCTAGGATGAAGCCGGACAAAGTTTGCGAAAAGAAATGACCTTGATTTATAGTGGTATACAAAATCACATGGTCAAATTTGTGAAAATCCTCAAACAACTTCTCATGAACAAAGTTTGCACGATATTTGGCTGGTATGTTCCTAGGATGAAGAAATGACCTTGATTTATAGTGGTATACAAAATCACATGGTCAAATTTGTGAAAATCCTCAAACAACTTCTCATGAACTGAAACTCCTAGATGCATGATATTTGGCTGGTATGTTCCTAGGGTGAAGCGTGATAAAGTTTGTGATAAGAAATGACCTTGACCTGTGCTCATGCAAGGTCACAGGGGTCAGATTTATTAAAACCTTTAAAACAGTTTCTTGTCATAAACTAAAATGCCTAGAGGCATGAAATTTGCCTCTTGTTGAAGTATGGAACATAAAATCTGTTTGATAAAAGTCTATTATTTATTTATTAAGATATCCATGTGTCAATGTTGTGATAATTTTTCATTATTTTTGAACAGGTGGAAGTTTGGCCAAGTTTTTATGTAATGGTTTGCCAGGAAGAGAAACGGATTGGTCAAAATGGAGGATATTTTTCTGTGATGAGAGACATGTGCCCCATGATGATCCTGAATGTACCTACACAATCTACCTGACAGGCTTAGTAAAGAAAGTTAATATGGATGAAAAAAACATCTTCCCGCTCAATCCAGATATCTCGGGTAAATATAAATGTTGCATTTAAAAAATGTTTGCTACATTTTGAGGACCAAAAATAACCATTTTTTGTGTAGTCGTGAAGGAAACGAGTTTCTCACACAGTGAATTTTAATATTGCATGTACACATTGTTTCTGGGTACCATTTTTGTATTGGTGTCAGAACAGGCCTTACTGGGTCATTTTTAGCTCCTGTGGCACAAAGTGTCCATGTAGGATCTCTATTGCAGTAAAGCATCTATCTAATAGTAAACATTTTTCTTTAAACAGCTTCAATCTCGTTTTGAAGAAAAACTTAAAGTGACTTGATTTTGTTTTTGTTTTTTGTTTTTCTTTTTCCAGTTTTCCATGGTTTGGACTTTTCTCATAAAAATGGCCTTGACCTATTTAATTTCACAGGTTCAAATTTACATCAAAAGCACCAAAAGTAAAAAGTAAGGTTTTGAAGAACCACAAGGTCTAGATCTAGAGTGGTACCTGTCAATAAATACAGTAAATCTCTGTCTCTCTCTTATCATAATTTGGTTAGTTGGTCAACTCTGAGTGCTTACAATTAATTAAAACATAAAGGATTTTACTTCCAAGTTATATACTGGTATATATGTATAGCTACATGTTTGTGTATAAATGTTTGGCTGTCATTGTCATTGTAGTAATGTGGTTTGTATGTATATAAAATACAGTTATAATTACTTGTACATACAGAATATGACTGTAAGCATTACCCCAAATGGTAACATTAAGGCAATTTTCTAGTATGTTTAAATTCCAAATCACAGAAGTGGTCTAAGATGTTTCTTAATTTTCAAAAAAAGACTATCGAAGATGATTGACTTTTTTCTGTTCTTGAATTATTGCATCTTTTTATCATATTCTTTTGAATATATGAACAAATCAAGAAAATATTCCATTAATTATATGCTATGAGGCTTGCTGTGAAGTTATTGTGTGTATCTGTGTATAAATTAGTATAGTAATCATATAATAATACTTTTTACAGATATGATACTGAGCAACAACTGTCCTGCATTACATATCAATTATCCAGTTACAGCAACATATAAATTTCTATCCATATTTATCCCCTTCAAAATCCTTCAAATGTTGTTAACACACATTATTTTTCACTGTTTTTGCGGTGAAAACTTGAAAGAATTAGACCTCACTAAGTATTACACTAAATATCACACTATTTGGTGTAAATGATAAAAAATACTTGTAGATAAAGCCATACCTTGCCAGAACATCTGACTGTGTACCAAATGGAGACATATCATGTCACACCACTGTGATGATAGGGAGTATACTGATGCTATGTTGTATACCTTATCTAGTTGAGGAAGCAGCTGAAGACTATCTGAAAAAGATTCGGACTGTGTTCCCGGGAGATAGCATTCCAAGGTTTGACATGCTGTTGTTAGGGATGGGTCCAGATGGTCACACCTGTTCCTTGTTTCCTGGACACGCTTTATTAGAGGTATGAGTCTACTTCTACTAGGTCCACTGGACACCCTTTATTAGAGGTCCACTGGACACCCTTTATTAGAGGTATGAGTCTACTTCTACTAGGTCCACTGGACACCCTTTATTAGAGGTATGAGTCTACTTCTACTAGGTCCACTGGACACCCTTTATTAGAGGTATGAGTCTACTTCTACTAGGTCCACTGGACATCCTCTCCTGCATTGCCAGGGGTTTTTTTTCTGGGGGCTCTCTGGGGCCGACTGTAGACCTCATTCTGAATTTCGTTGATTTTTTAATCCAGAAATGTGAAGTTTACTCACATTAGATCAAGAGAATTAATTTTCAATTTTAAGTATTTCATTATATTTCATATTTAATTTGATTTAACTTGGTAACTTGTAGATACACATTGTCAAATTGTTATTCAGAAAAGGTGAAACTGCTGTACATAAAGAATTCAATCTGCAATAAATTGATAGTTCTGTTGGCTTTACTGTTTCAGGAATCGTCTAAAATCATTGTTCCAATTAAGGACTCGCCCAAACCACCTCCAAATCGTGTGACCATGACGTACCCTATCATTAATAACTGTTCCTGCGCTGTATTTGCCTCCTGTGGAGCTAGTAAAGCTGAAATGGTTCAGGTTTGTGACATTGTTCTTACTAGATGTTCAAAACTGTTACCATAGAAACACATTGAAAATTTTTGATTGGTCGAAATTAAGGTATTTTCTGATTAATTTGAAAATTGGTTTGAAAAGATTAAGGATGATAAACAGTTGCCATGGTGATCAGTTGAAGGCCCCTTGGAGGAATCTTGTTGGGTCAACCCATCCAAAACTATTGATGACTGGGGTGTATTAGTCTGCAGTCCTGGCAGTTCCAGTTTATTTTACTCTGTGGAATTTCTTTACTTATATGATTGCTATATATAGCAGCCATTACTGTCCTCTGTTGTATATAGTAAGTTTCTCCTCAGTACTTATTCAGAATATTGGGACATTTGGTAGGGGTCACTAAAACACTGGACAAATAAGACTTCTTCCTTTTGAATCTATCATGGAAGAATCTGTGGTATGAATGTTAAATATGGCTTTACTGGCGTAGATTAAAAAGCTTTTTGACAAAATTGTAATCTTTTATAATATAAGTATCTAGTCCGTTAACTGGGGGTGATTTTAAAACAATATTGTTGATGAAATATGTCACCTGCCCTTGAGACCAGGGGTATTGTACCACATAGAATAATATAAATGACTCTTTGTTTTCAAGCCATGACATATTAAATGTGGCATCACCCTGTGAACAATGGAATTCAAAAATGTATGATTAAAGGGTGTGGTCCTTCCTTGTACCATTGAAGTGGTACTGGGAAATGGAGTTAAATATTTCAAATACTACTTCTTAAGTACAGCTGAAAGGATTTTAACTGCATTTGTATAGTGCATCTCTGGGCACTGTGTATTCAGTGAACAGTGGGCACCTTTGGGTATGACAGTGTTAGGTCCCACTGATTTCCTACTTCATTTCTTGTACTGTATTTTTCGGGTTATAAATCACACTGGTCTATACACCACAGGGCCGATTTTTACTGATTTCTTCAATGTGATCTACATATTAGGAAATATTTGATATGATGATCAAAATTGATGAAAGTGACCATGACTATTTTCTTGATTTAATTAATTGCAAGAGCTTTAACAATGAATGTTTTTATCAACAGAGAGTACTAGAAGGCAAGGAGGAGAACCCCCTTCCTGCTGCTCGTGTACAGCCTACCAATGGCAAAGTGTACTGGTTCTTGGACACAGCAGCAGCATCCAGACTACAATCAAAATGACTAGTAAACAAACAAAGTCGGACATCAAACAAACTTTGATTCTGGATAAAGAATGTATTCTTATAAAATTCTTATAAGCAATCACGATAAAAAAGGTTTCTGATAATAATCATTGCCACGACAACATTGAGAGAATTAGAAAAACTTGAAAGCATGAAAGAACATTATACCTTTCCTAGCTGGCAGAGTATATATCCCAAAGTCATGTTCAGTCAGAACATTTTGACAGCCTGGATGGTTGTATTGTGTAGCTGTTAAGAGGTAGGGTTGTAACTTGTGATTTAATAATGCTTTTTAGGCCTCTCATGAATGTATAGATACTGTAGCAAGTCTTCCAGAGGCCCCTAAAAATGTAGACAAATCTACAGAATGACTCTTAGGGATACTGCACCAGGGCCCACAACTCTGTCATGCAAACTCTGAAAACATAATGACTAATTCACTAACTACTTAAAGTTATCAGGATAGGTATTGTTATGTTATATGACAAGTTATTAACCAGAAATTAAATAAGTTTCTCAGTTTGTAGAGACCATAGGTTTGTACAGTATATAATGTTGTTAATTGTAATGCAAGGCTATGTTGAAGGTATAATGCTGTCAAAGTTTCGCATGATGCTTGTATGAAACAAGTGATGATTAAATTCCATGATCCTGTTACGATGCTGTGAAAGTCCTCGTTAGTTATTCTTGTTATGGATTTGTTTATCATGTAAAATGCTTACAAATAAAAATGCTTTATTCCATTTGATAAATTTTACTTATGGGATTTTTGCTGTTCAAAGCTACCTTTGTGGTGGCAAATGGCAGATACCTTTGTAGTAGAGGTTTTGATATATGGGGATACCTTTGTAGTAGACTTTGATATGTGGGGATACCTTTGTAGGAGAGGTTTTGATATATGGGGATACCTTTGTAGTAGACTTTGATATATGGGGATACCTTTGTAGTAGACTTT
This sequence comes from Ylistrum balloti, assembly GCF_031769215.1. Classification (NCBI taxonomy): domain Eukaryota; kingdom Metazoa; phylum Mollusca; class Bivalvia; order Pectinida; family Pectinidae; genus Ylistrum; species Ylistrum balloti. Next base: position 2,115,033 of record NW_026782015.1, on the reverse strand, counting down.
GATATATGGGGATACCTTTGTAGTAGACTTTGATATGTGGGGATACCTTTGTAGGAGAGGTTTTGATATATGGGGATACCTTTGTAGTAGACTTTGATATGTGGGGATACCTTTGTAGGAGAGGTTTTGATATATGGGGATACCTTTGTAGTAGACTTTGATATGTGGGGATACCTTTGTAGTAGAGATTTTGATATATGGGGATACCTTTGTAGTAGACTTTGATATGTGGGGATACCTTTGTAGTAGAGATTTTGATATATGGGGATACCTTTGTAGTAGAGGCTTTGATATATGGGGATACCTTTGTAGGGGAGGTTTTGATATATGGGGATACCTTTGTAGGGGAGGTTTTGATATGTGGGGATACCTTTGTAGTAGAGGCTTTGATATGTGGGGATACCTTTGTAGTAGAGATTTTGATATGTGGGGATACCTTTGTAGTAGAGATTTTGATATATGCGGATACTTTTGTAGTAGAGGTTTTGATATATGGGGATACCTTTGTAGTAGAGGCTTTGATATATGGGGATACCTTTGTAGTCGAGGTTTTGATGTTGTGTACAGCACAAAAATATGCATACAAAATGTATACAAACATATTAACAACATCCCTCTGGGAGTTTTTGTTTTGTCATGTGACTGATATAATCAGTAAACTGTATAATATATAAAAATATATACCTGTACTTGATGTCCCTGTTACCATAACACAAATATGTTTTGGGTAAGTCTGTGGTGTAACATTATGTTTAAATTTAGATTTTATCTCATTTTGTGATATGAGGTTCTACTCCTTAACACACTAAATATAATGCGGTAGAAAAAAAATATATATATATTTGTAATAAAAATAAAAAAGTAAAGGAAAGGTCTTTACTCTCTTTGTTCTAATCATTATCTACTACTACACTTTATCTGTACCTGGACCTCTACAACAAGATATCGTCAATGTTCCTGTATGATATATTCCTAGGAAACGGGACATGTGTAATACTCAACAGGTGTTTCAAGAGGGAACACATGCCCAACATTATGTGTGATGTTAGTTACCTTTGGTGTTTACAAAGTTTTATCTTTGTTTTTAAAATCTATACCCCCTCATGTGCGCTTTCGCCTTTGTGCTTCGTAGTCCGTCCATTGACTGCATCATTTTCTTCCTAGGATCAGTAACTTCTGAATAACCAAATATTTCGAGCTCATGACATTTTGAATATCGGCTACAACAATCAAGTTTGGTCTAAGGAAATACCTTCACCCATTTTCAAGCAACAGGGTCACTGAAATGAGTTAAAATTTTTAAAAAATTTATCAGGAAAACAAAACTCATTCAACAAGAATCAACAGTTTTATTTATTATTTCTTGAACACAATTTTGCTCTCAAAAATATGAGCAGTGTTCATCTTCAATTCACAAATTTATTAACATAGACAATAAATAACTTCATTTTTCACATTATTAAATATGTACATGTTTTTCTATCATTGGCATTGATATTGCAGTTGAAGACAACAAAATGAAGTAAAACGTTACTAGATTCAGTGTGTCAACGAAAAAAGTATTTTTATGTGACATGAAGAATGAAGTACATAGTATGTGTCATAGGCATCAGAACTGTATCACATGAAACATGGAAATTAAGATTCCTGGTAGTTCCCATCAGAACTATACCAACTACCTAGTCCAAGACCTTTTGTCACAATGTTCAGTCCAGTAATTAGGCATTAAATGAAGATAATGCAGTTTAGTTGTAAAATGTTTGTGAAATTTGGTTTTAACTACTGGTCAGCAAAAGTCATGTTAGCAGGACACCTGCCACCAGTTAGTAGAACACTAACCACAACTTAGCAGAACACTAACCACAATTTAGCAGAACACTAATTTAACCACAACTTAGCAGAACACTAACCACAAGTCAGTAGAACACTAACCACAAGTCAACAGAACTAGTCAATGGAATTTTTCTTTTCATTGCTGAACAATAATTTGTGTGAATGACGAAACCAGGTATTGGAAATCAAAATTTTCATGTTGAACGAAATATATCCTAAAAATTGTTGAAATGTAGACATAAAAAAAAAATGACTAAATCAATTATTTAGAAAATGGCAATTAAATCCATATCCTTGGGTCATTGATAACCCTTATACAGTGGTCAAGTTAAATAAAAATAAATGGGGGAAAAAAATATAAAAGTTAATCTTCAATCATCAACTGGTACTTAAATAATTAAAATTCTGATTAATTAATGCCATTCAATATCTTAATATGTCAATGTTATACAATGTAAATAAATCATCAAAATCCTATAAATTATATTAACTATGAACAATTATTGAAATATAACTAACACTCAAATGAGGCACTTTTTCAATGTCATATTTTTCCAATCTCATTTTAATAGTCATATAGTTGATTACTTTTAACCAACAAATCATTTATTTCGAACTCTTCCATACATCATCTATGAAACACACTTTTTATGGATTATCATACTTATTTCCAGGCTATATCACAAAGATAACTTAATCACAAGGTTTTGGAATCAAATCTTACTTGGCGCAGGCTGGCGCAGAATCTACTGATGAACGCAGATATTGTCAGTGAGAACACACATTGAAATTACTTTGTGATCAACTTCTCATCTCAACACACTACACCCCACCTCACCCCTCTCAAATGCCAGAATATATAAAAAGAAACAGTGGTTGTTAGTCACAGATTACTGAACACCAACCACCCTATATATACAGCATTCACAGTGTTTACCTCCATCATCAATTCATTCTAATTTACATAAGGAATTTGTCACAGATGATAATAAGTTTATTTGCAGGTTACGAATAGTCATGCTACATATATTTGATAAATATATTAACTTCAGCTTTTATTTCTACACACTTGGAAATCAGTGAAGTAAATGAAAACGGTAATTTGATAAATCACATGTATTGAAAACACCATAGGATTTTTTTTTTTTTTTTCTGTTTTTCTGTTTTTTTTTTTTTTATATATATGAATTAAAGTTACGAACTTTCAATGTACATTTTCTGTCCACATCTAAGAAGAGAGACTACGGTAAGTTAGCATTGGAGAGGCTTAAAATGACTTTTTTCTGTAATAGTCTGAAGATAACTTTCTTACGTTAAACCAGTACTGACATTCCAGTGCTCAGTTAAAACGAGCCAGTATAGAAGAGTTCTCATTTTATAGGGTACAGCAATGTATCACCTGTACAATTACCAGTTATATATACAATAGGCTGCATTGCAGTTCATATCACAGATTCTATCTATATGTGTCAAGTGTCACGTCATTATATAGGCAAAAACACTCTGCAAACAGTGGAATATACAGTAGGTGAAAGTGAAATATCACCCCAGTGAAATCAAGGGGCTTTCCACACAAGTTATATACTTTAATATGTCTACTGCCAACCCAACCAACTCATCCCATGTTTTCCTAAGTAAACACTGGCAGTGATTGATTAAAATAAGGAAATGCTACCAGGATTTGAGTCTATCACCAGAGAAACTGTTTAAACAAATAAAACATTTTTTTAATGTGTATGTATAACTTTATATAGTAATGGGACAATAATGATACATCATGACTAAACATCCTGACTGTCAGCTGCACAGTGCCAAGATTCTAGAAAAGATCTTATATAGTACTCTAGTTTAAAAACCAAAAATAATAAATAGATAATGATAAACGTAATGGTATGGCAATTACAACAGCTTTTGGAGCAACCTATAGTTAATATCTATTTTTCACCAAAGGGGACTTTGAATTCATTCAACATATGTAAGAAGCAAAAAATATTTGATTCACTTCATACATAGATTTTGGTCAAGTTGATAATGATGAATATACATTTGTATATATACCATGCATATCTTTAACAGTTTTTTTAATGATAATGTAGAGAAAATTCTTAAGATTCAAAGAATAATTTACAGCATATTTATGGTAGTCATTCTATCTCAGTAAACACTACTTTTTGATCCACTCCAGGACTTGTGGCGTGTAGTAGGAGATAAGGATGTCGGCACCAGCTCTTCTCATACTGGTCAACACTTCCATCAGGGTTGTCTTCAGGTCAAATGCTCCGGCTTTAGCACCGTGATACAGCATAGCATATTCCCCGGAGACCTGGTATATCGCTAAAGGATGTGTAGGATACTGAAACAACATACATCCCGGTCAACATTTAATTAAATGAAATTTTTTTATCTTTAATTTTCATAGAAAAACATGTTAAAACGTTACATAAATTTTCATTGCCTCAATCAGTGAAATAGCTATTTCTGCTTTTAATGGATATAACAAAGGAAAAGAGGAAATCTGATATATTATCAACATCCATCCTTAAATTCACAATGACTATACACTAATATTCAACCTAATAGGCTGGTGATACCATGGTAACTGATAGGTCGGTTGACAGGTTTTCCGTCTCAATGACTCCTCCCATGTCCAGGTCTCGTCATGCTGAACATCAGTGTTCTAGTTACGTGTACCCCATGTACCAAAAATGAAGACAAGTTTGAAAAACAATTGCATGAATGAATCACAACACAAAACTATCTTACCTTAGCCTTGACCATTCTGACCACATCCAAATAGGCAAGACCGGGCTTCACCATCAACATGTCCGCTCCCTCAGCCACATCACGATCCTAATGTCAGACAAACAATGGGGTTTTTTTAGATGAATAATTAATACAATGTTAATACAAGTGTAGTGAACAGAATAATACAATGTTAATACAAGTCTGGTGAACAGAATAATACACTGTTAATACAAGTCTGGTGAACAGAATAATACACTGTTAATACAAGTCTGGTGAACAGAATAATACACTGTTAATACAAGTCTGGTGAACAGAATAATACACTGTTAATACAAGTCTGGTGAACAGAATAATAACAGAATAATACACTGTTAATACAAGTCTGGTGAACAGAATAATACACTGTTAATACAAGTCTGGTGAACAGAATAATACACTGTTAATACAAGTCTGGTGAACAGAATAATACACTGTTAATACAAGTCTAGTGAACAGAATAATACAATGTTAATACAAGTCTAGTGAACAGAATAATACATTGTTAATACAAGTCTGGTGAACAGAATAATACATTGTTAATACAAGTCTTGTGAACAGAATAATACACTGTTAATATAAGTCTAGTGAACAGAATAATACAATGTTAATACAAGTCTTGTGAACAGAATAATACAATGTTAATACAAGTCTTGTGAACAGAATAATACACTGGTAATACAAGTCTAGTGAACAGAATAATACACTGTTAATACAACAACAGTCCGTATACATCACTGGATACGTTCCATCAATACATCACATAGAAACAATTGTATGTGTGTAATTACCGTCTATCTCCTTATATTTTGATCAATTTCAATCTGAAGTTTTCAAAACTCTTTAGGAATAACATTGTTTCCTGGGAGATCATGCAGCCGATTAATGCCATTTCATAACAGCAATTTTTAAAAGTAAGATATTGACTAACAACGAAAATGTTACAATATTCTTCCGGTCAAGGGATTACCCATTACAATATATCCGAACATCAAGTTACATCGCAGAACATAATGAGAATATCCAATATTTTTACATTTGTGAATCACTATTTGGTCTAAAACATATACTGGTAACCATGAATTTGCCTGTTACTACATGTACATATGAAGTGGTACCCATCTGCCAAAATTTCATGATCAACAGGCAGAAAAAACTTTTGAATCTGTAAGTTGATAAATATAACAATTATTCAGTTTAACCGTGTTTTACAAAACATCATTACTTTTACTGCAGTATGTGACAGGTGATTTCAGTTTGATTCAAGAGACACCCTTCATATATACTGGACTACTCTTTGTAGTAAGTACTTCTGTAGTGTGTAACATCAAAACAATACAGTATATTCTACCCCACCAGACAGAAATATCCACACTTACGGTGTGATATCTCTTATCTTACCCAGGCAAGACAGCCTGCACACACAGGAAGTGACATTTCAGGTTCATGTAGTTGCTAATGACGTCATTTTTATGACATGTCGGGGTCATTGACATCATTGATAATTGTCATCAGGGCCTCAAATGCAAATGACTATACCGATGGTTATGCCGTGTGTATCAATTTATTTTTAAGAGGAAAAAGGGGTAGAAAAAGGATCATTCCCTACCATGAGGGTAGAACAGAGACCCTTGGAGAAGATTCCTGACAGTCTTATCTTCGGCAAAGCCTTGGGTTAGACAATCAAGAATCTCCCTCTCGGTTAGACATTTTTTTGTCCTACCCTCCAGCTAGCGAAACATCTTATTAATCTATCATTCTTAAGTTAATTCTCTACATACCACAGCTCTTTCTGCCAGACCAACAGATCCAGGTGGTAGTTGATAACATTTCCTATCCCCATAGGATGGGGCTGACTTGGCAGCATCCCTGAAGAAACCAATGTATTTATTGCTAGTGTCCTTTTTGGTGACAGATTTAATGATAACAATAAAGAGCATGGCATTTGAATCACAGTATTTGGTTGATAAATTATGTAAAAAGTAACAACTAACACAATTTCATTCGATTTGGTAGATTCAATATACCTGGTAATCAACAAATGGAAAACAATGGAGCAAAAATACAAAATTATGTTGTTTTGAGTCATTTCTGAAAGATATCATCAAAGCTGCTCTTAAAAACTATGAGCAATACACATAAATTTTTCGATCATAATGCTGTTTCTAACCTAAATGGTCCGTAGAAAGAAGAGGCAAACTTGGCACTGTAACTGAGGACGGACACACGGTTTCCCAATCCCTCCTTGTGAAGGAGCTTCTTTATTGATCCAACCCGACCATCCATCATGTCCGATGGGGCGATGATATGGCATCCTGTAAAAGTCATCAAGATTTTTGGTATATTTTCGATTCCTTTTGAATCACTTTTCAAAAATTCAGATGTCACTAATCATCATTAAGATATTAGGAACATGGAAATCGGGGTGATCTCAGAAATCAGGGTGATCTCAGAAATCGGGGTGATCTCAGAAATTGGGGTGATCTCAGAAATCAGGGTAATCTCAGAAATCGGGGTGATCTCAGAAATTGGGGTGATCTCAGAAATCAGGGTCAGAAATCGGGGTCAGAAATCAGGGTTGATCTCAGAAATCAGGGTGATCTCAGAAATAAACATCTTTCAATAATGTTGATATATTACCAGCTTCATCCTGCTGGCTTACATTGCTGTTACCTACTGACAATTATAGAAAAATATTTCCCTCTCTTGATGAAGAATTACAATAGAAATGATTCTTAAACATGGTTTTCTTTGTCTATAGGTTCACACCTGCTTTAGCATAGGCTAATGATATCTCTGCTAATCTCTTAATGCTGGCCTCATTATCCAGACTACCATCTTCCCTCATCACACCTGAAAAATAACAATCATTGATAGCAATTTCTCCACGGTGGAAAGAACCAACAAGATAAACCTATTACAATGACAGTACTACTTCACCATCATTAAATTAATCTTTTAGGAGGAAATAATTTTATCATTACACCATTTCCAAATATTTACATTCATTTACATAATTTTAACAAGATGTACATATCATGATATGCACATCTTAGTAGAAATTGTGTTGGAGTATCAGGGGAGATAATTTTAGGTCATATTATTTTCAGAAAAATTAATGATACTCCTCAATAATGTAACCAACTACAAGTATCTCACATTAATTATATATTGTAATGTTGTTGACATGCTATATACATGTATTAACATTGTTAACATATTGACTAAAAGTGACTGTGATGTTTACACACTATGTACATCATAATATAATGTGAACTTATATACTCACCACAGTGACCGTGACATGTGTAAGGACACAAACACACATCACATGCTATAAGTAGGTCTGGGAAAAGTTTCCTCAGCATGCGTGTGGCCACTATAGCTGGTGTACTCTGAGAATCAGCAGCCGTACCAACGTTATCCTGTAAAGGTTACCAGGCATCAATGATAAAAATTCAGTGAATAAAACCACTTTGTGATAACAAGTATTCCCAAATAAAATTATTTCACAAAAATAAAATTTAACAGTTTCGACACAATTGCATCAATGTGTAGATTTCTAATACATGCATATCTCATACACATTTTTGTAATATCTACAATTACTGTTGTGACCAACTCTGTAACCTTTGCAACGCTAATTATTATACTGATACACAAGTGCAGTGATTTGATCAAATGAATGAAAAGACTCTCGCCTAGGGTCATTGAATTACACACTAAGCTTGAATTTTGTGCCGTTTGAAATCCTTTGGCCAAATTCTCATAAGGAATAAAAACGGTACATTGCTGACAATGATTTTCTAAAAATAGTAACAGTGACTTTGACCCAGCAACTCTGAAACTCAAACCTGTTCAAGGTACAATGTATTTTAATGCCTTATAAGAGAATGAAGTTTGATGGTAATTCCTCAAGAACTGAAGTTACTACAGTACTGAAATTTTTTTTTTTTTTTCCTGCTTTTTATTTTTGAAAACAGCATGAGTGACCTTACTCAACAACCCTAAAATCTGACTTAGTCAAAAATATTTTGAATCTCCATAAGAGTGTAAAATCTGATGATAATTCCAAAAGGAATGAAGTCACTAAAGAGGTGACAAATTTTGTTACAGATACAATAATGGAGGAATAGACAGGCTGGTTTCACATGGTGGGGACTGATAAATAGAAACTGTAAATATCAAGATTAACTTTCTATTTCGTTAAGATTATTAGAGGACATCCTCAATACTAAAGGGGTTATGATCACTTTCACTCTCTGCACGTCTGGAACGTGTCATGGGAAATTAAAGGCACAAGCAAAGTAATTTGATTGGTTCCAGAAGAGAAAAACTGACCAATCACAGGCTGATTTGCTCCTTTTGAAGATTACAAAGGAGCAACATCCAACTTCAAAGTCATTACAATGTACCATTATGCAACCTCGGGATTCGTTTGATGTACATCAAAGGATCAAACTAGTCTTTTCGTCTTGTCCACAAGGTGTCACACATGGAACCTTCAGTTTTGCCATGACATGTTCCAGGGATGCAGAGAGTAAAAGTGATCATAACCTCTGGAGTATCGAGGATGGTTTGAGGATAACTAAAACTAAACTCTGTTAATTTTACATAACTGGCTTGGCCAGCCATTCAATTTGAGTTAAGTTGTAGTTATCTCCTGATAAACTAAACAAAGTAAATTCTCAGATATTTCACTGATGTTTTTCACACATTTGTTTTACATGCCTTTTTTATTTTGCCAGGTACCCCAAATATCAGAACAGTCTTCAATCCGTTCTTGACCATGGGTTCCAGTGCTTCCTGAAGCCGATTGACCCCATATCGAGCCTGACCTGGCATACTGGTGATTTCCTGAACATCATCATCTTCATCTCTACAATAAACACAATGCACATAAATAAAGAACACAATCAAGATCGGAGTCATTCGTCTGGTTTAGATAACATTCTCAGATCAGCTTGTTTTAACACAAATGTTGATTGAACACTGGAATGTGAACCTCTACATCCAATTGAAGGAGGTGAAAGTTCAAACTAACATTCATTCCTCTTTTCTGATTGGCTGCAGTATTGAACACTTTGAACACTACACTTTGAGCCTCAACATGCAATCTGATTAGTTGCAGTTAATAGGTTCTGTTTAGGCAAAATGCCTTGATTTGAAAATTTGATTTTAGTTCACTTTCAGCACAAAAAACATCATCATCACCATCATCACCATCATCATCATCATCATCATCATCATCATCATCATCATAATCATCATCATCATCATCTTTATCAACAATTGATGTCATTTAAAATCATGGCTTGACAAAGTAAACACACATTTTGGAAACCTTGCATTCTGGCATTCAAAATTTTCAATCACCTTTTGCCTTAAAAACATATAGATCAATATAAGAGGACCTGTTTTCAGTGTCTCTAAAGAACTGTAGAAAAAGTCAAAAGTATATGTATTGATTATCCCAATACGCATAGGTGAGGTAATCTTCATAAAAAAAATAACAATTTAAAAACTAGCGGTCTTTGCACATTCAAATTACAATGCTGAAATATTTAGCATCAACAGCTAAGTTTTAAGTTGATCAGTTTTCGATGAAAGAAATTCAGCTGGGAAGAAACAAATCTAGCAGCAAGATTTTAAAAAGTTGATTTTTATGCTGACTTAAAATGTTTATTATTTTTTTAATCATCAAAAAGCTGATGCTTAATGTCTTCTCTGTAATTATGATCCAATCCTAGGATTGTGTAATGTAAAATAGGATTTATGTCTTATATCACTATCAGCATGGAGGACCAAGTCTGTGTGTATGGCTAAATAACTTATGTATGTTTGGTGCACATAGTCCGTAAGTAAACATCACTACGCATAGTACTATATGTATAACAATACAAGGAAAAATATACAGAGCAATTAAAAGCTATTGGATTCATTTCTTCTATCTAAAATGTTTCAATAATATTAGTGCAACTAAGGCCAAACTAAAACCATTTCATGTTTCTGGTAACCACACCCACATCAATATTTTGTGCCTACCAAAAACTTTTTAAGGCAATTTTCAAAGAAGCACTGATCTAGTCAAGATCTCTCTCCTAAATAAACTGTAAGAAATTATCTGTGACATGTTGAAAATAAATATTTGCCTATATACCTACGCAAATGAGTTTTGCCACCATATTAGAGGAAATAATTTTTTTTGGTTAGGCCTTACTTCCAACACATTCCCAAGTTACAGGGTAGATTATATACAGTAATTTTCTTTAATCAAAATGTAAGCAAGCTATTGATAGTCGTAACAATAGTCAAACTTCTTTTTTCAAGAAATTTAAAAAGCTCCACGACTAAGCGTGACACAAAGTCTTCATTTATTCCAATATTGTGTTTTTTGACTTTTTACAAGTTATGATTAACTTGAAAACTCTTGATAACTTTCATCATACAGATAATAAAGTATGACTTTATCAATGTTTTGCCTTTTAGCAAATCCTACATATGGTTTTGAAAAACAGTGCTAGATGGTTTAATTAAGATATAAAAAATGTCAATCGTGAAATTGCTTGTGGCATAAATATCAGAACATACATATAAATATTTTCAAAGTTGACAAAGATTTTTTTGTTTGATAACCTCCAATCAAAAATCATTATTCTTTGTAAATAATAACTGATATGTTTTAGGAAGTAACTACAAGGCATGTTTAATTGTTTAAAAATACCGAAGATTGACTTTATTATCCTAATGACCTCCAGCAAAGTTTATGAATGCCTTACAGGTATACTTTTTGACACCACATAATGTCACTATATACTGGTGTTACAACAGCTTTAAGGTGTTTTTTATTCAAATAAAGCCTTATACTAGTAATCCTGACTCTCTCAGGCTGTTACTGAATATCAGTGACATGACAGGTTGCTACCAGCAGCAATTATTAACTACTACATATATGTATCCTTAAGATATCAAAGTCTTTCTCAGCAAAGTAATCAAAGCATGTAATGTGACAACACATCACGGAGGTCAATTCGGGTCTAGAGATATTAAACGTGGACCTTCCTGATTTGTTGGTTTACGAACATCCGGGAAATGTTATATTGCTAACATCTCAAGTGTAACGTTTTAACATTGAGAGACTGATAATTTTCCTCAATAATATCAAGACTAGTGTAAGAAATTGCACAGGTGAGTGACGTCTAGGACTTTATCGTGGGAAGAAATGTACGTCACAACAGGTTTAATATTGCCTGAAGATACATGACTAAGTAGATATATATATACACTGTAACATTATCAGTGTCACACATTACAACACTATCAGTGTCACTTCATAACACCCTACCATATTCATTTTGAGACTTATAAATAAACAACATTCTTCTATAGCCTTTTCGGTTTTTTCCTAGTTTAAATAATCTTATATGCAGCACAAAATAAATATGAAACATGTCATTATAAGTGTACTGAGGTATCAAACTTCAATTACTTGACTACAGATTGAGTTCCATATCATCATAAATATCATCTACATTAAAATTCAGAAGTAAATCATTCCATTTATGTTTCATGTTTTAATGTACTTTAAAAATGCCTGCAATTTAAATTTTCTGATAATAATGAATGGGTGATCAAACATGCCTTATGTCAAAATTTGAGGTAGTCTCCCAGGGTGTATCCATAATGGATTCAATTTATTTTCTCACTACTGAAGCACAAAAAAAAAAAGAGAAAAATGTGGCCAAAACATATATCGAAAAGTAAATTACAACAAATCTCCTTTGGATGTTGAAAATCATTAATTCTATTTCTAGTTTTTTAAAATTCTCCGACAGTGTTCCCACATCCGTGTGCAAGTCAATAAATACATACATCTGATGATGTGTGAATAAAGACGATCATTTGATGACAAATCATATAATTTCTGTCTGATCAACAGCCCAAGTATTTTACCTGAGGGCAGGCTGACACACTAGACAGTAGTTAACGTCATCACCTTGCAATCATTGACGTATACAAGGAAAAAATAACACTAAGATTACAGGTATAATACATCAGAAGGACATCAACTCTGAACATGTATGAGATATTTATCAACAGCCACAACATGTCTGCTAACATCCAGTGATAAACAAATTCAAAGATTCATAGTAAACATGAAAAATTCATACTAAACATGAAATGATAAACAATAGTTATAAAGATGTCAAGCTACTAATACTTTGTCATGAAGTCTTCCCCTCTGACAACAACCACAATTAAGTTTTCTTTTAACAGCTCCAATAAAATCACAATCCCTGATATCTCATAGTTTGAGTGGTCAATGGCACCTGATGTGTACTTTTAGGCTGGAGTACATGTAATGAAAGAAGTCCTGCTTAACTAGTGATCTTGTCATCTGATGTGTGGTCTGTAATTCTGTAAGCATATGTGTCCTTTACAAAGGAAATTTCCATCAGACCAAGCTAGCAAGGTGTCACCAATAGCCTAAATTCACACTCTATAATAAAATCTAAAAGTTTGCAACAAACTTAAACATTTATCTATGTGTGTACCAATATCTTTCATCATTATCATAAGGATTCAGCAAATTTTAGCCCCAGAGTGTCAAAGCAATAAATTGACAAAAGAAAAATAATATAGCTGAATATTTGTTACACCCAGGGTCATTTTGAAGCTGGCTGTCCTCGTAGTAACTGGTGGCTATCCCACCGAACAACAAGCAGAAGCTAAAACCTGCCACAATCGGCATGCTATCAAAAACGATTAGGCTAATGCGGCTTGCTCAAGGATACAATCATTGATCCCTGATCTCACCTTCATGAGACTCAAATCTTGCTGTATGGATCAAAGAACCACACACATACACACTTCTTACACCAAAATGTTACTCTTGATTTTAATTACCAGCTATTAAAATTATATGAAACAATACTTTTCATATAGTAACCACATGTTCCCAAGTTGTTTAGTTACCATGGTAACACAATTTCAGGTAATATTGTTGGGTCAACACCACCACTGTCAACTTAAATTATTTAATATCTGTTGTAGTAAAGGCTGAAGGAAACGGAAACTGAAGTGTTGAAATACATTCTGTACATGGTGACAAACACAGACACCTTAAAGTATCAAAGACATGTCACACTGGTAATAACAGGCTTTCTGCTGCTTTGATACCAACTTAATTTGCTAGATAGTTTCCCTGCAGCTCTGAATGACATTTATTATGTTTATGAAATCTAACTAGGTAAATCAAGGTAAAAGTGAGATCTCAAATAGTTGGCATTTATTTTTCCTGGAAATATCTATTTAACATGCATGTTATCTCATCTTCAAGACAATTTCTATTGTATAAACAAACACAATGAAATATCTAGTTAGGACGTACGATGGAAGATATAAGATTTTTATTCATTCAATCTATGGGCCACATGGGACATAAATATATTGCATTAAACTATAGAACGGATATAACTGTAGAATTCAAACTTATAATGGAAAAATGGTCAAACTATGTGCAATCGCAAAAAAAAAAGGAAAAAAATCTCCCCTCTCTCTGTCCTGTTCCTTAATAATACTGTCATCCTTATTTCCTGTACTAAGGTTAAACTGTGATTTTTAACGTTTACATGTATATGACATAATATTTAAATTTTATGCTCAAACACGGACTGATCTTTATCTAAGCCCGTGGTTTTAATAACACTAATATGAAATATCAAACCTTAACGCTAAATACCACGATATGAATCTTTGAAGGCATAACACTACGGATGAATGATGTAACGACAGTCACGTTCTGACCTACAAAACATATCTCTTGTTTTATAGTTATCTGAAGCAGAGAAAACGAAATATGCTATCTTACGTGACAAAGATGGGGTAGATGAGATTCTCCGCACTAATACTCGTGTTGGCCGTCTGCCATGAACGTAAAACAGGATGGTGGTAACCGCTGTGAAGAACTGTGTGGTTTGCCATGTTTCTTTGCAAAATAACCTTCACTATGAACTTTGCACTACGACCTGTCGTGGGGCCACGTGGTTCCGGTTACAGGGAAAGGTTATACGTTTACGGAAAAGGCCTAGATAAACACTTTAAATAGCACATTTCAACAGATATTAAGGATTAGATACATATAAATATATCTCAACAAATCAAGTTATTCCGTGTATTTGTAAAAGAAGGTCCTAATTTTGTTCGAGTCCGGCAGAGACGTCTCTGATTCTGGTTAGTTATAAAAAGTCGATGGGAGTATTTTATAATCTAGACGGGGAGGTGCACTTAGCCCATGATTGAATACAATTTCATAATTTTGATTAATACAATTTCAAAACATCAAATACATGGGTATATTCTGGACCATGCCACTATTGTGATTAACTCAAACTGATCATGCAGTTTACTTGTCCAAATATCGTTGACTGAAAGTCCAACAGTGACTATGCATGGTCCTAGTATGCAGAGTGTACGGGACGATTTTGGATTTTTTTCCCCCGGGATAACGGAGATAGAGGTTCTGAAATTGTTTTTCAGTATTCAGTAGGTTTGCGTATCGCCGACGGAATTTGGTATGCTCGTAGAATCATATTTCATCATTGATCTGTAATTTCAAATTCAAACAAACCACCGTTGAAAACCTGTCCTCGCTATTGTACTCCTTTTCATGTCAAGAACAATTTCTCGCTAGCTACGCGATGTCAACGAATTACCACCAAACAAATACATAAATGAATTATATTGTGTTCATACTATAAGATTTATTAAAAAGCTGATCGATGAAGTACCAGTATTTTTCCAGAAAATATCCACAGGTCCGTACTCCAACTGCTCAGCTGAAACGACCGACATGTGTATCGAACATGTGACTGCACTTCTGTGTCTGATGACATCACTAAATCATTAAGACGCTTGATTTAGCTTACAGTGATACAGAAGCACGCATGCATATCTTAAAATCATCAGTTGAATGGGAGTGACATTTTGATGAGAATAAAAATCAAAATAAATTCATGATACTAAAGTTGTGGATATCCGTGTTTATGTGTGCGCTTCTTCTAAAGGGCTAGATTCAAGGTTTTTTTGTTGGGTTTTTTCACATTAGCCATTTTTCTTAGTAAACTTTAAAACAAAAAACTATACAGAAATACAGTTATTAACCTTTCTCGGCTTACACACTCGCTAGTGAACAAAAATTAGAAATGAGTCATCTGAAGTGATATTTCAGAAATAATTTTTCTAGTATAAGTCGATCATGTTTGGACTTTCGCAGCCAAAAAATTGCAGAAAGGTGTGGCAGGCAAGGGGCAAGGGATTGGTTTCTTGTTCATAGTTTAGAACTACATGGGGCTGTCCCTATATATAGAACTAAGGTTTAGCCCTTCCCCTCATACCCACCACTGTGATGTTGTCCTCCTCACGCCTACCTTTGACCAACCGGTTAAATGCTATTAGGATAGATTCGAGTCTGGTGTAGTCGTGCTGACAGAGCAATCTCCCTTCAAGTTCAGACGAGTTACTTCCCTTATATCACAAATGAGATTAACGCAGACTTCCGATCAACATGGGATGTTAAACGAATGCTTTTATTAGGAAAGATACACGGAGAGTTTTGTTGTACCTGTTATTACCTGTGTCTCTGCTGATACTCTGAAAGAAGTTTTGGTATAACTACTTAAACACGTATTTGTTTGAACCTTTCACCAGCCAAAGAAGAGAGAGGGGAATTTGTAATCAGTGGACCCAGGGTAAGGTTCCGGGGTAGCTATATCATCAATGCTCAATTGTAAAACACTTTGAACTGGTCCTTATATATATATGTCAAATATTTGTATAAGCCAGATTGCCTATAAATTCTGAAACATCTTCAGCCATATCGCTGTTTTGTTTTGTTTTTCTCAAGACCAGCAGATTTAACAGAATAATAAAGTATGTAAATAAAAATATATTAGAGTGTCCATTCTTTATCCAGAATAGTTCCAAACAGTCTTGCAACTTAATCCTTATTTCCCTTTCAAATCCCCATTTTAAAAAAAGCGCATTTGATTTCATTGGATATTTTCTATAGGTTTCTGAAATGTGTTTTGACAAACTTGCACAAAGTGATCAGTGAAAGTATGCATTGAACTTTTAAGACTAAATTTCCATTGTAGTTAAAACTATATTGCATAATTCATACATGCCCTGACACTCTGCGTTCTATACATATAAAAAAGGGACGCTTGAATTCGAATATTTAATTACCGTAGTTTACCGTTTCATGTATCGTCCTTAAATGACCAATGCTGTTGTAAGGACGGTAAAGTAATATGAAACCTTTCCAGCATAGTCGTTATCATCTTCCAAATTAAGAAAGTTATGAATATCAAAAAGAGACATATATGTTGGTCGGATTTATCGCCCCATGAACAACGACCGTAGCCAGGGGCATTTCGAGACAGGCTCTCCTTATAGTAGCTGGTGGTTACCTCACTGAACATTGTGCGGGAGGTCAGTCGCATGTAATCAATATCAATCAGTATAAGATGTCTTGTCAATACTGGAGACAAGCATGACAGGGCGACAAAAGATGCCCTTCATCGCTTGGATTCGAACCTCGCGCCTTGAAGCTTCGTCTGAGGCTACATTAGTCTGACAGTTAGCTATTAATATATGGTCAGTGAAGACACACCAAACTCATTCTCGAATGAACACGTGTTTAATGTTTGAGAACTTACGGTAAAGAAGCACAATCTCGTGCGCTCTACACTGAAGTTAACGGCTTGACGGGAATGGATTTAATCATAGCTTTCAAATCGATGAACAAAACTAAGCTTTCAAAAAAAGTAGAACAAAAAAGTCGTTGCAATAGTGAAACAGGGAAGCTTGGTCACTTCAGGTCGATCATCCTGTCTACATGTCATTAAGTAAAAAAAAAAAACGCATTTTCGGTCAATGTGTGTTTTGTGATACAGGTATCGGCATTTGAATATATGACGATAGAGACCTTCAAGTATCTGTGTTTTGCGGTTCGCCTTAAAAAAAACAACACACACACACACACACACACACACACACGATAAATTAACATGTTGCTCAAAGGAAAAGAGCAAATAATGAAACCTATACGATATCACTCTCGATAAGCGAAAGTGATCGTAACCCCTGGAATGTCGAGGACGACAGGAGAATTAATAGGAGACGTAATGCTTATTAAAACAGCAGTACAATTCCAGCAAAAACATAATAATGAAAACAAATTTTGAGAATAATTGGAAAAATGGATGCCCATTTTGGAACTATAGTATGTATGCTAACAAGTCTGTTCCCAATGGCCATGGCCTTGACTTTACCAAACTGATTTTAAATTTATTGAATTTCCACAAAATTAATGCTATTTTTATTTAATAATGATTATAACCCTCTCTCTCTCTCTCTCTCTCTCTCTCTCTCTCTCTCTCTCTCTCTCTCTCTCTCTCTCTCTCTCTCTCTCTCTCTCTCTCTCTCTCTTGTTTAGGATGTATAATGTTTTATATATATATATATAAATGTATTCATGAGTGAGTATGTGTGTGTGAGAAAATATCTTTGATAAGTGTAAGTGATATGATATTGTATGTGTGTGAGTATTTTGTTAAGTACATGTAAGTTTGCTATGTGAGTGTAAGTGGGTGTGAATGTTGATGAGTGAGTTTGTGTGCAGTAAGTAGTAGATACATGTGCATGATGATAAAGATGATGATGATGATGATGATGATGATGATGCATGTATATGTGTAAGACATATTCAAGTAAGAGCACACAAGTGTGAGAGTGTGGGTGTATGTTTTTGTGCGGTTTCTCTTGTATATTGTGTATTATGTAAAAACTTGTCAAAAAATAAAAGAATTACAAAAAAAGGATATGTAAAAAAACAGCAAAACAAACCACTAAACGGCCGTGTTATTATTTCACCTAGTATTGTTGTGAAATTCTCATCATACCAAGCAAACAATGCATTATTAATAACAAGTATTCATGTCCCTATGGATCTAATTTCCCCTTTCTTACGCTCACACATCAGCCATATATGGTTGCCTTCATCCATTGTAATTTTACTTTTAATGATATACCACCAATTAATTCATATTCACAATTAGTTTAGTAACTTTAGTAAACGCTGTCCGTTTCTACTGGTCCTGTTGTCTGTGGATCGCATGCTATGGGCCTTCCGTGCGGCGGCAAGTAAGGTAACCACCAGCTTCTACTGAGAGACCCCGCCCCAAAATGGCACCAGCTGTTTACGAGGCGATAAATGAGCAATTGAGCTTGAGTTTTTTTAAAGACTAATTACTGTTTAAGACAATTAAATCAAAGTCCGTCTTAAGTAGGAAGATAGCACCAGGAGTGTCAACATACTCGTGTCTAAAGAAAGTGTTGTTTAGTTATAAATACACGACCAGGCTTTACCTGAAACCCTAGGGCAATATACTTGCCTCAGGGATGTTAGATAAAAACACCGCGTAAACGAGGTCTACGACATTGAACAGAAATATTTATAGGCAGAGTGTATAAGTCTATCGTAAGTTTTATTTTTATTTTGATCACGTGCTCCGTCCCGGTTGACTTCACAGGGGTTTTCCCGCGGCCAACTACAGGTAACTGATCCATTTTCGATTAGTTTTGACAACCCTAGTGCCACAGAAAATTCCCGGAGCACGCCAGATTTATTGTCAGAATGCCGATACGAGGGGGGAGCCGGGGAAGGCGAGGTCGCCGGGTGATGGACGAGGAACAACCACTCCCCGAGGAAGTGGAGATGGAGGAGAATTTGAGAAAAGAGTTAGAAAACGTAAGTAGTTTTAAAGCAGCGTTACTAGAATCAGGGTCGTAATCCCTAGTTGCAGACACGCCGTGTATAACCCCGCCTACCCGTACAGGTACAAGTTACACATATCTTATGCAGTAATCATTATTTGGGACCCCGGCGAAAATAGGTGCCGATGAAATTTACAAGGACGTCGGTATGAAATCGAAAGTTGGATTTACATAAACCATCGCCATGTCGTGTGGTGATTAATTCTACAAGTTTAGTCAGCTTTTAAAAATAGTACAGATCACATATCAGGATGAATCAGAAGTTATCTCTAAGAGTCAGCACACATAATAAAAGTATTTTAGATAAATTATCTATACACAATTGTAGATTTCCATGTATGGACGAAGCTAACTGATAACTCTTTATACTTAATGGAAATAATATATCTAATTGACCTCATTTAATGTATATACCAATGACGAAACAACCATTGTATTACTGTGATAAGATACACAATTTTTCATTTGATTATACCTGTCTGTTATTAATACCTCTCCTCCAAATAAAAATGAAAAGTATAAAATGCACATGTGTTGTCACTATACCAGTATGTCATGTTCTTAAGATTAAAAAGCTGAAGATAAAAAAAATACCATTTAAGATAGGTGTGGAATTAATAGATTTCAGTTATGTCCCTATGGTAACTGGTAAAGACTATTTGTAAATTATCATTTCATTGCCTGCTTACTTTGCACATAATTTTTAGTGTTAAATTTCTTGTACTGTCAACAACATCTCCATATGGTGCTACAACAGTGGGTAGCAGGCATTATCTTTAAACACAGGCTTTAAGCACTGGGATTAAAGTTTAATAACTTTACCTTAAAAGGCTTATTGTTTGTTAATCCCTGCCACTAGTTGGAGAACATTTAGACAATCAGAGCTTAGTAACAACAAATCAGACGGTCAGTTGGTCAAACCATCACAGTGTGTGCCACAGTTTATAACAAGTGATGTACACTGCATGTCTCACATTTTAGAAGAAATACTAAGCTATGTATAGAAATTCACCCACAAAATTTGGATATGTAATTTACAATACATTATTGCATTAAATGCAAAGTAGATTTATAAATCACAGATGATATTGCATATTGCTATTCCAGGTTGTTTTTTACTGCTGAATTTGTGGCCCCCATTCCCAATTTCAATTATAGCCTTATATTTTTTCCAGGCCAAGCGTTAACATTCCCAACAATCTTTGTCTGAATGAATTGTTGAAACATCAGGATTTTTCTTGTCCAGTGTATAATGTGTTGACAGTTAGCTCTGTACACAGATGGTCATGTATTTGCCCATCAAAGTATGTGAGCTATACAGAAGAGAATATAAAGCATTTTAAAATTTGATTAAATTTTAATATAGTTCTATATTGTTATTTTTTCCCAAAATTTGAGAATATGTCACATACTTTTTTGCAAGTTTCTGATAAATTTAGATTTTTAGAGGTCATATTAATTTGGGCCCTGTTTCCAAAGTTTTTTTATGCAGAAAATGATTTGAAAGCCGTTAATTTTATCATTGAAAGATATATCTAGAACTCTTATCACACAATTAACTTATATTGCTGATAAACAACTTTAGATTTTTAGAGGTCCTCCTGGTTTGGTTTAATTTGTTATTTAAATGTATTTATTCTGTTTGTTTACACTGCAGCATAAAATGTCTGCATGTCATTGACATCATGTCTGTTACATTGGCCACACACCATTTTGTAACAGTGTACTTGAACTGAAGTTCATAATTCTATTTTAAACTGCTTGGGTAAGATTTCACTATAAAATGTGTATTCATCGCTCAGTTGTGTGCTAGTTAAATACCTTTGTGTTAAGGTGAGTTAAGAAATCACATATCCTTCTGTTCAAGACATTGATTCATCTTTTTATCTGAACAGAAAATCTACATTTGTAATAGGAGAAGGTAAAAAGTTAGCACTGTGCTGATCGGTAGTGTGTAGCAAACTGTGTCCGCCCATCCGATACTATCGAGTTATACAACACTGCCAATGTGTTCAGTCAGTGGTACACATATGTTGTATTGTTAAAAACAAAGATGGAATTATCATGAAATCTCATTTTTATTTTGGTATACTATAGAGTAGTATTATACACAAATATTTATGTTTACCAGTTGAAAAACAATTCTCAAATATGATTTGAAAGAATTTGCTTAAATGATAATAATATCAATTTGAAAAAAAATTGTTAGAGCAATATATCTGTCTGAAAAGGACTTGACTTAAAATAAACAGCAATGTTGTGCTGTTCCATATAAGATTTAAGTACATATTAAATAAGGATTTTTTATCATCAACTAGTGATGCTCTCGAAATGGTGATTTGACAGACTTTAAATTCCCTACTGCCTCAATATTTATGCCTAGATGACAATACTGATTTATTAATGTTTTTGTTTTCATGTCTGATGCTGGTCACAGAAATTCAAGCCCATGTTTGAACAGGTAAGTTAAAATATTAATTTGCCTTGGCAAGATAATCAAATGTTTATTTTTATAAAACTAAAAGTTGACAAACAAAATTGTTTTCAAACAGAAATACAGTAACAGTGAAGTTTGTTTTCATGAAATCTCTTTGTTACAGATCAACCTTCTCAATTAATCTTAACCATAAAATTCCCTTAGATATAAGTAACCAAGAGCTTCAATGTTGCCTGGGAATATAGATTTTAAAAGTTCTGCAAAGTTATGTGAACTTGTGTTCTATTTCTCAGTTCAAGGGAAGTAATTCTCATTAAAGGAACTGCTTCAGAACTTTAACAGTCATTCTTCTGTGTAGACTAAGTATGTAGTGTATCGTCATTGTCGTTATCAATTGACTTTGTAGTACATAATACAGATCATTCACAGGTTATACGATTTCGTGTTCCCTGTGAGGATGTCAACACACCATGGGCATGTACAGGAAATATAGGACCCCCTTGTAGCTTGCCAAACACCTATAATTAGGCATTGTCTCTGCTCAGTTATAGTCTGTATGTTAATGCATGTGTACTAGAAAGGTTATTAGCTACAAACTGGAGTTATTACCTATGAAGTGACTAACCTTGTGTGTATAAGCTAAGTTATGATGGCCAGGTATATTATTCACAATTTTTTGACACATCTGTCAGTTTCTGGGTCTGTGTCACCATATCATCCAATACATTTGATTTTTGACAGCCTTTCGTTTGATATATTGGTCAACTTACATCAACTGACCAGCACAGTACTATCTGGGTCAGTGGTTTGATATGTACAGCCATGGGAAAAATGTATCAGTGAATACAATTCACAGACCAGTAATTGCATACCAGTAATATTGTAAATGATACCTAGTGAACAATATTTGGATATCATCCATTTCGATCGTGCTTTCGAGGTCCCGCCCCACCATCTCTCTCTCTCTCTGTTTTCTATCCTTATACAATTTTTGTGAACAATATTTCTTTGTTAAGCACAGGATCTTGTATGTAGGTTTCTGTTGTTCACTGGTTGTGCCCTTGTGATAAGGAATGGCTGACATGCAGCCATCTTGGATTTGGATTATGAAAGTTTCCTTACCTATCCTCATTTCTTAAGAAATGCTGATTGGATCATTCTAACATTACAGACACTACAGGTGAAGGATTACTTTGGTCCCTAGTTATGCTGTTTTGATTTTGAAACTTATCAGAAAAACAAAATGGTTGATAGGTTGTTAACCTTATTTCATAGGAAGTACTCAGGTGGATAGATATTTTTCATGTGATGTATGTTCACATTGG
This sequence comes from Ylistrum balloti, assembly GCF_031769215.1. Taxonomy (NCBI): domain Eukaryota; kingdom Metazoa; phylum Mollusca; class Bivalvia; order Pectinida; family Pectinidae; genus Ylistrum; species Ylistrum balloti. The sequence goes on along the minus strand of NW_026782015.1, from coordinate 2,091,819 downwards.
TCCTCAGCAACTTTGATACCCTTTTAAGTTTGAGACTTATTAAAAAAAAGATGGGGGGGAGGGAGTTGAGACATAGCCCTATTAAAGTTTTTTGTCATAGAGTTAAAGTGTTATTTGTTATCACCAATTTGACCACAAATTATTTTATGGTTTGCTCTACTGATTTGTATTTTAAATTCATATGTAGTTTACAAGTTGTTTATTGATGTTACCATTAAGTTACCTGTCAGTACAACATGTTATGTAATGGATAGCAAATAAGAGGAAAGAGGAGACATTGGTTTAACTTATAAAGAACCAATAATTATTGTACAATGGTGGACACCAAGACCCGAGATCTCTTGTTTGTCATAAGATAAAATAAACAGAAGGAATTAAGTCAGGATTCAGATACATCTGCAGTGATTGTATATATATATAGGTCTGTGTGAGAATTGGTGTGAAAATGTTTAGTTTCAAAAAAAATTGAAAGTGACATACATTATGCTGACTCAACCCCCAAATACAACACAAAATACTGTAATAGGAAATTCTCAATGTGCTGATAATGAGACAGATTTGATTTTTTTTCCATTGTTATTTTTGAGTACTGTTAGATTTTTTCAACAAATAAAAATTGATATTGTCTTTCAGGAATTATAATTTTTTTTTGGGTTGTGTTTCTAAGTTATATTACATTATGTAAACCTTATACTTGTGTATATAGTTTAATCTCTTGGTATGTAAATAGTCTGGTATGACAGAAATAGCTAGTATAGTTAATTGGCTATCATACAAGAAAAAAAATGTTTAGTTTAGTCACAGTCCAACATACCTACTCTACATTCCAACATTGCATCAGATACTGAATATGACAAAGGCAATATATAGGTGAAAGTATTTGAAATATTGTTGAAACTTATCGCTGAATTTCTGTATCAATTTTATGTTAATGAATAAACAGGTGAATTATATTTTTAGGCAATGAGAATGAAAACAACAGTTTGATTCATGCATAGAAAGTTATGTGAAGGTTTATGTAGAACAAGTTCATGTTTGACAAGTGTAACAAGACACGTCATTCAAACCAAAAGGATTTTTAACAGATAGAAATTTTCAGAAGGTAATATTTTGAGAATGAGTCAATATCAAAGCTGGAACACTATGTACACAGTGATATTTGCTTGGCCTTATAAATTCAGACTGTAATACGTTAATGTTTGTAATTACATAACTGTATTCTGGTCAATGTTTCAGTATAGACTATGATATATAACAGACATATACATACATTAAGACTGTCAGCGTCAATTACTTCAATGTTTGTAATGATATTTTATACAAGGGGTAGGCAATGCTGTTCCTTACACTACCTTGCGCCATGTGTTAGATGTTACCAGATATATCAGCCAGGTGTGAAACAAGCTCGATCAGCATTAACTAAGTACAATGTCTGTATATACCTCCATATTCAGACGACCCCTATGTTGATTGTTGTTTGGAACACTTAAGTAATAAGTTTTCTATTGATGTGTTTAATTGGATTTGGTCCTGGAGCTGTTACAGATATCAAAGGAAACATGAATTAAATGGCTAATTTATGTTCCATTACAAAGTCAATTTGTGACATTATTAACTGTCATGGTTTAAGAATGGAATAACATGTATGTTTACATGTATAATAAACCCCAGACATGGACACTTAAACAACTCTCTGTTAAGCAGAGCTAACGTGATCTTTTATATTCGTAGGTAGAATAGAGGATTCGTTTACATCTCCCCTTCTTCATATAAGATGTGACTGGTTCCTAAATGTTCAATTGATTTTCACAAATAACACACCAACAGCCATGATGTGGTACATATAAGAAGATACACTGTTATTCAAGTTAGGAAGTAAATTTTTTAATCGATGCCTTTTTAACGGTTACTGAGTAATTTGTCTTTCATATTAATTTGATTTATTACAAACTTTTAAAAGATCAGATTTTTAAATCAATGCTTTTTAACGGTTACTGAGTAATTTGTCTTTCATACTAACTTAGTTTATTACAAACTTTTAAAAGATCACTGTTGTTAAGAGCTACTTGACTGAAATTTTAAAAATCAAAACTTCGTTAGAAATTAATTTAGTAAATAAGACTGAAATTTAGGATAACAACAAAAAAAATATCATCTACTGTGGTTAAATGAACATAAGTGTGACATACAAGTGTCAATATTGCTAATTATAGACCTGTAAATAGTCTGTTATCCCATGTTTAAAGTTTCATAAAGAGAGATTAAACATTAGGCTCTGTGTATGACTTCTGTATATAAGATATATAGAATCTAGTAAGTAATACAGACAAATTGTTCATCAGCCAAAGGGATTATTGAGACACCTAAATTTAGACTACTGTTTTTTCGATTTTAGTTAATAACTTTGTATCTGTTTTATGTTCTCTGTATGTGATGTAATTTATGTAATATTTGAGTCTTGATAAAGTAGCAGATTGTCTAGAAAGTTTTGACAATTGTCCATACTGTCGTTATTACTTCATTTCACCTATATGTAATATATACATACACCAGTCTATTTGTGGCATAATTTTCTTGTTTGCCTGAATTCTGTTACTGTTTCTTTCAGCATGGACGCGAAGGGCTGCCCCTAAACAACCTACGGGATGAGCTCATAGATGAGGGAATCACAGAGAATATTCCTGACGAAAGAGTTCAGGAACTCCTGTTGAGGGCAGATGCTGATGGCGACGCCCACATAACTTACAAGGAGTTCATGGCAATGGTATGTTCCTTAACATAGGAAATGTATACTGCAATATATTCAGTTCTTGTAGCACTTGGGTGTTCATTTCATGACAGTGATCTGTTCCTGTAACAGGGACTTTGTGACAGTGATATGTTGCTTTAACATAAGGGAATTAATGATAGCGATATGTTCCTGTAACATTAGGGGGGATTCATGGTAGTGATATGTTCCTGTAACATTAGGGGGGATTCATGGTAGTGATATGTTCCTGTAACATTAGGGGGGATTCATGGTAGTGATATGTTCCTGTAACATTAGGGGGGATTCATGGTAGTGATATGTTCCTGTAACATTAGGGGGGATTCATGGTAGTGATATGTTCCTGTAACATTAGGGGGGATTCATGGTAGTGATATGTTCCTGTAACATTAGGGGGGATTCAACATTAGGGGGGATTCATGGTGTGATATGTTCCTGTAACATTAGGGAGTTCATGGTAGTGATATGTTCCTGTAACATTAGGGAGTTCATGGCAGTGATATGTTCCTGTAACATTAGGGAGTTCATGGCAGTGATATGTTCCTGTAACATTAGGGAGTTCATGGCAGTGATATGTTCCTGTAACATTAGGGAGTTCATGGCAGTGATATGTTCCTGTAACATTAGGGAGTTCATGGCAGTGATATGTTCCTGTAACATTAGGGAGTTCCTGTAACATTAGGGAGTTCATGGCAGTGATATGTTCCTGTAACATTAGGGAGTTCATGGCAGTGATATGTTCCTGTAACATTAGGGAGTTCATGGCAGTGATATGTTCCTGTAACATTAGGGAGTTCATGGCAGTGATATGTTCCTGTAACATTAGGGAGTTCATGGTAGTGATATGTTCCTGTAACATTAGGGGGGGATTCATGGCAGTGATATGTTCCTGTAACATTAGGGAGTTCATGGCAGTGATATGTTCCTGTAACATTAGGGGGGGATTCATGGCAGTGATATGTTCCTGTAACATTAGGGAGTTCATGGTAGTGATATGTTCCTGTAACATTAGGGAGTTCATGGCAGTGATATGTTCCTGTAACATTAGGGAGTTCATGGGTGATATGTTCCTGTAACATTTCATGGCAGTGATATGTTCCTGTAACATTAGGGAGTTCATGGCAGTGATATGTTCCTGTAACATTAGGGAGTTCATGGCAGTGATATGTTCCTGTAACATTAGGGTTCCTGTAACATTAGTTCATGGCAGTGATATGTTCCTGTAACATTAGGGAGTTCATGGCAGTGATATGTTCCTGTAACATTAGGGAGTTCATGGCAGTGATATGTTCCTGTAACATTAGGGAGTTCATGGCAGTGATATGTTCCTGTAACATTAGGGAGTTCATGGTAGTGATATGTTCCTGTAACATTAGGGAGTTCATGGTAGTGATATGTTCCTGTAACATTAGGGAGTTCATGGTAGTGATATGTTCCTGTAACATTAGGGAGTTCATGGTAGTGATATGTTCCTGTAACATTAGGGGGGGATTCATGGTAGTGATATGTTCCTGTAACATTAAGGAGTTCATGGTAGTGATATGTTCCTGTAACATTAGGGGGGGATTCATGGTAGTGATATGTTCCTGTAACATTAGGGGGGTAGTTATGTTCATGGTAGTGATATGTTCCTGTAACATTAGGGGGGATTCATGGTAGTGATATGTTCCTGTAACATTAGGGGGGATTCATGGTAGTGATATGTTCCTGTAACATTAGGGGGGATTCATGGTAGTGATATGTTCCTGTAACATTAGGGGGGGATTCATGGTAGTGATATGTTCCTGTAACATTAGGGGGGATTCATGGTAGTGATATGTTCCTGTAACATTAGGGGGGATTCATGGTAGTGATATGTTCCTGTAACATTAGGGGGGATTCATGGTAGTGATATGTTCCTGTAACATTAGGGGGGATTCATGGTAGTGATATGTTCCTGTAACATTAGGGGGGATTCATGGTAGTGATATGTTCCTGTAACATTAGGGGGGATTCATGGTAGTGATATGTTCCTGTAACATTAGGGGGGATTCATGGTAGTGATATGTTCCTGTAACATTAGGGGGGATTCATGGTAGTGATATTTCCTGTAACATGGGGGTGATATGTTCCTGTAACATTAGGGGGGGAGTTCATGGTTCATGGTAGTGATATGTTCCTGTAACATTAGGGGGGATTCATGGTAGTGATATGTTCCTGTAACATTAGGGGGGATTCATGGTAGTGATATGTTCCTGTAACATTAGGGGGGATTCATGGTAGTGATATGTTCCTGTAACATTAGGGGGGATTCATGGTAGTGATATGTTCCTGTAACATTAGGGAGTTCATGGTAGTGATATGTTCCTGTAACATTAGGGGGGATTCATGGTAGTGATATGTTCCTGTAACATTAGGGAGTTCATGGCAGTGATATGTTCCTGTAACATTAGGGAGTTCATGGTAGTGATATGTTCCTGTAACATTAGGGGGGATTCATGGTAGTGATATGTTCCTGTAACATTAGGGGGGATTCATGGTAGTGATATGTTCCTGTAACATTAGGGAGTTAATGGCAGTGATATGTTCCTGTAACATTAGGGAGTTCATGGTAGTGATATGTTCCTGTAACATTAGGGAGGTTCATGGTAGTGATATGTTCCTGTAACATTAGGGAGTTAATGGCAGTGATATGTTCCTGTAACATTAGGGAGTTCATGGTAGTGATATGTTCCTGTAACATTAGGGGGGATTCATGGTAGTGATATGTTCCTGTAACATTAGGGAGTTCATGGTAGTGATATGTTCCTGTAACATTAGGGAGTTCATGGTAGTGATATGTTCCTGTAACATTAGGGAGTTCATGGTAGTGATATGTTCCTGTAACATTAGGGAGTTAATGGCAGTGATATGTTCCTGTAACATTAGGGAGTTCATGGTAGTGATATGTTCCTGTAACATTAGGGGGGATTCATGGTAGTGATATGTTCCTGTAACATTAGGGGGGATTCATGGTAGTGATATGTTCCTGTAACATTAGGGAGTTCATGGTAGTGATATGTTCCTGTAACATTAGGGAGTTCATGGTAGTGATATGTTCCTGTAACATTAGGGAGTTCATGGCAGTGATATGTTCCTGTAACATTAGGGAGTTCATGGCAGTGATATGTTCCTGTAACATTAGGGGGGATTCATGGTAGTGATATGTTCCTGTAACAGGGAGTTCATGGCAGTGATATGTTCCTGTAACAACATGGAGTTTATGACTATATACAAAAGGGAGATAATGTATGTTATAAAGTAATGTTATGTGTCTGTATATGAAGAACATTGTGATGGTATGTTTTTAATATACACATACACACAGATCAGGATAAGTGTGTTGGCCTTGGGGAGCTTGTTCATTCTCATGGTAGATCCACATTTTGGTCATACTAGAAATCAGGGCTCTCACACCCCATTTTGGGACTGGGGCCCGGGGCCCTTAGAATTGGGAAAAATAATGGTGTTTTCCTTAGAATTAGGAAAACTTGGGGTCTAAATTGGGAAAAAAAGACACTATTTTGCATTGGGAATTCGGCCCCAAATCTGGCAGATCAAGAGCCCTGGAAATGAAAATGTTGATTTTATTGACACCAAATTTTTGATAATAGAAATCTTGAATACTCTCTCTAGAAAGAATCCAAGAGTATACTATCATTATTTTCTATAACCAGGGAGTAAAACGTATTAGGGATTAAATGAACAGCTGTGTTAGTCCTCATTTACTTTTAATCTCATGTTTCGATATTAACATTTTTTGTTACCTTTGACCTTCCACAGATGACCCGTGACTTGACCAAAGCTGAGCGATCTGCCTTCAGAAGTGTTCTAAGGGATGCCATCGCAGACATCTTGCCTAAACATATGCGAGAGGACTTCATAGCAAACTACACCTGTTGTCCCCCTCCCCTCTTCATGATTATCATCAGTATAGTCGAGGTCAGTGGTCTCTGAAAACTGGACGTTGTACAGTTTATGATTAACCCACTTAAGTGCTCCTTTTGAGTGAAGACTGGAATGTGTAGTGTTTATGACTAACATGCTTAGAATCGAAAAGTGGAGGTTGTGCAATTTACAATTAACATACTTACCAGTACTTCATACAGTCAATGAGAAATCGGAAAAAAATGATAAATAAAAGGTGAAATAAGGAAGAAATCATTTGTATAATAGGATTTTATTTGTTTTGGCAGATTGTAGTATTCGTTGTGTATGCGATGGAACTAAAAGACACGAAAACACCAGTCACTGCTACCTCAGGTGTTCCTACCTACAGCCCACTGATCTACTTACCAAAGCGCAGATATGAAGCTTGGAGATTCCTCACATACATGTTCATACACCAAGGGTATGTAACTCATCCAAAACTTTATTTTAATTGAGCTTAAAATACCTGTGTAAAAGGCAAGGCGATAAAATACCTGTGTAACTTGGCAAGTCAATAAAATACCTGTGTAACTGGCAAGGCGATAAAATACCTATGTAACTGGGCAAGTCAATAAAATACCTGTGTAACTGGCAAGGCGATAAAATACCTATGTAACTGGGCAAGTCAATAAAATACCTGTGTAACTGGGCAAGGTGATAAAATACCTGTGTAACTGGACCAGATAAAAAAATACCTGTGTAACTGGGCAAGGCGATAAAATAACTGTGTAACTGGGCAAGGTGATAAAATACCTGTGTAACTGGGCAAGGTGATAAAATACCTGTGTAACTGGGCAAGGTGATAAAATACCTGTGTAACTGGGCAAGGTGATAAAATACCTGTGTAACTGGACAAGGTGATAAAATACCTGTGTAACTGGACAAGGTGATAAAATACCTGTGTAACTGGGCCAGATAATAAAATACCAGTGTAACTGGGCCAGATAATAAAATACCTGTGTAACTGGGCCAGATAATGAAATACCTGTGTAACAAGGCTAGATCATAAGATGTAAATGGACTAGGAAATAAAATACTTTTTTGATATCAAGTCTTTCTACCAGTTGTTTTTAGAGGAACCCTTGTGTAGAATAATTAAAGAGGAAATCTTGTGTAGATTATTTGAAGAAGAACTCTTGTGTAGATTATTTGAAGAAGAACTCTTGTGTAGAATATTTGAAGAGGAACTCTTGTGTAGATTATTTGAAGAAGAACTCTTGTGTAGAATATTTGAATAGGAAATCTTGTGTAGAATATTTGAAGAAGAACTCTTGTGTAGATTATTTGAAGAAGAACTCTTGTGTAGAATATTTGAAGAGGAACCCTTGTGTAGAATATTTGAATAGGAAATCTTGTGTAGAATATTTGAAGAAGAACTCTTGTGTAGATTATTTGAAGAAGAACTCTTGTGTAGAATATTTGAATAGGAAATCTTGTGTAGAATATTTGAATAGGAAATCTTGTGTAGAATATTTGAAGAAGAACTCTTGTGTAGATTATTTGAAGAAGAACTCTTGTGTAGAATATTTGAAGAGGAACCCTTGTGTAGAATATTTGAAGAGGAACCCTTGTGTAGAATATTTGAATAGGAAATCTTGTGTAGAATATTTGAAGAAGAACTCTTGTGTAGAATATTTGAAGAGGAACTCTTGTGTAGAATATTTGAATAGGAAATCTTGTGTAGAATATTTGAAGAAGAACTCTTGTGTAGAATATTTGAAGAGGAACTCTTGTGTAGATTATTTGAAGAAGAACTCTTGTGTAGAATATTTGAAGAAGAACTCTTGTGTAGATTATTTGAAGAAGAACCCTTGTGTAGAATATTTGAAGAGGAACCCTTGTGTAGAATATTTGAAGAGGAACCCTTGTGTAGAATATTTGAAGAGGAACCCTTGTGTAGAATATTTGAAGAGGAACCCTTGTGTAGAATATTTGAAGAGGAACTCTTGTGTAGATTATTTGAAGAGGAACTCTTGTGTAGAATATTTGAATAGGAAATCTTGTGTAGAATATTTAAAGAGGAAATCTTGTGTAGATTATTTGAAGAAGAACACTTGTGTAGAATATTTGAAGAGGAACCCTTGTGTAGAATATTTGAAGAGGAACCCTTGTGTAGAATATTTGAAGAGGAACCCTTGTGTAGAATATTTGAAGAGGAACTCTTGTGTAGATTATTTGAAGAGGAACTCTTGTGTAGATTATTTGAAGAGGAACCCTTGTGTAGATTATTTGAAGAAGAACTCTTGTGTAGAATATTTGAAGAGGAAATCTTGTGTAGAATATTTAAAGAGGAAATCTTGTGTAGATTATTTGAAGAAGAACTCTTGTGTAGAATATTTGAAGAGGAACCCTTGTATAGAATATTTGAAGAGGAACCCTTGTGTAAAATATTTGAAGAAGAATGGAATGATTCGTTGCCCGCATATTTCTCTAATGAACACCTTTAAAGTTGTGATCTTTGTTTATCAAATTTAAAAAATTATGTAATATATTTAACATGCTGGTACAAGGTACATACAGGTATTTTCTAACAATCCAAATGTAACATCAGTTGTTTACCTTTGTGTATTTGTCCTAGGTATCTTCATATCATTTCTAATATGTTTACCTTTGTGTTTTTGTCCTAGGTATCTTCATATCATCTCTAATCTCATTTTTCAACTTTTACTTGGTCTGCCTTTGGAAATGGTCAACAAGTTCTGGAGAATTCTCGCCATTTATGTTTTGGGTGTCATAGCTGGTGAGTTTTTATGTTGGCAGCTGATGTGATAATTACAGTTACCCAGTAATAATTTCGAAAAAATTCTCCTGATTTGTTAGAATCTTCACTGGTGTGATTTGAAATCATTTTGACAGCTGAATATGTATTTTAATTTGCAAGGTCAGTTTGTCACAAATTAATGATTTAATCACTTTGCAAAATCATGTGCAAGGCTTGTATTTAGAAACGGGCATAGTGAATTTGACCTAAGATATGAATCATCACCTCATATATAGATAATAAAAGGAACAATTTTGATTTTTGAAGATTTCCATTGCTAAAGGTTTGAATATTTGCAGGATCTCTGGCCCACTCAGTGACAGATCATGATGTTGCTTTGGCTGGTGCTAGTGGAGGCTGTTATGCTTTGATAGGTGCCCACATAGCTTCTGTAATAGTGGTAAGTTATATACGATATTTATCAATATTGTTTTATTCTGCAATGCAGCATTTTCTATTAAAACTGAGAAAGAGATTCCAGCAAGATCTCTACCACCATAATTCACTGTCAAAATAAAGAAATCACAGATCTTAAAAATTAAAAATAACGTTTGTTATCCTGAAATGCCTTCATGAAGTTTTAAATTTTAATTACAGAACAAGTATTCAGTTTAAAATTTTCTTTTCAAAATTATGTTATGTTTTGTTAACTGTTGAAATAAAAATCAAAGGAAACATTCTAGTGAAATAAGGGAAGAAGAAAACATTTAGTACCTTCATTGCTTTATGAGAAAAGTGATAACAAGGCATAAAATATTTGTGATCTCTCTGCCACCGTCTTTGTTTTCTGATCCCAAAATCAAAGCTTGAACCTTGTTGACATGGACCAAATGGTTATTTACAAACTCTATGTCCAGGCTGTTAACAATTCTTTACATCTGATTCACGTCATATGAAGACGCTGTCAATACTTTTTGCTTTGAATTTCAGAACTGGAAGGAAATGAATTACAAGTGTTTTGAGGGGAATATTTGCCGGTTCCTTCTGAGTGCCCCTGTGAGATTGACGTTGCTGCTCACATTCTGTATGTGTAAAATTCTGTAATGCCTTCACTGAAAAGTTAGAACAGCGTTGTGAATATAAGACAGATTAGTGTTTGATTTACACTAATCAAATAACATTACTTCAGAAAACTACAATTAATGTTTTTTTGTGTAAAGAAACAAAGTCTTTAGCATTATATCATTATATCAGTATTTTTCATCAGTGCTCAGGTGTTATTCTTATACCATGGTCTTACAGGAAGGTGGGAGAATGAAAGGAGTTGTAATGTAATATATTTACATACATGTAAACTTCAAATGCATCATTTAGATAGAAAAAGGTGGGAAATTTGGTTATCTTTCTAGAAAAAGATGGGAAATTTTGGTTCTCTTTATGGAAAAGTGTGGGAAATTTGGGTTATCATCTAGAAAAAGGTCAGAAATTTGGGTTATCCTTCTAGATAAAGGTGGGAAATTTGGGTTATCGCTCTAAAAAAAGGTCAGAAATTTTAGTTATCTTTCTAGAAAATGGTGGGAAATTTTGGTTAACTAAAATATCCAAACAATGTCGCATTACTAATCCAACAGTGGCATTCACAAAATATTGTAATTTAAAAAAGAAATGACTGAGAGGACATATTGGGAAATTTAAGGAAATTTTCAGTTTCTTATTTGTACAAAATTCAAATAGAATTTAGAATTGTTTCGTTGGTTGTTAATATAAGTGTTTTGTTTTCACAGCCATCCTAGACACAGGCAATGCAGTGTACAGGAGATTCTTTGATAGCAGTGCTACTACAAAGATTGGGATTTCTGCACATATTGGTGGATTGTTGGCAGGTGAGTAAACAAGACATTCAAAACACATACATCTGATGGATAGGCTTTTAGCTCATGTCAGTTTTATTTAGATAGTCCCAGCTTTTCATGCAATGAAACATTGCAAATAACAGTCCATTTTCTCTGCATACAGAACTAATTTGCCTTTCAGCAAAGCATTTTTCTGAGGTCATTTTGAAAGCCTTGAAAAATATGCATATCGATTAATATGCAAACAAGATGTACATCTTGGAATCTTAGGATTAAGGAACTTGGTCATTGATCATAAATGACAAACATTTAACTTCTATGGTTTGTATGTGATAATACAAGAAATGAAATTTATTTGTTAAATATGTTAATTTTATCCTACTTTCAGGTCTTCTTCTTGGAATCCCAATTCTGAAGAACATCAAAGAACTGCCATGGGAGAAGACCCTGGGCTGGGTGACTTTAGCAGTATATCTTGTGTTTGTGTCCTTTGCCATGTTTTTCAATGGTTTATACCCAGGCTACCCCGAGACAGACTGGTCCTCTCTGTAGTACAGGGGAGATAATAAGGATTTTTTGGAGGAAAATAACCTTTAAATTGCTAGAAACTGTCCTTTTGTGAATGTGAAATGGTCCTAATAAATTGTCAAAACATCTTTTGTATGGAAAGAAAATGGCCTTAAAAATTGCCAAATACTGTACTTGTATGGTGTAGAAGTGTTAAATGAAGTAACATCAGCCTTATCAATTCCTTTTATAGCTGTTCTTGTCAAATTTTTGTCGCTTTGATATTTCCTATTTACGGATGGGAGTACATATATTGTTACTCATGTCTGTCCATCTCATCCATTGCATCACATCCCTATCCAAACCAGTGTCATACACATATCTTGAGAGACTCTCGACAGAATTGATCCATTTGCACAACAGTATCACAACATCACATGCTACATCTTATCATATTTCGTTGGTCAAGGTTAAACTGTCAAAGGTCACATTTGGTATATGTAAAACGAACAATTCTATTTTACACATGTACATTAGAGTTAGAGAATTCATGTCTTACAGATATACAGGTAAAGTAACCAAATCCTGTAAAAAATAGACATTGAAAGTTTTGTTCATTTGAAATATTTCTGTGTGAAATTAGACAAAAAAGTGAAATACTCGCACTATATATAAAGGTGATATTTTTAGATATCTAACTGTTCAGAAATTTGTGTAGAATGTATTGGGATTATTATTGGTGCTCTTAAGTACACCTGGATATAGATGTTACACAGCCACTGCTAGGTTATCGGCACATAGAATACAAAGAAGTCAGCCTTTTCTGAAAGATGACTCGGAGATTACTGTTGATTTTAAAACTGATTTGCATAGAATATTTTTTTAAAAGCTTGCACTTAATAGAATTTTGCATGTTTATTTAATTTTTAATTTGACTTATGTATTTTGGATGTTTCAATATTTTTTTACTTTAAATATGAAATATGGCATTAATCTCTAATGCTGAAGCTTATTATAATCATTGACCTCACCCTTACTGTACTCTGTATTTTACAAGAAATATGATTGTCGGGCCAATGTCCTTTGTTGTTACAGAAATACAATAGTCTAGTGTTGAGGTGGCAAATAAAGGGACCAGTGACTGTTTGGTGAGGTAACCTCTACATAAATATGAGGGACCAGTCAACTGGTAGGGGAGGTAACCTCTACATAAATATGAGGGACCAGTCAACTGGTAGGGGAGGTAACCTCTACATAAATTTGAAGGACGGGTCATCAGGTAGGGGAGGTAACCTCTATATAACTATGAGGGATCAGTCAACTGGTAGGGGAGGTAACCGCTATATGAATATGTGGGACCAGTCAAATGGTAGGGGAGGTAACCTCTTTACAAATATTAGGAACCAGAGGCCTGTTAAGGGAATCGCCTTTACATAAATATGCTGATCTATTGACCTATATGAGAAGGTGGCCTCTACACAGATATGAGAGACCAATGACTTGTATTGGAAGATGGCCCCAACATCAATATGAGGGATGGATGACCAACTTTGGAAAAAGACCCAATTCCTTTACTTTTAAATGGTGAGGTACCATGCTGTCATCTACATGTAAATTATTGATATTCCTGTATGTTGTACTTAAGGTCAATATAGCTAGAACAGTCATTCTGAAAACATTTATTGATTAGGAATATTGGAGAAACGTTTTATTTTATTTCCCTTCTGATTCTGTTAATTGTTTTTCAAGAGTGATCTGACTCCCAACATCATACTAATAACTAGGACCAGCCTATCTGTTGAAAGCTGTAATAACTACATGGATATTATTGTTTTACACAGTTACTGGCCTTGTCTGTTAATGCTCTCTTGTATCGGTATTAGTTAAGTGTATTGACACAGAAATTATGTACTAATATTAGTCCTTGAGTGTATAGGTAGATTGTGGTTAGTACCTGCGATTAACTTGGTAGCAGGTTCAGGTTTTTTCTTTAACACTACTTGTTGGATTTAATTTGAATTTAATTCTTAACAGACGATTAAAGTGTATTATTAACATTCCTGTAATTTACTAATTTATGTGTCGGGTCACAACTTGGTAAGCAAAACAATAACACTAACAATGTCTCATTGGTGTACGTTTTCATACATGGTTACCATCATCTAGACTCTGGTAATTTGCTTGAGGTAACAGATCAGAGGTTACTGACATTGATACGAAAATGTTACATTTATTTATTTCATTGTTCGATTTTCACAATATATATCACCAGCCATTCTCAATAGTTGTCGTAGCCTGTTCGTTTTTTCTTGCCAATGATTTTTGCATTCAGTGTTTAATTCTAACTGACCACACTTGCAAGTCAGTGTTGAACATATTATACTCTAAATTAATGCCAGAACAGAGAGCTTGTAATGTCCTGTCTATTAAAAAAGTTTAATTGGGTACCATCATGATATAGTACTTACATTTTATCATTTTTTTTCACAGTGATGTCATAAATTTTATAGATACCATTGCCTAGTTGTGTAAAATTGTCATTTTTTTTGTTTTTTGTTTTTTTTGTTTAAGATGCATTGTCTCACTTCCTTAAACCTATTTTCTAGTTGTATTCTAAGTCACTGTGTTAGAGGCTTCAATGCTTCCTTTTTGCCATTTTATTTACAGATCATGGTATATATAAGTATAACCTCGGATGGATACAATTTTTTTTTTTTTTTTTTATGTTTGCTTTGCACTTGTTTCACTTATTTAGGGTATGAATGAGGATAATTTTTGTCAAACATTTGTACATCTGTGTTATCTGTGTACATCTGTACTTTAGACTGGTCGGGTGTGACATGTCAAGCTGAGCCAATTTCTGTGTTTGATTTTAAGATGAATATGAATTGTAACCATTGAAATGTTGAGAATGAATGTGATGAATTTGGTTAATATTTAATATCATTTTGATTTCTTATGGAACTTTTACCTGATAATATCTCGCTATGTTTAATAGTGTATGAAATACTAGGTTATATGTGTTGGTAAAGCAGACTCTCAGGATTATGATAATGAAGTCAAATTTTGTATTAATTCTAGAATTTATACAATACCATACGAAATGTTTGAGCACTTGTTCAGTGCTACAATAGAAATGGTACATGTTGATGTACATGTATAAAAATTCATTATATAGTAATGAAATTGAATTTTAATATATACATGTATATTTAAAGAAGATAATTTTGATAATTTGATGTGGATTTCAACTTCCTACTAACGTCATTTTGACTAAAATAGAGATAAGTTATTGTTTTTCTATAATTTTTCCTATGATTTCCAGTTTTTTATTTTTCTGTAGAGAGAAAGGCTCTATAATGTGTTTATGTCCTCCTAAAGACCTGGTAGAATGATCGGGAGGGAATCTTCTGTTGTTAATGGGGTTTTATGGTGTAAAAAATTGTCATGTTATATTTTTTATGAAATTATGTTTTTAAATTTTATTGTCACTGCAATATCTACTATCACTTTATAATTTTACAAATCTTTTGTAATAAATGCTTCTATCACTTACCGTTGTACTGTTCTACATTAAGCATTGACGTTTCATTTTGAAGGACATCGGCTTCAATATTCAGCACATTGCAGGAAAATGTCAGCGTCTTTTTAAAACCTTAAAGTCCAACGCATGGTGTTGTTAAATTCACGTTTGAATATTGAAAGAGCTAAAATTATACATTTTTTGAAAACTGATTTGTTTTTATAAGTTATTTCCATCCTATTTGGAAATGTCGCTTGCGCAAACAATGCTGAAAAATGCCACTCATCCTGTCACCAAATGGTACATTCGAATAATAAAGAACTGAAATAAATTTCTCGTCCATTTAAATCGGGACCTAGAGCAATGGTGTGCATATGCATATATTTGGACAGGTATAAAGGTAAAAACAAGAGTTCCTCGGAACTGCATAAAGTGTCACGGTCACCCGGAAATTGAACTGGATGATCAACGATCAACCATAAAGTTGTAATACCAAATTTCATTTCTATAACTTGAAGCATAAAGGGAAAACTGCGAAAAGCAATATTCCTGAGAAATTTTCCAAGTTTAATGGGACATATCACTGCCAAGAAGCGAACTCGGTGCGTAACTTTTGACCAAGAACTCGTATACAAAATTGCATTTTCATAATTCGAAGAAAATTCCAGAAAACAATATTCCCAGAGAAGTTGAAAGGGGCATAACTCTGCCAAAAAGGGTCACAGACAGCCGGGAATGGAACTTAATCTGTACCTTTGCAACAAGAAGCCGTATACCAAATTCCATTTCGATAACTTAAAAGCATAAGCCAAAAAAGTACGGAAAACAATATTCCCAGGAAATTTTCTACGTTTAAAGGGGCATAACTCTGCCAAAAAAGGTCACAGACAGCCGGGAATCGAAGTTAATCTGAACCCTTGCAACAAAAAGCCATATGCCAAATTTCATTCTGATAACTCGAAAAGAGTCCGGTAAACTTTCGTACGGACGACGACGACGCGTGACGACGGACAAAGTGATCCCTAAGTGTCCGCCAGCTCTGCAGGCAACACAAAAATATGAATGACACGATCAAACTGGAGCAGCCATTTTGTTGCATTATTTTCAATTAATGACGTAACCTCATTGTCCATGTCATGACATCATAATTGATTTCTGTGTGCGCGCGGCCCATGAAAAACGCTCCAGATATTAAACTAGTGGCATATACGCAAAAATACTGCATTGGCAAATCTACTGGATAAGAGGTTATCTGATAAACAATTAAAATATTTGTCTCCGCTGTGAATATGTCCAGAATATCGGTATATTGACAACAGACTGGAAAGAGTGACCATTCAATTCATGATAAACGGCAGCAAAAATTACAGAATTCAAATTTACGATTCTCCTTAAACAGACTTTTTCATGGAATCAAATGACGTACTTAATATATTGATAGTCAAGACTTCCATTAATTAAGATCACAGCTATCTTAACGTATTCCTTCATATTTCAAAGGGTAATAAATTATGAAAATATTGTTATCAATCGAGAGCGTGGAGTTTGTTTCTTAGCTCGACCATGAAGCAGGGGAGGTTACTCTTCCAAAACACTTTGTCTTAACTCTGTTTCACTCACGGGACATCGTTAAAGTTACTTACTTGTAGTAGATATGTATCAATAACGTCTTCGGTGCTTTTCGCTTGAAGGTTTCTTTTGTTTGTG
Source organism: Ylistrum balloti (assembly GCF_031769215.1). NCBI lineage: Eukaryota > Metazoa > Mollusca > Bivalvia > Pectinida > Pectinidae > Ylistrum > Ylistrum balloti. The sequence goes on along the minus strand of NW_026782015.1, from coordinate 2,074,813 downwards.
TTTTGCCCTCATTTCACCAACGAAGGAGGTACACATTCCCTCCACGTTGCTAGACTAAAACGTGCGATTCTGCGACAGGTGCCCACAGAACCTCTGCTTTTCTCGACAACTGATGGCCGTCCTCTCAACATTTCAATGCTCTTTTACTAGCTAAGTTCGAGATTTTGTCACATACATGATGAATAGATTTTATTCCGAGTTGAAATAATTCGAGATAGTATCCCAGTGCTAGTGTAACCACTAAGGCACGGACAGCCAAAGATATGTCTACATTTTAGTTTCACGGTGACTTTTATTTCTAACAATTTTTAATCATTCTTTTTTAATTTTCCAGTTATGTTCAGAGATATTGTCGTTGATTTTTTTGCGCGTTGCTTCAAAGTACGGAGTTACTGATAAATTTGAATCCAGGTAAAAAAAATCGGAAGTGAAAGTTGACTTACTGCTGCTCTGCATAAAAAATATTGTGCAGGTTTGCAGTTTTCCATATTTTTCCCGTTCTGTTTTGGATATGATTTCAAATTTGGTGTATGTTTGTAACCTACGAGATTTCTTATCGAGTTCAACTTCCAGTCATAAATACAATTTCAAATGGAACCTTTGCATATAGAATATTTTGCAAAATATCAGTTTTCCAGACTTTGCTTTTTATTCAAAGCTAATGACTTTAAACGTGATATGTTGCTTCAACCCTCAGAGTAACAGATGTGGTTTGAATCCCAATCGAAAAATCTAAGTTTAGATGCGGTTCTGGTATTTCAGTTTTCCGGATTCCTTTCCGTTATTTTCGAACGTAGAAATTGAGTCATATCATGGACATTTTTGCCAACTGATCCCATTAAAGGCTGCCATTAATTATTGGTCTGTGTTGGTAATTCGTGTCTATATATAATTCTTGCTGTCCTTCCTGCGACACATGTCAATATGCAAGGATTTAATAGAATCATATTTTGTTTTACGGAGTTTCTCTCAATGGTCTCCTATCCTATCCATGAACTTTACATAGGACCTTATCTCAATCTCATACTCGATGTGCTTAGTCCTACATCCCCTATCCGTGGCGGTTTTTTTTCTCAGGAAGCTGATAAACGGACCTGTGTGTGCTGACGTGGTTATTTCCCTTGGCAAGACTCTTTACCCTAATTACTCTAGACAGCATGACTAGACTCCAGTATACTGTTCAGTGAGAAAGTCACCAGCTACTACACGCAGGCTCCGCCTCTTGGCTGTTTAATGGACAATAACCATAGCAAACCATTCTGATACATTTCCAAAAGGTCTCATTACACAATGTCTCCAGGAACACGTCCTCCATGGTTTAGACTTTTTAAGTGTATACTTTGTAGCAAATAGCTTAAAGTTTTATTGGTGCAAATCATCTGTCATGCAATTCATTTCGTCCAAAATTGTCTATATCAGAACATTTATTTTCTTGGTATTTTTCATTCACCGTCAAAATGGACTCTACCCACTCCCGACTCATAAAGAATTTATAACAAAAGCTTGTGGACTCTAACTACGTGGCCAACATTTTTACCATCAATGACCCAAGTGAAACATCCTTTAGCATATCTACCGACTGTTGCCGACAGCTGAGTAAGAGTCCTATATAAAAGCCTCTAAGTAATCTTCCCATTGCCATATTGTACAAAGTTTGTACATTCCTCAATAAGAATAGCGATAATAATTTTAAACTGTCAAATCCAAGATGGTCGTCTGTCAGCCATTTTCCGATTAGTCCATAAATCAAATAGGTACAACTAGGGTAAAGAGGAACCAACATGTGAAAATTGAGAGAGATCAGGAGAGTAATCTTCCAGTAATAGCGATAAAAATTTCTTTAACAAAATCGAAGATGGCCGCCTGTTGGCCATTTTGTATTTTCTAATCAGTCCCTAAATCAAAATGGCATTACTAGGGACCAAAGGGAACCTACATATAATATTTCACGGAGAGCCATCCAGTACACATAGCAGTAAGAAACTTTCATTATTGAAATCCCAGAAGGTGTCTGCCGCAATTTCGTTTTCTTTCTGATCAGTCTCAAAACCTACATATGCAATTTTTGAAGCAAAGACCAACCACCTAATAATACATGTAAACTTTTGTAAGTAAAGAAGAAATATGACAATATTAGTATCATTTAACATGACAGTTGGTTTACACATCAGTTTCATTTAAATAATCGTGTTAATGATATTATGACGTTTATGATTACGAGAAAGAAAGCTTCCACACAGCGTATTGTTTAGGTTTTCAAATACGTAACTATAAATTTCACCTAAATCATGTCCATTGCAAATGATTTAATTTGTCAAAACAGTCCGTTCCTATTTTTTCCTGAAATAATCAATTACGATCTATTTTTGTTGTAGGCCTAATATGTATTTACAAAATAATGTACACAAGAGGTTTTTAAGTCAAAAGTATAAGAATAATTATATTGAACTCCATACGATGGCTTCAAATAGCGACAACGTAATCGAGAAAATAGGCGATGATGAAATTAGTATGACATCTACGCAAATTGATAAGGATATGTTTCGCCTTCTCTCAGATTCTGTCGGAACTTTGGACAAGAAAGAATTCAAGTCGAAAGTAAAATCAATCTTTGATAGTGATCTAGATGAAATTTCACATGTACGCCAATCGTTATATGATATAGCACTAGTTAAACGCACCGAAACTCCTCAAAATGTTCTCGTGAGACGAACAAACACAGGGAACTCTGCAGCAATAGACAAGTACATTGATGATATATACATACTTTTCCACTATATTGACGGCGGTGTCGATGTCGGTGAACTAAAGAGTTTATTTCGTCACAAAAACAGGTTCCATTCTACCATAGATATGAACGCATCATTGAGAAATTCCTGCACAGGTATACCAATCAGTGATTCGTCTCTAGTAACTGACGGCTCAGAGGCACCCAAAGGGAACGCAACGATAAGCCCAGACATCAGTGTAAATGGTAAAAATGGCAAATCATCGCTCCCAGCTACCCCGGGAATATCGGAACTATTTGTTTTAATAGTAGGTATGCGCGAAGAATTGCTAGACCAACTGTATTATTTGGCTCGAGTTAACAGAGAGGAAATAACTAATCTGCAGGATGAAATCAGATGTGCGAAAAAAAGACACTATCATATCGGGTTTACAGAAAAAAGTCTCAGATGTAAATCGAGATCAGAATAAAACAAACATAAAAAGCAATTTCAATGATTCTGCTGGAACAGCTAGAAGCATAAACAAACATGTTACTATACGAGACGTAGACAGTAATACTGTTGACGTAATGAAAACGGGTACACATCGCGCTCCAATAACAACATACAACAACAAAGATAAAACAAAAGTAAAGTCAACTTACAAAGATATAGCAGCAGCAAATCAACAATATTCTGACAAATCGAGTGATTCAAGCGACATACAAGTACTAAGTGATCTTAACGCGACAGCTCAATCCTATACCCCAGAAGCGAACGTCATGTCCGTAACTGTAGAGGCTACCAAGCAAACGAATGAGCCTAAGCAACGTAAAGTAGCTTTTTATGGTTATAATACACAACAGCAAATCGGCGTTAATTCCCAACCTGCAAAATATGAATTTCGCGGTGTTAAAAGAAAGCCCAAGATCAAGAGACTCTTGATGTCACGAATAAAAGCTGACGCTTCAGAGGAAGACGTGATAGACAGTATCGTTTCGTATGCCGCTGACAGATCTGTTAAAGTGACCTATATGAAAATCATCAAGTTTTGGGACGGTAGATACCCAACGTACACAGCAAGGCTAAATGTGGGGGAAACTGATTTCGATAGAGTCAATCTGCCTAGTTTCTGGCCAGAAGACGTGTTAATTAGAGAATGGGAAGATCGTTCGGGTGAAAAATACGAGCATCAGCGGTCGTCATGGTGAATGTATACTTTGTCTGCTGTATCTGCTTTATGTACGCGACCTTTCTTTGTCTTGACATTAATTTACTAACCTGGAACACACGGGGCATAATGTATGGTACCCCCATGCTTTCAGAGCTGTTGAATGACATAGATATAGCGGTTATAACTGAGCATTGGCTCCTTCCGGAGCAGATGGAATTTTTGAATAGTGTTCATAGCAAGTTTCAGTCTTTCGGTAGAAGCGACGAACGTATTTCGGCAGATCCTGAGCTACGGACACAGTCACGCGGTTTTGGTGGTGTTGCTATTATGTGGAAGAAACAAATGGCAGTTTCACCACTTATTAATGATGGATCTGATCGTGTTATTGGCGTTGCTGTACAGCTGGAAAATAATTCGACTTTGTATGTCCTGAGAGCACTGTTGCCGTCCACTAATCTTCCAATCCGTGTGTACAAAGAAACTCTTGAATGTCTATCGGATGTTCATGAAAGATACAGCGAACAGGGCCAAGTCCTAATTCTTGGAGGCATTAATGCACAGATCTCGAAAATGTTTGGTGCTAAAAACACTCAACAAGCTAATGAAAGGGGTTTACTTCTAGAAGAGTTTCTCAGGAACAACAACCTTGTATCTGTTAACTCTCAGAACTGGAGCTCTGGAGAATGTTGTACATATGTTTCAAATGACGGTCACTGCTCATTAATAGACCATATTTTTGTTGAAAATAGTAAGCTCGACTGTGTAAGATCGTCCTATACACACGATGATCACTACCTAAACGTGTCTGATCACCTTCCCGTGTCAATATGCTATGTTATACTTGCTGCACATAAACGGAAACAGATCCACAGAAAGTCGATAAATTGGAAAAGAGTTACCACTGATCAGAGAGCGGAATACGAGGCTCGATTGAATGTTTTGCTTCTAGACAAGGAAATTAACGAAAGAACAATACGTGATGCTATTGATATTGATAAGATTACCAAATGTATTGTAGATATCTTGCACGAAGCAGCTAATGCAACTCTACCTATGAAGCAATACCGCCCATACCTTCAGCCGTACTGGAACGCAGGGCAAGTGAAGGATCTTCACACTACCATGCGACAGTTTCGGGTAAAGTGGATTCATGCCGGCCGACCAAGGGGACCCAAAAAAGAAGAAACCAATAAAGTCGCATGAAGTTAGAGATGCCATAAGCGAAATGAGAAATGGCAAAGCAGGAGGACACGATGGTATCGTAACTGAACATCTACGTTACGGCGGAGACTGTATCATAAATATAGTGACACACCTATTCAATCTTATCATCAGTAGAGAGGAATACCCGAAACATTTCAAAAAAGGAATTGTTATAACGTTATTTAAAGGCGGAAATAAGGACAGACTTAACATGAACAACTACAGAGACATTACCCTAACACCAATTTTACAAAAGTTATTAGAAAAAATTCTGTATAAACGTATTTTGAAAAAGTGCACGGACATAGGATTCCCTCATCCTTTGCAACAAGGCTTTAGACCACAATGTGGTAGTATAACAGCAGCATTTACCGTTAAAGAATCTGTATGTCAATACTTGGAACTAGGATCAAATGTCTACACGGCGTTTCTTGATAATGCCAAAGCTTTCAATAGTGTTTGGATTGATGGGATGCTCTACAAAGTGTATAAGCTAGGATTAAACGGAAAATTTTGGCGCATTCTAGCAAACTCATTTTCAAATGTTACCGCGTGCGTACTATTCGATGGAGAAAGAGGAGAGGAGTATCCTGTGCTACAAGGGGTCGGTCAAGGCCGAACATTATCCGCTTGGCTATTTTTTAGTCATGATCGACGACCTCGCAAAGCAACTAGACATAGCTGGCCACGGGTTGGTAATAAGCCAGTTACATATACCGTGCGTGTTTCTGGCGGATGACACCCTTCTTCTTTCGGCTTCCATTGGGAAGTTGCAAAAGCAATTGGGCATCGTACAAAACTACGCCAATCTTTGGAGACTTAATTACAATTCTAATAAAAGTTCAGTGATGCAGTTCAACAACAAAAAACGCAATCAGAAAACACCAACTGCACAATGTTATTTAGGAAACGATCCTATTTCATGGGAAACATCCAAAGTATATGCTGGTGTAATGTTTTGCTCCAATCTTGCCTGTAATGAGGGTATACATCAAGCGTGTTCTAACGGAAGGAAGTCGCTCAACTCTCTCATCAGTGTAGGTATTCATCCAAATGGAATGAATCCATTGCTGAGCAGTAAAGTGGTAGAAACGGTCGTGATTTCCAGTATCCTATACGGTTGCTAATTATGGTCCGACCCAACAAAATCCTGTATCAGTGAGCTGGAAAGAACCCAGCGATATGCCGCCAGGCGATGCCAAGGGTTCGAACAGAGATCTCCCTCACTCATTACAACAAGGGCGTTAGGAATGCGCGATATCTGGGGAGAAGTGGAGGTAAGAAAGTTGTTCTTCTGGAACAAACTTTGTCGTTTCGTTTGTGTGGCTTTGTTTTGTGTAATAATTACCTGAAAGAAGTAAGCTTCATACGTGACATATTTGACATAATGGTGAAATATGGTGCTGTTTCGCTTTTCTATGACTACATATTCTCAGCGTTCCGACCGGACACAAGGCACTGGAAAATGTTCGTTAAAAACTGTGTTGAGAATTACTATGATGCAATTTGGATTGAAAGAGCAAATAACATTGATGCTCTCAGTAGATACGTATCGATACATCCACAGAGAGGCCCTAATCCCTTGTGGAAACTTACCAGGAAGCACCCGAAATCAACTTGGAAAATTGTGAGTCTGAAGAAGTTCTGTGTAAATTATGTGGTAAAAGAAGCAAAGACATAGCTCTGCATGTTTTATTGTTGTGTCCAAAGCTCTTTAAAAGTAGGGATAAGCTACTAGACGGTGTTGTTAACGCTATTGAAGTGCAAAATTATATTCAATTTTCGAACGCTCCTGAAAAGGTACAATGCAGTTTTCTTCTAGGAGATAGAAGTAATATATATGTGACGGATTCTGAATGGGAAGCACTTGTGTTAAATATGGCTTCAAATATTCCATGCATGATGTTCGAAATGAATGAATTCTTATAAAGGATTATGTCATCACGACTATGTTACCACACATGTGGTATTGCGTGATATGCTGTAATATCTATAGTCATGTCATTGTCCATATTATTATTATTATTTCTATACGACTGTCCTGAATATGTTATGTCCATACAACTTTTCATAATATTGTGTTGAAAATGCTAAGACTAATCTCCGTAAGGAGGAAATAAAGAATGTCTGTCTGTCTGTCTGTCTGTCTGTCTGTCTGTCTGTCTGTCTGTCTGTCTGTCTATAATTAGTACAAAAAACAACAAGCTTGAAAATACCATGGTCAACATTATAATCCAAACTCTAATTCAATAAAACTAGGACAAAATATAAACAAAAGAAAGATTTACAGAGACTCATGAAAAAGTACAAGGAATAACACCAGGGCCCGTGATAAACAATCTTAAATCATCAGACATACTCCTTTTAAAGTACACTACGGTGTGGGCGGGCTCATTACAACAAACTCAACAATATATTATACATACACATATCATGTATAATTCCTAGTAACAAGGTAAACTGGATTTATGCCAATATCCACACCTATTCTGAATATTTATTTTTATCCGAGCTATTACGAAACTAGTTGCACGCCTGATTGCCTGATCACTTTACTGGTATCAGTTAAAAACATAACATTTTGAAAGTTAAAGTTGTTTAAAGGTAGAGAGTAATGACAGATGGTGGTAAAAATCTAGTAAAGGCCTTTAGGACACCCGAGGCGAGGGAACAGACTGATGGTGGTAAACATTTAGCACAGGTCTTTAGGACACCCGAGGGTACAGTCACAGGTGGTGGGAAACATCTAGTAAGGGTCTTTAGGACACCCGTGCGTACACACAGATGGTGGTAAACATCTAGTAAGGGTCTTTAGGACACCCGTGGGTACACAAGATGGTGGTAAACATCTAGTAAGGGTCTTTAGGACACCTGAGGATATAGACAGCTGACGAGAAGTATCTTGTGCCAGTCCTAAGGGCACCGATGTTAACAGACAAATAGTGGAAGGTATCTCCTGACAGTCCTTAGGATACTGATGTGAACAGACAAAGTTTTTGAAGTATCTTGTACTAGTCTTAAGCACACCCGAGGTAGCAAACAAGTAGTGGGACATGTCTAGAACCAGATCTTAAGACACTGATCTTAACAGACAAGTGACGGAAGGTATCTAGTACCAGTTTTTAGGACATGCAAGAGTACAGTCAAATAGAATTATGTGTCGAGTTGCTGTCTTAACGACATTTGAAGGTACACACAGATACAAATTGTAGTGGGAAATATCTGGTACTGTGCCTTTAGGAACCCACTAACAGTAGGAAATATCTGGTTCCGTTCTGTAGGGCATTTGAGAGTACATAAAATGGTGAGAATTATCTAGTATCAGTCTTTAAGACATTCGAGGGAACAAACAAGCAGTGACCGTATCATCTTAATTGTTATTATTCGGACCTGTCTGAAATCCAATTTGACCGCCATGGCCGCTATCTTGAAAAGATGGTCGCCTGTTGGTCGTCGATTTTCCCCTAAGATCAATCCCAAACTCATAAGGGCACAACAGGAGACCTAATAGAACAAACCTAAGAAATTTGAATAAGATCTATTACAAAAATCCAAGATGACCGCATGTCAGCCATTTTGTTTTTTCTGATCACTCATAATTAATGAATAACGGCTAGAGATCAAGGTAAACTTACAATGCAGATGAAATTTGAGAAATAACATCAGTTATATGTTTTTATAGTTAGATGACCGTTGCCCATCAGTTTTTTTCTTATAATTCTAAAGTTTTCGCAGGTAAACAATGTAGTATAACATTACTAAGGAAAGCTCATAAATCAAATTGAAGGGCGAAGTCGTTTGTTGAAAGCTGATGTCACTTGGTTAAAAATCTGTGTCCAATTTTCCATCTTCCATATATTAGATATTCAATGACACAACGTTGACCAGCATGTAATGAGCAAGGTTAGGATTAAATGGCAAGGGCAATGTCGAGATTTCTCTCTCTTAACAGTAAAATACCTTTGTTCAATATGAGAAGTCACATGACCGGAGATTGGGATTATGGGTCTAAAATTAAAATATAATTTACTGGTAACTATTTTTGTCATGAACAAGGTCTTACTTAATGGTGGAGACATAACATGTATTGACGAGACCGTTTTATGTTGTCTGATTCTAAGTAATCAGAGAAAACGTACACACTTTTAATATCAAACAATTTTAATCGCTAAATCATGTACTTGAACGATTATCAATAAATATATCATGTTTATAAACGTCTAAATTTAAAAAATACCGCTTTCACGTTCGTCTATACAGGGGAGGTAAATGTAACTGTCCTCGAATTTATTTATATGATCAAAGTCACAAGCGGCATAGCAGTATCACACGGGTGTTATCATAGTCACAAGCGGTCTTCTCAATGTCACAGGAGTGTTATAACCACACGTGTCCTATCACTGTCACATGGGTGTTATCATAATCACATGCGACCTTCTCAATGTCACACGAGTGTAGTAACCACATGCGTTCTCTCATTGTCACATGGGTGTTATCATAATCACAAGCGACCTTTTCTATGTCACAAAAGTGTTATAACCTCGTGCGTTCTCTCATTGTCACATGAGTGTTGTCATTATCACAAGCGACCTTTTCTATGTCACAGGAGTGTTATAACCTCATGCGTTCTCTCACTGTTACATCGATGTTTCCATAGTCGGTTTTATATGTGTTTTCCATTTTTTGTTGTGTAAGTTTATTAAAGAATGTTTATAAATATTTTTGTACTCTTTTTAAAGTTGCTTCTCACTTAATGAGTTTGCGTCCATCAATATTGCTTCTATAGAATAATACAGGATTTTTCCTTTTCAAGCCTCTCTCTCCGACGTTTTTCAGCCTCTATTTCATCGGCGAAGTATTTGATGGGTTCTAAGTAGTATTGTCGGAGCCATGTCATCTTAAAGAACATGACCTGATTCACACTACGGTTTTGTCCGGCGATCATGATGCTGTTACTGACCATCACTCGGCTCTGGACAGCCCGAATCTTGTAGAAAGCATTGGAGAATTCTCTGCACATCTCCTCGTCTGCGAATATACACTTACCGAGTAACACATCCGGGGAAAGGAGAGCACACAGTAAGATCAGTTGGCTGGTTTCTTCAGACGAGAGAGAGTAATAGTTCTGATAATCACGCAAACGCCGTAGGTTAACCGATTCGTCGTTCTCCAGGTCAAGTACAGTTGCAATGCAATTCAAATAATACATAAGTTTCGCCTTGTTGTTGTTGGGTATTGTAGCCTTTGTAGTTGTGTTCTCTACCTCCAGTTGTGTCCTCCCTGCGAATGCAGCCATGATTTTTACGGGATCGTCAACACTCCACACGAACGCCACACGACCTGCAATGTCTGCCACCCGGCCAGATTCACCTATTTATGACTATGTTGATATGTCACGTGATCATTTTCGTAGAACTACTTGGAACATACTTTTTTCTTTCTTGCACACAACTCACTGAACAGGGATTTACAATACACCCTTGTTACGTGTCCGTTCTTTAGCCGGAACTTGGTTTCGAATTAATATGACTTTGTGTTTATGAAGATATGGTATACGCTTAACCAATAAGTTGAGTCCGAGTAGTACAGGCAATGGCGGGTAAAAAATTAGGTAATTTACCAAATTTCCAATAAAGCCTATATGTACAAGTGAAAGTAAACAATTTGATGGATCAAACTGATATATGTAAATTTGACGCACTACTGCATGATTTGCACCAACAATTCCAAGAAACAATATCTTATACGCAGTGTATTCCAGGAAACCATTAGCGAGTAGGCTGCTGGTTCTTATATAAGCCTTAAATACCCGGTCAAGCGAATCACTGCATACTTACTATTATATACATGTATAAGACGAGAAAGTGCATATATGTATGATCAGCAGGAGAATATATACATTATATAGACAGTGATACCAGGGCTGGTCACTTGTCAACGCATATTTATCAATTATTTAAGAAGCTTGTCTAAATCACCGCAAAGTGTCAATTTGATGCACAAGACACTTCCCAGTTATGATAATATTGTTTTCTGCTGTAAGTCTGGATTACAGTGGTGTGATATCAAATAAAGAATATGATGCAAACTGTTTCTGACATGTATCCGATCTCTGCTACATTTCGGTGAGTAATGTAATGTTATACACATCCTCTCTCATTATTGAGCACTGAAATATTTCATCGTAACTTCAAAATGTTACTCTATGCATGGTATACTTATAACCGTATAATTTATTGATTTTGTATCCAATAAGATCAATCAACACACGTGATCAATGATAGATCTTAATGTACTCTTAACCACATGCTTCACTCTGAACTTGGAAGGTTACCATTTTCAGTAATTTGTGAAATAAAAATTATTAAGTATTGGCTAAAATTATTGGAGACAGTGAATTATATGTTGAAAGCCTTGTATAATGACAAGTAATCTGTATCTGATTCAAAGACAAATTGGCTCAGTAATGTAAAAACATTATTAATGTCTCTAGGGTTTAGATATGTTTGGTTTAACCAGGATGTTTCTTGTCAACCTCAGTTTATCATCGACGTCAAACAACGCTTGATTGATGCATTTGTACAAAATGTTTTTTGTATAGTTTTCTATCATATGTTAATTGTCTTCAGTACTATCTTAGGAAATGTTTTACCATAGTCATATATTTTAGCAGAATGTCGGTTATCTTTACAAGACGTTCTTATAGAAAGAGGTAGATACGAAAGGACATCAAGCAATGAAAGAATATATCAAAAATGTAACTTGAAAGATATTGAAGATGAATTGCATTTTATTCTAGTTTGTCCATTTTACAATGTTTTTAGAACTCAATATATTTGTCTGTTAACAGCGATATCCTTAGGACTGACAGGAATTATTTCCCACTATTTGTCTGTTAACATCGGTATTTAAGGACTGCCAGGAGATACTTGCCACTATTTGTCTGTTAACATCGGTGTCCTAAGGACTGACAGGAGATACTTCCTAATATTTGTCTGTTCCCATGAATTACCTACAAATTTGTCATTTGTATCACTCTGCACCCTCAAAAGTCCTAAAGACTGCCTCTTGATAATTCTCGACATTTGTCTGTATCCTCGGATGTCCTAAGGACTGGTAATATGTGTTTCCCACCATCTGTCTCTATTCTTGGGTGTCCTAAAGACCTTTGCTAGATGTTTACCACCATCTGTCTGTACTCTCGGGTGTCCAAAAGTCTGGTTCTATATGTTTACTATCCGTCTGTACCCTCGCGTGTCCTAAAGACCTTTACTAGATGTTTACCATAATTTGTCTGTACTCTTGGGTGTCCTGAATACCTTTACTAGATGTTTACCATAATCTGTCTGTACTCTTGGGTGTTCTAAACACTTTTACTAGATGTTAACCATAATCTGTCTGTACTCTTGGGTGTCAAAATGTCTGGTCCTATAAGTTTACTATCTGTCTGTACCCTCGCATGTCCTAAAGACCTATACTAGATGTTTACCATCATTTGTCTGTTCCCTCGGGTGTCCTAAAGACCTGCACTAGATGTTTACCACAATCTGTCTGTACCCTTGGGTGTCCTAAAAACCTATACTAGATGTTTACCATCATTTGTCTGTTTCCTCTAAAGACCTGCACTAGATGTTTACCACAATTTGTCTGTTCCCTCGCGTGTCCTAAAGACCTGCACTAGATGTTTACCACAATTTGTCTGTTCCCTCGGGTGTCCTAAAGACCTGCACTAGATGTTTACCACAATCTGTCTGTACCCTCGGGTGTCCTTAAGACCTGCACTAGATGTTTACCACAATCTGTCTGTACCCAAGCGTGTCCTAAAGACCTGCACTAGATGTTTACCACAATTTGTCTGTACCCTCGGGTGTCCTAAAGACCCATACTAGATGTTTACCACAATCTGTCTGTAACCTAGCGTGTCCTAAAGACCTGCACTAGAATTTTATCACAATCTGTCTGTACCCTAGCGTGTCCTAAAGACCTGCACTAGAAGTTTCCCATCATTTGTCATAACTCTACCTTTAAACAAGTCTAAACATTTCTAAATTTTAAAATTTACTGGTACTAGTAAAGTGATCAGGCAGTCAGGCGTGCAACTAGTTTCGTTTTAGCTCGGGTAAACATAAATATTCAAAATACGTGTGGATATATTGGCGTGAATCCAATTTACCTTGTTACTAGGAATTATACATGATATGTGTATGTATAATATATTGTTGAGTTTGTTGTAATGAGCCCGCCCACACCGTAGTGTACTTTAAAAGGAGTATGTATGATGATTTTAGATTGTTTATCACGGGCCCTGGTGTTATTCCTTTTTTTTTCATGAGTCTCTGTAAATCTTTCTTTTGTTTATATTTTGTCCTAGTTTTATTGAATTAGAGTTTGGATTATAATGTTGACAGGTTGGTGTTTTCATGCTTGTTTTTTTTCCTTACTGATTATAGTGTATATCGAAGAAATATATATTTTCCCGTTTTTCATTATTCTTATAAGTTTTACTTCAAACACCTTGAGGTGTACATTATCTTATAAATATGGATGGATACAGTCCTACTTGAGGATGCTCCGTGGCCAACGGGGTAATTTTAGTCGATAATTTGCCGATAAGGAGGTAATTATCGATACATATAGTATGGAAGTGATCAGGAGACCATCCTAGATTTAGTATGAATTCGTGGATACGAAAATATACGCGAAATTACAGATAAAATGACTAAAGGCAAAACCGGAAGTGCAAGAAGTAGCAAGAAATCGGCTTCTCAACTGGGATCCAACGACGACGCATTGATGGAGGAACAGTATAACTGCAAGATATGCTCGAAGGAAGCAAAGAAGTACATGAAGTGTGATCGATGCCAGGACCTTTTCTGCATCAGATGTCTGGATTTTTATTCAAAGAAATATGACATCCCATCAAAATCAGATACAATGTGGTTTTGTCCACCATGCAGAATGACAGTCGAAAAGAATATTCTCACGGACAGAAAAAATAGAAGAGAGGTGTAGGCAAATCACGTAATAATTTGAAGATAGAATTGCGGAACTTGAAAGAGATGCAAAAGGGTTAATTGATAAACTGGAAATGAACTTGAAATCTGAGAAATCTGCACCAAGCAAAGACGAAATAGTTGCTGAAATTAAAGAGCGAGCAGAGAGGGAAAACAACATAATTCTATTTGGAGTTCCGGAACAGTCCCATCATGACGGAAAGAAAGTATGGAAGAAGATGCTAAAGTTGTAGGAAATGCATTAGAAGTCTGTGGAGTGTCAAACAAAGATAGGCCTAGAAAAATTATACGATTGGGAAAGAGACAGAATCCAGTGACATAACCAATAACAGCCGGCCAACCAAAGAAAGGAATCTTTAAAAATATCAGAAAAATAAGAAATCATAGTCAACTTTCCTAAATACGAATAAGAAACGACATTGTGAAAGAGAAGCAGAGAATGCATTATACGAGGAAGCAGAAAGAAAACAACGAAACGGAGGATTATGTATACCGTGTCCGTGGACCGCCTCGGAGTAGAAAAATTGTGCGCTTTCCCAGAAACAATATGTAAAGAGGAAACGTTAAATGTCATTTCAACTTGAAAATATTGAAATGTTTTTGCTATTTAGCATTTGATTGGCTATACATATGTAATAACTGAGAATCTTTGACTTTTTATAGGAAACATCTCCTGATCATCATATAATTTTAGATATGGATATAGAGGCATTTGTTTTGCCTGCGTCCATTATTTACTTATCATTATTATTATTATTGTTGTTATTTTTATTATTATTTTTTTATTATTAAATACATATTAAACCTATAACAAAAATAGATCGTAATTGATTATTTCAGGAAAAAATAGAAACGGGCTTTTTTGACAAATTAAATCATATGCAATGGACATGATTTAGGTGAAATTTATAGTTACGTAATATAATATTATTAACACGATTATTTAAATGAAACTGATGTGTTAACCAGCTGTCATGTTAAATGATATTAATATTGTCATATTTCTAGTTTACAAATGTCTTTTACGTGGTTTGAGATGCCTATAAGCAGCATTGCCCTTTTCATTCTCAGTTTTCCGGATTTTGGTCCGCATTCAGATTTTGTATTAGTAGCATACAAATCATTTCCTGTTGTGGTTTTGCCCGAAATGTGCATGTGCATTTCCAAGATGACTGTGACAATAACAATGTTATACTCGGTAGCCACTTGTACATTTTCGGAAAATGTACACTATCTCACAAAAAACAAAACGCCTACCAGCAGTTAAGCCTTGAAGCGCAGGTGCTGGCCATTTAGCAGGTTAGAACACATGCAACAACTTTTTTATCTGGACAAGTCAGCTGTTCAGCCCAACCATAACCACAACAGAGGTGTCGTTACATATATGTATGACAGTCGCCTAGCCTGTTTCTACATACACAGACCAATTGATAAGATTTTTGGTTTAGCTATTACGGTCAGTTGTAGCAGACAAGAGGTTTTTTTTTCAAAATTGATAACCTACAATGTAATATAGGCATTAATCTGAACGGGTAACAGAAGACAGTATAGCACTGTAGTTTTCGAGGATTTAGTGTAGCTATCACCTTGAAGGCCTCTTACTTCTACCTTGTAGTCTGTACGTAATATGTTTTCTCTGTATACCAGAGTTAGGTTGTTTAGCATGCAAGAGTCTGAAGACCCAGTGAAGTTCTAGGTTGTTTAGCATGCAAGAGTCTGAAGACCCAATGAAGTTCTAGGTTGTTTAGCATGCAAGAGTCTGAAGACCCAGTGAAGTTCTAGGTTGTTTAGCATGCAAGAGTCTGAAGACCCAGTGAAGTTCTGGCAATCTGTAGCTACATTATAAAGGGGGTGTACATGTCTGTCAATTATATTGCTTCTGGTTGAAGAGTATATGGTATTCATTTTAGAGTGAACAAATGTATTCAAGCAACTAAGGACAGTCATTCCTGTATTTTAGGATGGAGGTGGGTTAGGGTTATAATGTATTATATGGCAATTAGTCAGTATCTTATAATATGTCTATTTCTACCTTTTAAGGTTCAGTAGAAATGTTAACAGAAGTTTCATCATTCCATCCCCTAATTTTAGTCGGTATTGGTGTGTTAGTCTATACCACTTATTACTAGATGAATAGACTAATTAAACTAGATCTTTTTTTATTTTATTTTCAGATGAAACTCTGATTTTTGTAACTAATTGAAAAATGTTTTATTATTGTTGCAGGTTTTCAAAGAAACAGTGCAATAATGAATAGAAGAAAAAAGCTAAAAGCAGGTTATAAACCTGCTGCAGTTGGAGCTTCAGTAGACACAGAGGCTGTAAATAGCAGACTAGATAAAGACTGGCTCTCTGTTCTCTCGCTAGAAATTCTCTGTCTTATTTTAGATTTTCTGCCGTTAAAGGATGTGATGAAAATGGACCACAAATCTAAAAAACTTAATGAAGCTGTGTCACTTCACTTACGAGTTAGGAAAAAAGTTGATTTTACAGAGGAGGAGGTTTTTGGCTGGATGTCTGACAAAGTAACGGATAAAATTCTTAGCAATCTGTTAAGCCGCTGTCGAGATTTAGAATATATTCAGGGACTGCATGTGCCATATGTAGCTAAACGTCGTACTAGAGGATTGGATACTCTCAGTGTTCCAGGAATCACAGAAGCATTGGCTTTATGTAAAAATCTCAAAGGAGTTGAAATTTCTGACATATTCCTTCTAGAGGCCATTTTGGCCTATCTACCAGAGGTTGAAATTCTTGGAACTTTCAAGAATAGGATAGGAAACTTTCCATTTGATGATGTAAATAAACTGAAGTTATCCGAAAACCCAAGAATAACATCCCTTCACTTGATTGGTGTGTGTATTCCGGAGTTGCCTCCACTTATGTTCTTGAAGCATCTGCAGTTGCGATGGGTACACTTGTCAGGCCCTCATCCTTTTATGGACTTTGCTGCTCCTCAGTTGCAGACCTTTGTCATGGCTCACTGTGGAGGTCCAGCCAACTCTAATCCTCTCAAATATGTACGGATGATTGCTTCTCTTGCCACATCACAGAGTCTGAAAAGACTGGAACTTATACGAGTTCCAATCTTAGGTTTGTCTAAAATTTTCTTGTCTTCTATCAAATTTTTGAGAGTAAAATCATTATTTGCTTCATAACTTACCAAAATGATGTTTTAAAGTCAGCTTTTAGCAATAACCATGGTTAATTTACATAAAAATTAAAACAGTACCATTTCTGTCATATAATATGTTAGATGTAACATTACTGGATGAACAAGTCCTGATATTAATATAAAGTATTGAAGAAATGCAATTATTTTTAATAAAAATAATGCTTATTTATCACAAACATTAATATTTTAGCAATGATGGATTAAAAATTCCTTGTTAACCATCTTTGTTTCCTTTGGTAGGAGGACTCATCCAACATGTTGTAGAAGACAGCTGGAGGATTGAAGGCTTTAAGAAAATCAATCACCTCAAGTTTGGGGCATGTAAATTCATCTTGGAGATGGATGTTGGTTACTTAGTCATCACAGCTGCTCCAAAGTAAGAAATACAAGATAGTGAATTAAAACAAACACCTGTCTTACTGCTGGGTTTGAATCCTATACACTCTTTATATCATTTTCTCTATTATTGTAAACACAGTATAGTGTTATGGTAAGAATCTGTAACAGTACGTCTTGTGCTTTTTCAGTATGGAGGAACTGTGCCTGCAGCCGTCACTAACCAAGGACAGTCTGTTTATATCACTTCGTCTGGCAGATGTATCTTTTAAGTTCCTCCAAACTCTACATCTGGGTTTTGTTGATGCTTTTCCAGAGCCAGGTAACAATAAAACTGATGTAAAGATTTCATTTGTGAAGTATATCCAACTTTTATTAACATGGTTGACATAAATTTCCCCTAACTACCATAAGACAAGTTTTATCAATGCCATGCACATGCACTCATTAAAGAGTACCGATACACAATAATAGTTATTAATATCTGAAAATAGGGTAATATCTCCTTAAATTGCTGCCTTACCAGTAACTTCTGAAACAAAGTTAATGTTATTTGATCGTATATGTAGCTTTCTCTACGTATCTATGATTTGACATGTAATTGAATTTTAAGGCCAATGGACAAATGAGGACTTGGCTGCTGAAGATTTGTCTGATGTAGTGGAACACCCTGCCATGGTGACAGATGTTGGGATGAAAGCTGTTGGGCAGTGTTTTCCTGAACTCAAACATGTACAGATCTACAATTGTCCTCACATACACAAGCCTACAGCTTGGCTTATAGCTGGTAAGTCTGTTATGGGTCTGATGGGGTATGTTTTATTTAAAGATTTATTAACTTTTGATTAAGGGTGGATTAGGTTTTGGTTAAGGGTGGATTAGGTTTTTGTTAAGGGTGGATTAGGTTTTGGTTAAGGGTGGATTATGTTTTTGTTAAGGGTGGATTAGGTTTTGGTTAAGGGTGGATTAGGTTTTGGTTACTGGTGGATTAGTTTTTGTTAAGGGTAGATTAGGTTTTGGTTAAGGGTGGATTAGGTTTTTGTTAAGGGTGGATTAGATTTTGGTTAAGGGTGGATTAGGATTTGCTAAAAGATTTACAGACTGGTGGATTAGGTGTTGGTTAAGGATGAGTTATGTTTTACTTGAAGTTTTTTTTTTACTTTTGGTTAAGGGTGGAATAGGTTTTGGTTAAGGGTGGAATAGGTTTTGGTTAAGGGTGGATTAGGTTTTTGTTAAGGGTGGATTAGGTTTTGGTTAAGGGTGGATTAGGTTTTGGTTAAGGGTGGATTAGGTTTTGGTTAAGGGTGGATTAGGTTTTTGTTAAGGGTGGATTAGGTTTTGGTTAAGGGTGGATTAGGTTTTGGTTAAAGGTGTGGTTTTCATCATAATTTTGTGAATTTCACAGGGGCACAGACATGGCTACATCTGAGGGAACTCTATTTACGACGATGCCATGCCATACGACTGAACGACTTCTGTCAGTTTATAGAGCAACTTCCCAACTTGGAGCTACTTCATCTTGAACATATGTTCCGTGAACCACCCAAGGGTTGTTCCAGGTAGGCTGTTAAAAACACTTAAAAACAAAAAATGGTCTGACCTTGTCCTACAAATGAGTTTTACTTATTTATTTATCTTAATGGGCTTTACGTCCACTGTTACGGCCTTTCGGTGGACGAAAATAGTTTTACTGTATAGTGTATTTACTTACAGTATTTCAGATTGTACTACAATGCATCACTGTACACATAGGATCTTACATGAGGTTGTAAATTCAAGAGTTATGAAAAATGTCCTCAGAAGTTTGAGGTTCAGCAAGCCTCTTGTGAGTTAGAAAAGTAAAAAATCACATGATGATGAAACACATCAAAGCAAAATTGTAATCTGATGATGCTATACAATTATTTTTGGTCAGTTTTTGTAGAAAACATGCTTTTCTAAGAGGGAATATGACCTCTTTTTCTTTTTTCTTTTCATGATGTCACATTATGTCCCATAAAATGAGTTTATGACTTCATAATGTTTATGTAAAAATATGATAAAGGTATATTCATTGAACGGCACAGCAATTATATAATAAATTATAATTATTGAATCAATGAAGAGATTGTAAAGATGAAATTTTTAATAAAACCCAATAGCTTCACAAATACTACTGATGTTAGTACAATTTTCAATTGAGGATAATTACACAAGAATTAAGTGTAGGACTGAGACTATATAAGGTGTGTTTTGATATTTCATAGAGTTGGACTGAGTGCTGGCACTGGTTTAGGGATGTCCTCTGCCTTTGTTGGTAACCAGCCAGGACCAAACATCTCCAATGCTGTTGATGAAAGTGATGATTCGGACAATGACAATAACAATAATGAGCTGGTTCATCAGGAATTAGATGAAACATTGGATGACCAAGGAGACTTTGAACATGTACCAGCCAATCAAAACAGCCCAATTGAACCATCTGAGGAACAGCACAGTGGGTTATCTAATCAAACTTCTAAAGATGATACATGTACTTTGACCAGTCAACAGTCTGAAAAGCCGTGTAATGATCATAGTCAGACAACAAGCAAGTCAGAAGGCTGTAAAAGTGCACATCAAACAGAAAGATCAGAAGGAACTGTGTCCATCCAAACAAATACTATAGAACCTTCAGAGGCAGCGGAAGTGTTACCTCCCTTGGGTAAGACAGACAAGCCTGTTAAGGAAATAACATCACATGAGCAATCATCTTCATCGCAACTGTTGTCAGGAGGAAGTACTGATACTGATGACGTGAGATCACCATTTTCATCCTGCTCATTACCGCAGGATTTATCATCATCCAATCAGAAATCAGACGCTAGTGGAATCTCTTATGACCAGATATTTGTTTGTAAAGACGATGAATCATGTTCGCAAGAACAAACGATATTTAATGTTTCTGGAGATTCTAGGAGCACACAGCTAACCTGTGATAATTCTTACACTGAGAACCATATCGACGAGGCCATGAGTAGAATGAAGGCAGAACATGAGATAGAGTTAGAGGAAAACAAGTTGGAGGTGGTTGATGAGGATGATGCATTTCTTCTGCATGGTGAGGATATGGCTGACGACACTTGGTCTGATGATGACCAGAGTTCAGATAGTCACGACTCGTGTATTAATACAGAGGACAACAGTAAAAGCACAGCTAATGCTGATTATGACAAACCAAATTCAGATGTCCCTGCTCTGACAGATAAACACGAAAATTTACAAAATTGTCTTTCTGAAAAAGAATGTGATATTAGTGAGCGAAACAACATAAACACAACAGAAACAATTTTAGAGAGGACTTGCCTTGATAGTACTGGACAACACACAGATAGTGTGATCTGTCCTTCAGTTAGCCATTGTCAGACTTATAGTAAAACTCAAGTACAAAATCATATGGATTGTAAAAGTGAAGGTCAGTCTGAAAGTCTCCATCATAATTACATTGATTCCAAAGGAGAAGGACAAGTTCAGACCGTTAAGATAGATCAAAGAAAATCTCAGTGTAGAAATGATGGTCAAGGGCGACATATTGACCTAGTGATGGACAGTGTTAACAAAAATTGTAATATAACAACAGGGCCTTACAAAGAAACCACAAACAGTATTTTGATTTCAGACTTGAAAGAAAACAAAGAAATAACTACAAATGGTGAAGAACCGCATTCTAGTCAAGACAATTTAGTAAGTGATGATAGTAAAAGAAACATTGATATTCATGAAGAAAAACTTGATGACAGAAAGAATGTGGATTTTGATGGGTTAGAGGAGGAAGAAGAGGAAGCTTCTTCTAACGAAGGTGAACTTGATGAAGAGACAGTTCTGATTGTGAGAAGAGAAGAGCCCAGAGGTTACAAAGTCACAAGTGAAAAAGTCAACAGAGAAGAAAAAGTTATTCAAGAGAACAATATAACATTGTCAGGGGAAATAACGGTGCGGTCCCATTCAGGGGAAATAAATATTGATCCCACGCAGGGACAGATGTCTGGTATCCTGTCTAATGTCGTCATCATGTTAGGAATGACCATGCACAGGCCTAAAGCTACAGGGACAAGGCAGCTGGGACGTGACATTGTAGTCACTGTAAATGGTTGCAGTACATATGTGGGGTCAGGGGAGATTGATGTGTCAGTTGAAAGCGGTAAAAAGATGATATCTATATTACAGACTGACCTACCAGATGGGCCGTGTGAGACACTTAATGATGTGTTACATAGCTGTGGCTCACCATCAATTCTTCATTTTATCACAGAAGGAGATTTACGGAGGATTAGTGCGGAACATAAACAAGCAAATGGTGACAGAAGGACAGAAGCTGCGGCAGAGGCACATTCATCTGGTGTGATAAACCAAGAAGATATTGGCCATCAAGAAAGCAATGAAGATCATTTGAAGACATTGAGTGAAGCCTTGGTTGATGACAAAGTGGAAAGGAATCTGCAAGATGAAGGAAAAGAAATTGAAGGTGATGAGGAAGGATTAATGTTTGAGGACGAAAATACAATTAACAGTTTCCATATGGAACATCACACTGACAGAACAGAAGATAGCAATATTAAAGATATTTCAAACAGAAATAATGTTTCCAGTACATCACAGGATTACAGTAGTGATATAAC
Source organism: Ylistrum balloti (assembly GCF_031769215.1). Lineage (NCBI taxonomy): Eukaryota > Metazoa > Mollusca > Bivalvia > Pectinida > Pectinidae > Ylistrum > Ylistrum balloti. Next base: position 2,052,566 of record NW_026782015.1, on the reverse strand, counting down.
TGACATATCAAAGGCTCACGGTAAGGATGTTATCAGTATACCATGTGAAGCTGCAAACGATAATGTAAGTGCCCAGTTTGACGATGTAAAATCTGAAAATTCAAAAAAAGATAATAAATGTAAGGACCAATCAAAGAAAATGGTGCTAGGCGAGGGCGTCACCAGCACACCAGATCAGGCCCAAAGTGAGGATATGAACACAAGTAACAGCTCAATACAAGACCAGGAACAGAAGGAAGAAATAAGAGGAAAGAAGAGCTTGGGACAAGAGCAGACAGCAGGCCAAGACATGATAAGTTGTGACTACCCAGTGAGAGGTGTACTGCATACTTGCTCTGGTATGGTTGTCCTACTCTCCCCCTGCTGTCAGATGTATGGTAACATGAGAATAAGAGATGCGGAGGTCAGTCCTTCTATACCAACAAGTGCTTTTGGTGCTTTTTGGTCATGTACTGTTGATGATCCTGGCCCATCTTCTGTGGTAGATCCTAAGCTGGCTGTTACCAAGGTAGACAACTCCATACAGCAGAGTCAGGACAATGATAAGGCATGTCAGACTCATACTACAGCTTCGCAGAGTGATCCGTCAAATCAGGTCATCAGCTGCCTCTCCATGGGGGGTCCAACAACCTACAATTCAGGTAATTTGAGGTTTGTTTCATGGCGGAGGTGGGGGGAGGGGTCAGAGGTAGGAGGGAAGGAGAGAGGTCAACTCAATTACAGTATATCTCTATGCTTGGGTAGGGGGAGGGGAGGGGTCAGCTGAGGTCAATTACAGTATATGTCTATTCCATGGGTATTCCAACTTTATCCACTTTAATTTACTTTCAAAAGAGGTGTTTATCTGTTTTTTTCAGTCTCTCATTTACTGTAATTGTATGTAATAATTTATCTCTAGTATAAAGTAACTCTGAACATCATGATTTGACTGGCATGTTAACATCATCCTAGACCAATGACGCTGATTGACTCAAAGGATAGAACTCATTGTATATCATTATTATCTCCTCATGAAGAATGTCAGGAGGAGGATATATAGGAATATTCCCATTTGTATGTAGGTTGAAGGTCAAAGTTTTTTTAAGAAAAGTTTTTTCAGAAGTCTAGTGACTTCATTCCTGGAAGGAATTCTATCAAGCTTCACATTCAAGTACGGGATTTATGATATCACATGCAAGATCATGTTTCAGGGTTGTAGGGTCAAGGGCAAGGTCACTAGTATCATTCTCAAAAAATCTTAGTCAGCACTTCTGTGGCTTCATTCCATAAGGGATTTTGATCAGACTTTGCCAGACTATTCATTTATCTTAAGTCTGGGTTTAAGTGAAGGGACTTTTGTGGCTTGCAAAATGCCTTGTTATGACATTGAAGTGTTGAATTTTTTTCCCCTTTTGATATAAATGGGAAATATCATGTTTCTTGGATAATCCCTTAACATTTCATAGCTTTCAAAAACCTTTTTCAAAAAATATCAGAATGTATAACTTATGTGGAGAGGACAGTATTTACTTAAAAGAATCGTTTTATTCTGTATTGAGCAGGAGTTTCCACAATCAGCAGCCCCAGCCGTCAAGTGGACAGTTATGTGGATGGTAAGAGGATGATTGACAAGTCCACTAGTACCAGTGACCCTGTGATTGAAGATGATCACATACAGGTAAATTGTGCACCAAATCCAATGATTGGTCCTGCAAAAGACATTTACAGGGAGACAAAATTAGGCTGCTTCAGTCTTTCTGTCTGAGGGGTTACAACTTGAAAACCAATCAACATGATCTTTTCAAACTTTGCATACATGTCAGGCCAGTGCCTTTGTCTTGTACTATTGTATGATTTTGTCATTGATATTCTCTTTGTTATCCATGGAACATTAGTCAGAAATACCTCAAGTTCCTGTTTACATGTTCACACAAAGAGTAATTCCTATGTAATTATTCAAATTAAAATTTAAAAAAAATAGTGGTGTAAGACGATATGATATAACAAAACTGTAAAGTATTGTCAGAGCTACAGTGGTATAGAAAGGCTATAACTTACAAACTAGCCAACAAATCTCTGTACACATATCACACTATTTCCATATCTGCCTTTTCGCTGTTTGTGAGATTTCGACTTATTCAAATTTAGTATCAGACTATATCACTTAGTGGACACTACAACAAATCTTTTATTTACAAAACATCCTCCAGATTTTATTATCTGTTTTACACTTTATCAGTATCTAAACATCACAATATATCAATGGCATTTACATATACTTCTGGTAAATGAAATAAATATGGTAATTTGGTATGTGGAAGGGGACATAACTTTTAGTGTGTTTTTCTTTTTGATTAAAAATGACCAGTCTATTGAAGTGAAACTGGGAACAAATAAATGTGTTGTAATTACATCTAATTCGTGTTAATATTTTATGTTACCTCGGAAACAACCCTGCATGTAGAAATACGTAATATACTGTGTGTAAGGCAACAGCATGAAAAGGATTCCACTGATCTCTGGGAAAAGTTGCATGTGTACCAGGCTATAATGCTCTAGTTGTGCCTTTTACTGTTGGTGAGATTTCACTTTGAATTATTTCTCTCACATTCAGAAATACAAATTCTACTGTTTACAAATTTTTCCTCTCTGTAACTACAAATATTGAGATGATCATAATTGTTTTTTTTTTTTTGCTTAATTTTTAGGTATTGGAAATAAAGTCCAAGAGTCTGATGTGTGTCTCATTAAACATGGTTGGAATCACAGACCTAGTCCTCAACGACTGCCCAAAGCTCGGCCGCGTCACTGGTACAAAAACAAAACATTTTCGAAATAGTTCATCACCTGCTTACATACATATTAAATGTTTAGTCGACTGATTAACATTAATCTCAGGATCAGATGATCCTTTATTTAATCTGTTTCAATGTTAAGAAATCTGTAGGAGATTTTTATCCCTTGTGGAGGTTTAGCTCTGTTTGTGTGATCTTTTCTGGAGTATCCGTAGGCAGTGTGTGTGTGTGTGTGTGTGTGTGTGTGAAGGTGTGTGTGTGTGTGTGTGTGTGTGAGGGTGTGTGTGTGTGCGTGCATGTGCGTGTGCGTGCGCGTGGGATTCTTTCTGGTATATTCTGAGGAAGTCTTTTTATGTGAACTTTTCCATGGTATTCTGAGAGTGTGAGTTTGTGTTAACTCTTCTATTTTTGAATGACATTTTGATCTCTAAGTGCTTTTTTGTGGTAAGAATTTTCATTTACTTTGTTGTTACAGGTTGTGCATGTCGAGTGTTGAAAAAAGTGAAAACGGAATCTGCCCCAAACCTTCAGAAAATGTCTTTTGCCCAATGTAGGAAACTTGATGAAGGATTCTTAATAGAACAGATAACTTCCATGTCAGCTGTCAAAAATCGTGTAGTTTACCTCCGCCCCCTGCACAAAGTAAGTAACCTACTATCATATCTTAAATATTCCCCCCTAATTTTATTAGTAATACCAGGTAATGAACTGTCTTTACAATTCAGGTTTGAATTAATGATGTTTCTGCAATTACCAGTGTGATAGTTATCGTGAAGAAAATCTGACAAATATTTAGTCAGCATCATTTCTCCCGTATATAGTAACAGGTGTTCTCATAACATAGATGTAGCAATAGTGACAAATGTTTACCTAGCTTCATTTCTCCCGTATATAGTAACAGGTGTTCCCATAACATCAGATGTAGCAATAGTGACAAATGTTTACCTAGCATCATTTCTCCCGTATATAGTAACAGGTGTTCCCATAACATAGATGTAGCAATAGTGACAAATGTTTACCTAGCATCATTTCTCCCGTATATAGTAACAGGTGTTCCCATAACATCAGATGTAGCAATAGTGACAAATGTTTACCTAGCATCATTTCTCCCATATATAGTAACAGGTGTTCCCATAACATCAGATGTAGCAATAGTGACAAATGTTTACCTAGCATCATTTCTCCCACATATAGTAACAGGAGTTCCCATAACATCAGATGTAGCAATAATGACAAATGGGTACCTTTCCCACATATAGTAACAGGTGTTCCCATAACATCAGATGTAGCAATAGTGACAAATGTACCTCCCACATATAGTAACATGTGTTCCCATAACATCAGATGTAGCAATAGTGACAAATGTTTACCTCCCACATATAGTAACAGGTGTTCCCATAACATCAGATGTAGCAATAGTGACAAATGTTTACCTCCCACATATAGTAACATGTGTTCCCATAACATCAGATGTAGCAATAGTGACAAATGTTTACCTCCCACATATAGTAACAGGTGTTCCCATAACATCAGATGTAGCAATAGTGACAAATGTTTACCTCCCACATATAGTAACAGGTGTTCCCATAACATCAGATGTAGCAATAGTGACAAATGTTTACCTCATAGATGTAGCAATAGTGACCACATATAGTAACAGGTGTTCCCATAACATCAGATGTAGCAATAGTGACAAATGTTTACCTCCCACATATAGTAACAGGTGTTCCCATAACATCAGATGTAGCAATAGTGACAAATGTTTACCTCCCACATATAGTAACAGGTGTTCCCATAACATCAGATGTAGCAATAGTGACAAATGTTTACCTCCCACATATAGTAACAGGTGTTCCCATAACATCAGATGTAGCAATAGTGACAAATGTTTACCTCCCACATATAGTAACAGTGTGTTCCCATAACATCAGATGTAGCAATAGTGACAAATGTTTACCTCCCACATATAGTAACATGTTCCCATAACATCAGATGTAGCAATAGTGACAAATGTTTACCTCCGACATATAGTAACATGTGTTCCCATAACATCAGATGTAGCAATAGTGACAAATGTTTACCTCCCACATATAGTAACAGGTGTTCCCATAACATCAGATGTAGCAATAGTGACAAATGTTTACCTCCCACATATAGTAACAGGTGTTCCCATAACATAGATGTAGCAATAGTGACAAATGTTTACCTAGCATCATTTCTCCCGTATATGGTAACAGGTGTTCCCATAACATTAGATGTAGCAATAGTGACAAATGGGTACCTAGCATCATTTCTCCCATATATAGTAACAGGTGTTCCCATAACATCAGATGTAGCAATAGTGACAAATGTTTACCTAGCATCATTTCTCCCAATATATAGTAACAGGTGTTCCCATAACATCAGATGTAGCAATAGTGACAAATGTACCTTATTTCTCCCATATATAGTAACAGGTGTTCCCATAACATCAGATGTAGCAATAGTGACAAATGTTTACCTCCCACATATAGTAACAGGTGTTCCCATAACATCAGATGTAGCAATAGTGACAAATGTTTACCTCCCACATATAGTAACAGGTGTTCCCATAACATCAGATGTAGCAATAGTGACAAATGTTTACCTCCCACATATAGTAACAGGTGTTCCCATAACATCAGATGTAGCAATAGTGACAAATGTTTACCTCCCACATATAGTAACAGGTGTTCCCATAACATCAGATGTAGCAATAGTGACAAATGTTTACCTCCCACATATAGTAACATGTGTTCCCATAACATCAGATGTAGCAATAGTGACAAATGTTTACCTCCCACATATAGTAACAGTGTTCCCATAACATCAGATGTAGCAATAGTGACAAATGTTTACCTCCCACATATAGTAACAGGTGTTCCCATAACATCAGATGTAGCAATAGTGACAAATGTTTACCTCCCACATATAGTAACAGGTGTTCCCATAACATCAGATGTAGCAATAGTGACAAATGTTTACCTGTAGCAATAGTGACAAATGTTTACCTCCCACATATAGTAACATGTGTTCCCATAACATCAGATGTAGCAATAGTGACAAATGTTTACCTATAGTAACATGTGTTCCCATAACATCAGATGTAGCAATAGTGACAAATGTTTACCTCCCACATATAGTAACAGGTGTTCCCATAACATCAGATGTAGCAATAGTGACAAATGTTTACCTCCCACATATAGTAACAGGTGTTCCCATAACATCAGATGTAGCAATAGTGACAAATGTTTACCTCATTTCTCCCATATATAGTAACAGGTGTTCCCATGTAGCAATAGTGACAAATGTTTACCTCCCACAGGTGTTCCCATAACATCAGATGTAGCAATAGACAAATGACAAATGTTTACCTCCCACATATAGTAACAGGTGTTCCCATAACATCAGATGTAGCAATAGTGACAAATGTTTACCTCCCACATATAGTAACAGGTGTTCCCATAACATCAGATGTAGCAATAGTGACAAATGTTTACCTCCCACATATAGTAACAGGTGTTCCCATAACATCAGATGTAGCAATAGTGACAAATGTTTACCTCCCACATATACAGGTGTTCCCATAACATCAGATGTAGCAATAGTGACAAATGTTTACCTCCCACATATAGTAACAGGTGTTCCCATAACATCAGATGTAGCAATAGTGACAAATGTTTACCTCCCACATATAGTAACAGGTGTTCCCATAACATCAGATGTAGCAATAGTGACAAATGTTTACCTCCCACATATAGTAACAGGTGTTCCCATAACATCAGATGTAGCAATAGTGACAAATGTTTACCTCCCACATATAGTAACAGGTGTTCCCATAACATCAGATGTAGCAATAGTGACAAATGTTTACCTCCCACATATAGTAACAGGTGTTCCCATAACATCAGATGTAGCAATAGTGACAAATGTTTACCTCCCACATATAGTAACAGGTGTTCCCATAACATCAGATGTAGCAATAGTGACAAATGTTTACCTCCCACATATAGTAACAGGTGTTCCCATAACATCAGATGTAGCAATAGTGACAAATGGGTACCTAGCATCATTTCTCCCATATATAGTAACAGGTGTTCCATAACATCAGATGTAGCAATAGTGACAAATGGGTACCTAGCATCATTTCTCCCATATATAGTAACAGGTGTTCCCATAACATTAGATGTAGCAATAGTGACAAATGTTTACCTCACACATATAGTAACAGGTGTTCCCATAACATCAGATGTAGCAATAGTGACAAATGTTTACCTCCCACATATAGTAACATGTGTTCCCATAACATCAGATGTAGCAATACTGACAAATGTTTACCTCCCACATATAGTAACAGGTGTTCCCATAACATCAGATGTAGCAATAGTGACAAATGTTTACCTCCCACATATAGTAACAGGTGTTCCCATAACATCAGATGTAGCAATAGTGACAAATGTTTACCTCCCACATATAGTAACAGGTGTTCCCATAACATCAGATGTAGCAATAGTGACAAATGTTTACCTCCCACATATAGTAACATGTGTTCCCATAACATCAGATGTAGCAATAGTGACAAATGTTTACCTCCGACATATAGTAACATGTGTTCCCATAACATCAGATGTAGCAATAGTGACAAATGTTTACCTCCCACATATAGTAACAGGTGTTCCCATAACATCAGATGTAGCAATAGTGACAAATGTTTACCTCCCACATATAGTAACAGGTGTTCCCATAACATAGATGTAGCAATAGTGACAAATGTTTACCTAGCATCATTTCTCCCGTATATGGTAACAGGTGTTCCCATAACATTAGATGTAGCAATAGTGACAAATGGGTACCTAGCATCATTTCTCCCATATATAGTAACAGGTGTTCCCATAACATCAGATGTAGCAATAGTGACAAATGTTTACCTAGCATCATTTCTCCCACATATAGTAACAGGTGTTCCCATAACATCAGATGTAGCAATAACGACAAATGGGTACCTAGCATCATTTCTCCAATATATAGTAACAGGTGTTCCCATAACATCAGATGTAGCAATAGTGACAAATGTTTACCTCCCACATATAGTAACAGGTGTTCCCATAACATCAGATGTAGCAATAGTGACAAATGTTTACCCCCCACATATGGTAACAGGTGTTCCCATAACATCAGATGTAGCAATAGTGACAAATGTTTACCTCCCACATATAGTAACAGGTGTTCCCATAACATCAGATGTAGCAATAGTGACAAATGTTTACCTCCCACATATAGTAACAGGTGTTCCCATAACATCAGATGTAGCAATAGTGACAAATATTTACCTCCCACATATAGTAACAGGTGTTCCCATAACATCAGATGTAGCAATAGTGACAAATGTTTACCTCCCACATATAGTAACATGTGTTCCCATAACATCAGATGTAGCAATACTGACAAATGTTTACCTCCCACATATAGTAACAGGTGTTCCCAAACATCAGATGTAGCAATAGTGACAAATGTTTACCTCCCACATATAGTAACAGGTGTTCCCATAACATCAGATGTAGCAATAGTGACAAATGTTTACCTCCCACATATAGTAACAGGTGTTCCCATAACATCAGATGTAGCAATAGTGACAAATGTTTACCTCCCACATATAGTAACATGTGTTCCCATAACATCAGATGTAGCAATAGTGACAAATGTTTACCTCCCACATATAGTAACATGTGTTCCCATAACATCAGATGTAGCAATAGTGACAAATGTTTACTTCCGACATATAGTAACATGTGTTCCCATAACATCAGATGTAGGAATAGTGACAAATGTTTACCTCCCACATAAAGTAACAGGTGTTCCCATAACATCAGATGTAGCAATAGTGACAAATGTTTACCTCCCACATATAGTAACAGGTGTTCCCATAACATAGATGTAGCAATAGTGACAAATGTTTACCTAGCATCATTTCTCCCGTATATGGTAACAGGTGTTCCCATAACATTAGATGTAGCAATAGTGACAAATGGGTACCTAGCATCATTTCTCCCATATATAGTAACAGGTGTTCCCATAACATCAGATGTAGCAATAATGACAAATGGGTACCTAGCATTATTTCTCCCATATATAGTAACAGGTGTTCCCATAACATCAGATGTAGCAATAGTGACAAATGTTTACCTCCCACATATAGTAACAGGTGTTCCCATAACATCAGATGTAGCAATAGTGACAAATGTTTACCTCCCACATATAGTAACATGTGTTCCCATAACATCAGATGTAGCAATAGTGACAAATGTTTACCTCCCACATATAGTAACAGGTGTTCCCAAACATCAGATGTAGCAATAGTGACAAATGTTTACCTCCCACATATAGTAACAGGTGTTCCCATAACATCAGATGTAGCAATAGTGACAAATGTTTACCTCCCATATATAGTAACAGGTGTTCCCATAACATCAGATGTAGCAATAGTGACAAATGTTTACCTCCCACATATAGTAACAGGTGTTCCCATAACATCAGATGTAGCAATAGTGACAAATGTTTACCTCCCACATATAGTAACAGGTGTTCCCATAACATCAGATGTAGCAATAGTGACAAATGTTTACCTCCCACATATTGTAACATGTGTTCCCATAACATCAGATGTAGCAATAGTGACAAATGTTTACCTCCGACATATAGTAACATGTGATCCCATAACATCAGATGTAGCAATAGTGACAAATGTTTACCTCCCATATATAGTAACAGGTGTTCCCATAACATCAGATGTAGCAATAGTGACAAATGTTTACCTCCCACATATAGTAACAGGTGTTCCCAGGTGACAAATGTCTAATTTCAGTTTGACAGAGCTAGTCTTGAGAAACGATTATTTGGAGGAAGTGAGGTGGACTATGGACTGTGTGTGGTGTATGACTATAATCCATCGGCCCAAGACTCGATGTACAACAGAACGAGAGTTGCTTCCTGGCCAAACCTCTTCATTGGTATAAACCTGTATGTATGTCAAAATCTAAGTTTTTTGGACATATTATTTTTTAATATATTTCTTGTAATGACTCAGAAGATACAATGTCTTCATTTGGGCAGCTTCATAATTTTGCTTCTTTTCTTTTCTTCATTATATAGTAAATCTACTTCTAAAAATAGTTATGCGTTACTTGGGAGTAATCTTTTTCGGGTTCATGAAATTAATTTTTTTTAGATTTACACCCCATCTATTGTATTTTTGTGAGAAATGCGTAACTTGACATTACAACTTTTTCTCTTGAAAATTTGTAACTATGAAGAGCAATTTAAGTGAATTTTGAAATTCAATAATGTTAATAGAGAAATTTGTCACTCAAGTGTAGAACATAATTTGTGTTAAATCTTAATGTGACCGGCTGGCTTATCAGACAGATATTTTAATTGCCGTCACCTTAGTGTCAGAATCATGCCGTGAAACATTGGCTGGACATGCTCTCCACCATTGAGGCATTAACTGTTCACGGTTTAATTGTAGATCAGTAGAAGACACTTTCCCTATCAGAATTAGATTATAATTACTTTAGGATAAACTGTAAGATCACAGCAAATAGAGTCAGTCCTTGTGTGGCCGTGGAATGAGTAATTTGTTAAGCTCGATACTCAGGCCATACATGTTATCATTGTTGTAACTGTGTTAATACTCAACATTTGTACTTGAGAACGGTTGTTGCTGGTCTTTTGTATAACATAAGGATAGTACAACATAGAGCGGTAACAAATATCATTTGTCAAACAAAGTTTATTTAGGATGTTTATAAAATACATATTTTCTTTTAGCTTGCATACTTGTAGAGAGACTTCCTTAGTATTTAGGATTTCATATGGGTGCCTTCATTTTTATTGGTAGAATATTTTGGGCTATCATTGCAGTTTGGTTAATGTACATACAAACCTATTACACATCCAAAGAGTAATATTGTATATTTAATCTGATGTTGAATGGACAGCAAGTAATTGATTTATTTCAGGGTGTAAATGTATACAGGATTGTAACAATTATTTCAGAGAGTTGCTGCAGTCCTATAATTTTAGACAGAGGGATTGTACAATATCCTCCAAGAACCCACTGGACAGCAGCGTCTACACCATGGCAGGTAAGTGTCCACCTTTACAATCACCCACAGACTTCTTTTCCTCTCCACAACTACTCCAAAGGCCCTGTACCTGTGCACAATCAGTCTGTGTTTTGTGATGCTCCTCATTGTTTTTATTCCCTTTAAATTCAAAAGTTACGCTTGTAAATTGTTGTGTCCCATCATTCCTTTCTGAATCAACATTATCCTTTAAAGCCAATGATGGACTTCCGAAAGACAATATTAGGGGTGATTTCAGAGTACTAAAGTCAAGTTACTTTACTAGAAATTGTCAAGTTATGGTATTTGTGTTTGACAGGGCATTTATGTCAGACTGACTGTCCATTGACTTTTCAGGAAAAAATGATAATGGGTCGAGGTGGGAACTGATAACAGACATCCCATGGCTTGGACCACTGTCAGATTGTGCAGATCTGTCTCTGAGCAAACTTTCAGCACAGGATAAGAAAGGTGGGTACATGTATTCTGTCAAAAAGTCCCTAAAAACTTCCCTTAACCAAAAACCAGGACATTTTATTTCCTGGCATTTACTCGCCAGTGTTATGAATTGAGATTTAGAAAGCTTGCTTAAAATGATAGGTTTTGAACATCAAAGCCAATATTTGTGCCTGAAGTTATTTTTGTTGTTTACAAGCCATAAAACAATAAAAAAAGAAATGAAAACAGCCACATAAGTGTGTAAACATTACTCACAGGGAACTAGATTTTTTTGTTTTTTGACCAGGCTTGTCCATCATGTGTTGTAAACAACTAACATTTTTCGACTTCTTCTCAATTGCCAAAAGGCCCAGAGTCATGGTATTGGGGCAGTAGTATGCTGGGATGAAGGGCTAATAAATTTATTCAAATGAATGACCTTGACCTTCATTTAAGGTCACAGGGGTAAAATATGCTTAACTGCAACAACAGACAGTGTTATCAGTTCTTTTTAATTGAAAATTAATCCTTCAAACTTAGAAACAAAAAAACCTTTGTAAGTATGCATATATCAGTTCTGTCTGCCCCAAAGCTGGGACTGATGGACAGGTTCTAAAACTGTCCAAAGACTTTGAGTCCTCAGGTGACCGATAAGGCATTGTTCAGTTTTGGTTTTGAATGTTGTTTCTGTTCTTTCAACAGTTGGTGTATATTGTCCATCAGCTAAAGGTCATTTTAGCGTGACAGAATGCCTGGTCGACCTTCAGAACGATATTGCAGAGAAACAGGCTGCAGGAATTGGTTTGGTAGCATACTCTGTTATTGTGTACATAAATATGTGTGATGTATCTGGTGTACCAGTGTATGACCCATACATATAAATCTCCGAGCCACATTCCTCTTCCTAGAAGGATATGCTGACATGGATACCAGCCATGCTGATCGTGAACACATGCTGATGGACATGTATTCATGACTTCAAACACAGCTTACTGTGTGTACATAGACAGTAATGTTGATAGGAGGAAGGAAATCTCAGGTCTACTGTAAATACCATTGAAGCCATTGTTTGTTTAATAACATTATGTTTTTGTGATAAATCTGCATTAAACTGTTACATTTCAGTGTTATCTGGGGTCTAGTCAAAGTGACAGTTGTGTGCAGTTTTTTCTGTGATGTTACAATATATTCTGTCTATCATTGTCAATACATTAAAAATACATTATCTTACACAAGAAAATACCCGATTATGTAATGTTAGTTACTTTTTCAGCTTTTTAGCACAAATAAATTAATTTTCACAGTGATTTGAACAATTTCATATTTTTATGTACAGTAGGTGGTGCTTTTGCTAATGAATGTGTTAGTTCTAACATTTATCAAAGCATAATTCATATTTGTATACATATACATTGTTTAACACTGAAGTTTACCCTATGAAACTGCAGCTTATAACTGTGATATTCCACAAATAAAGTTAATAAAATGATGATATTTCAAAAGAACTTTTGTTTAGATTATTTTTTAACTCCATCAAATATGTGGACAAACTTGTAAACTTGTGTCATTCCCTTACTAGGTGAAAAATGTCTTGGGCTTGGTAGGGCTTTGTAGGTAGTAAATGACCTGAACTTTGTAGGCTGTAAATGTTCCTGTTTTTGACTGTAGTAAATGTTCTTAGCATTGTAGGCAATAAAGGTTCCTGCCTTGGTTGGCAGTAAATGTCCTTAAATTATGATAATAATGAAAATAATAGACTTTATTTCATGAGGGTTTAAGAACCTGTTTAGCTGAGGCTAATCTTCACAGGATCCTCTTGTTAGAAAAAACGTTATATGTTAAAATACATTGTTGTTCACAACATAATCATAAGATTTTCATACCTTTATCACAGATACATAAATAAGAATATCACAGAATGCACAAAAGTTCATGCAAAGATTTTTATCATTAAAGGACAAGTTTGTCTAATATACATACATACTAATATAGTAAAGTGTGAAAGTTGACATAGTTATACCCTAGTATAAAGTGTAAAAGTTGACATAGTTATACCCTAGTATAAAGTGTAAAAGTTGACATAGTTATACCCTAGTATAAAGTGTAAAAGTTGACATGGTTATACCCTAGTATAATGTGTAAAAGTTGACATGGTTATACCCTAGTATAAAGTGTAAAAGTTGACATGGTTATACCCTAGTATAAAGTGTAAAAGTTGACATGGTTATACCCTAGTATAAAGTGTAAAAGTTGACATGGTTATACCCTAGTATAGCATAGAGTAAAACATTACTGATATTGGAAAGAAAATCTAAAAATATAGTTCATTAAGAGTTTAAATTGCACTCTAGTTTCTGTTTGAATATAGAAAAAGATGTTTCAGTTCTCATTTCTTCTTGAAGGTGCTTCCAGGCTTGTACAAAGGAATTACCTTTGCAGTTTTCCATTGTATAGGAAAACAACCATTTTGATAATTAAGATTCATTATATATGATAATGAAGGTGCTATATGGGCACCTGGAAGTTTTAGTAGCTTTGCACTGAGACCATCCAAACCTATAGCTTTCCTTGTATCTAAAGATTGCAAAGATTTGTCAATGAAATCAAGTGATAGTTGGAATAGAAAAAGTACAATCCCCAACTTGTTTGGTATTTACAAAATTTTTCAATTGTACTATTTGTATGTCTTGAATTGATTGGCTATTTCATTCTTATCATATATATTTTCATTTTCAATCTGAACCGTCGTAGATGTGGAAGGTAATTTTTTACGTACAAGGTCACAATACATTTCTAGAGGGTTATCCAGATTGTTTTCAATAACATTTTTACAGTACATGGCTTTTGTCTCCCTAAGCAACATAGTAATGCTGTATTCTATATTCTGTCAAATTCACCTCACGCTACAATTTGTCTCTCAACTGCATGTTTTCTAAAATATCATTATCTAACCATTCTGGTTTTGACTGTCTTTTTTTTCCTTTGAAGCATAGGCATATGTTTATCTACTACATTGGAAAATGTTTTACATGCATCCAATGTTCCTGCCTTAGTCGGTAGTTGATGTTCCTGCCTTGGTTTGAAGTAAATGTCTTAAGCTTTGTAGGCAGGAAATGTTGCTGCCATAGTCAGTAGTAAATGTCCTTAGCTTTGTAGGCAGGAAATGTTGCTGCCATAGTCAGTAGTAAATGTCCTTAGCTTTGTAGGCAGGAAATGTTGCTGCCATAGTCAGTAGTAAATGTCCTTAGCTTTGTAGGCAGGAAACGTCCTTAGCGTTTTTGGCCGTAGAAGTTCCCTGCTTAGTCGGTAGTAAATGTCCTTAGCTTTGTAGTCAGTAAATGTTCCTGCCATAGTCTGTAGTAAATGTCCTTAGCTTTGTAGTCAGTAAATGTTCCTGCCATAAATGTTCCTGCCATAGTCTGTAGTAAATGTCCTTAGCTTTGTAGGCAGTAAATGTCTTTGAGTTTAGGTCGTAGAAGCTCCCTGCTTAGTCGGTAGTAAATGTCCTTAGCTTTGTAGGCAGTAAATGTTCCTGCGTATGCCTAGTACTTGTCAGTATCTCTTACAGATCTCGTTTAAACTTACCTTCAGGTGTGCATGGAAGTCCACGATAGCCCTGGCCAATTTATGATCATGCTTAAAACTTGTTTCGGGTATGTTGACTGAACATTTCAACAGAAGTCCTTGCAGAACACCAGCAGGAGGCCCATACCGCCCAAAAAACGCAGGCAGTTAACCCACTTGAAGAAACTAGGTTAGATGTGGATTTGTTATGTGGTGGCACTGCTTATCAGCTGCGGGCATAACATTGGGGATTAGCTCAGAAGAAACGATGTTGATACTGCAACCCATTGTATGGCCTGCCATTTCTGCAAGTGAGGGTGTGTTGTGGGCCAGTTATTGCCTTGTTCGCTGTAATCTGTGGCCAAGTTGTTTGCATTCTAGATGGTACCTGCTGTATATGTAACCTTGATAAATACTAGCCGCAATACACAGCTCAGATACAGAGAAAATCTCTTTAGCTAGATTGTTTTAGCGTCAGAGTAGTACGTCAGAGGTCCTTGGTTCGAATCCTAATGGAGGCATTGAAATAAATAATGACCTCTCTTACATATCAATAGACCCCTTCAACAATAGCTTCAATAGTCAGTCTGGTTTTGAATAGAGAGGATGGCTAACATGGCTGGCATTAAGATTAAATATGTCATCATGTAGGCACAACTGGGCATCATGAAGGCACAACTGGGCATCATGAAGGTACAACTGGGCATCATGCAGGCACAACTGGGCATCATGCAGGTACGAGTGCAGCCGCATCACATCGGAAAACTGAGGGAACTGTGGATTGTAAATCACGCACATAATTAGCAATTAGTTTCCAACGGACAACTTCCACACGAAGCTCACCCAACCCCGGTCGAACAGCAGAAGTTTACTGTGGGCTGCAAAAAAAGCATTACGTACCAAACGAACGACAGGACGAAACATTAATGTCTTTAGCGTTGTAGGCATCAAATTTTACCGCCTTGGTAGATAAGAAATGTCCTTAGCTTTGTAGACTGCAAATAAAGTAAATGTCCCGAGTTTCGGTAGGTGATAAATGTTCATGCCTTGATAGATAGAATTGATAGCCACATAGGCGGTAAATGTCCTGAGCTTGGTAATTGGAGAACGTCTTTGCTACGGTGACTGAAAATGCATAAAGCTTGGTAGGTAGTAAATGCCATTTGCTTTGTAGGTGATAAATGTTCTTTCCATTGTAGGTAATACATGTGCTTACCTTGGTAGTTGGTAGATATCCAGAGCTTTACAATGAATCAAACAATCGGTGAGAAAGAGAAATGTGGCTTTGAAACCTGTCATAACCATATAAAATCACCAATTTGACAATGTATACATAATTATGTACTTATGTCAAGCGTGTCTTAAAATCTTCCTGTGTGCTGGTTGCCCTTCGAAACGTTTACCTGAATTACGAATGAGCGTTTAAGTAATCATTTTACACATCGACAGTTATTACCAATTAATTTACTTACAATTACCTTCATCAATTTCCGTTGGCCAACGATAAGTCTGTCTTCTATATTCCAGTTAGTTGCAAAGTGTGATCCAATTTTTTGACCCAATCTGATGTTTTTGGGTCCGTGACCTCATATTCGTCATCCATCTGTCATCTTTGTATTCGCTTGTTGGACTGTTCCGCAAATCTTGTTAGAATCTATCTTTTCTGAGGTTCCGTGAACTTGGATTATATTCAAGAGCATATGTCACTTTGTCACTCTATTGTTCATAATTGTTTATTGTTTTTCCAATCAGAACAAGAACGACAGCAGGTTGAGTTCGGGATGTTACCTTCCCTGGTATATATATGTACATTGATGAACGGTTCTCTGCTGTATTACCTCCACGGGCAGCAATCCACCAATCCCTATCAAACTTTACAAAAAAAGGAAGATAATCGTTATTAGAAATCAAAGTGGAAATATAGAATTGGATACAAAATGTACTTTTAAACATCATGCTGCTTCATAAATAATCTTTTATTTTAAAACAATCGCGAAGCAAGTTTTTCCAACTTAGACCAATCACTCTTGTTGGCCCCGATGGAAGCGCGCGATGGGTCTTGTTTTGGGAGGAAACCAG
Source organism: Ylistrum balloti (assembly GCF_031769215.1). NCBI lineage: Eukaryota > Metazoa > Mollusca > Bivalvia > Pectinida > Pectinidae > Ylistrum > Ylistrum balloti. The sequence continues at coordinate 2,035,570 of NW_026782015.1, read as the reverse complement.
AGTACCTGGGGAAAATCTATGTGGTTGGGCAGGTGACCCCATGTCTTTTCGAGTCCATTCTGGGAATCGAATCCCGGACAGCTAGGTGAGTGTGTTATCACTACGCCACTTGCCTACCCGTCTACCTGCCCATCCGTGCTGCTTTCTGTTGATATCAGCTTGTCGACGCGACTGATAAGTTTGTTCGCTTTTTTGTCAATTAGTCCTCATTAAATCATACTCAACATATCTACATTCAAATCCGTGCTTCGTGCATTTACTTTGTTGAAAAGGAAATCAATGGGCAAACAGAGAGGATTTTTTACTTAAGACCTTTTTCCATTATCAGACTAGCATATGTTTACATGTTAACGTGTGGTGACGGGTATTGTTTCTCTGTATCCTATCTAATGCATAATTGACTATCGTTCCTCTTTGTGTGCTATACAGATCAATAAAAATGATACGTTTTCATTCAAATTGTTAATAACATTGCATGAACAGACTTTAAATGCATTTTTTTTCTTCAACCGACAATATATATTGTTGTGATAGTACAGACATTTCATAATATGGTCGCACCACGATACAACTGTAAAGATGATGCTTTCACGGTGCTTGTTTTTCGTGTCCCTTGTATCAGTGGGCTGTCATGCAACAGATATACGCAACAACTTGACAAATATCGCCTATGAATTGATGACTGGTGTACCAGGTAACTGCTCGCTTAATAAAGAAGCTGAGACGCAGAGTACAGCACAACATTCGAAGACGATAGCAATGAATCATTCACGAGAATTCTTGGGTGCAGATACCAATTCAACTGGTCAAACCTTGAGCATTACTTGCTATGTTAATGGAGATGGGGGACCGTGGAATTGGACCTCGTTTCAGGAACATACAAACTCATTTGCTGAAAAACACAATGGTTTTAATATTGACCTGACCATATTTTGTACTCAGGATGGCAGTGTATCAATGAAGAGACCTCACGAAGCCAGACTGCTGCGGTCAGTATCTATACTCGGATGTCTTATTCATTCATATAATGTTATGAATCCAGACATGGTCATCAAACAGAACGACCTTAAAATCTTGGATTTGGAAAACTGTGTGTTGATTGTATCACTTCGTGAAATTATGGAGGAGATCAAAAGGGATCATACAGCAGAGTGTTTCATCAATCCTCAACTCGTGTACTACCGTGAACATAACTTATCCTGTTATGAAAGATACGACACTATACTTTCACAGGATTATCAAGATGCTCTGACAGAATACCGAAAAAGAAACTGTCGCTGCCCAGTGTTAGAATATCTAGAACTCTCTGGAAATGTTTTCTTCGAAGACAAAAATGATGTGTATATCAATTTGTTTTTTCCTAAACCGCACTCGCGGTCATTGTTTCCGAAACTGAAGGTTCTCATTTTGACAAGTAACAATTTGAAGAAAGTTCCGCACCATCTGTTTGCTGGTAAGTGGTGGACTCAATTTGGCGCTCTGGAGAAAATAGATTTATCTCGTAACCAGATCATGTCACTTCCGTTTAGAAACAAACAACCAAATGGGACCAATCCCATATTATCCGTCAATCTGAGTGACAATGCTATAACATCCGTTACCCTGGATGATATAAAAGACCTCTGTAATTTTTGGCCCAATTCTGTGACACTTGCCGACAATCCTTTGGTATGTAACTGTAGTGTGTCCAATGTTGTATCGTTTCTCAAAACGTCAGCGTATGTTGATCATCAGTCGAAATCTACATATGAAGAAATTGGAGGCAGTATAGAATGTGCCTATCCGGTTAATCTGAGCGGAGTAGCGCTTCTAGATCTTACAGACAACGCTGTATGTGGTCGCGAATCGGGCAATATCGTCCTTGAACAGAGGTCATTAATGAAGTATATCACAGTGATATGCGGACTGGTGATCGGGCAGGCTTTGGTCATAGTTGCATTAGTTTGGTACAGAAAACGATGCAAGCTTGTATCCGTAGAAACAGTGTCATACCGATCGCCTGTCAAGAGTATAGACAACAAGATATACGATGCATTCATCTCCTACAGCTCACTGGACGAGACATGGGTAATGGAGCAACTATACGTATTCTTGGAATCAAATGAATTCAATGTCTGCCTTCATCACAAGGATTTTGTACCGGGCGCGTGTATATCCGAAAACATCCTAAACAGCATCGATCAAAGTAGACACACCATTTTGGTGCTGTCGCCAAACTTCCTGAGAAGTGAATGGTGTTTATTGGAATTTCGCAAGGCTTTCCAGCAGACGCTAATGGAAAAGACCGGCCATTTGATAGTCGTGGTCAAGGAGAGTGTGGATCTTGTGTCTCTGGAAAACGATATGCAGCATTACATACAGACACATACATATTTGTCACTCAGTGACCGTCAATTCTGGAAAAAACTCAACCGATCACTTTTATGACTCTGTTGTAATGTGGATGTGTTGTATGTGTCAATGTATCACGGAGATAGAGATAGAACCATATTATTTGTGACAGTTTCAATACATTTGTATCATGGATGCCTCTCAGTAAGGAACCGGCACTAATTCATGGTGAGGTTTTTGCTATTTCTTATTTTTTTCATAATTCATAGATACTAGATTTTAAAAAATCTCTTCGGCATTAAAGCAAGCAAACGAAAAACAAAGAAAATATCTGCAGCATTAAATACAAACAAACGCTAAAACAACAAAATATCTGCAGCATTAAATACAAACCAACACTTAAACAACAAAATATCTGCAGCATTAAATACAAACAAACGCTAAAACAACAAAATATCTGCAGCATTAAATACAAACTAACACTTAAACAACAAAATATCTGCAGCATTAAATACAACCAAACACTTAAACAACAAAATATCTGCAGCATTAAATACAAACAAACGCTAAAACAACAAAATATCTGCAGCATTAAATACAAACAAACGCTAAAACAACAAAATATCTGCAGCATTAAATACAAACAAACGCTAAAACAACAAAATATCTGCAGCATTAAATACAAACAAACGCTAAAACAACAAAATATCTGCAGCATTAAATACAAACTAACACTTAAACAACAAAATATCTGCAGCATTAAATACAACCAAACGCTAAAACAACAAAATATCTGCAGCATTAAATACAAACAAACGCTAAAACAACAAAATATCTGCAGCATTAAATACAAACAAACGCTAAAACAACAAAATATCTGCAGCATTAAATACAAACAAACGCTAAAACAACAAAATATCTGCAGCATTAAATACAAACTAACACTTAAACAACAAAATATCTGCAGCATTAAATACAACCAAACACTTAAACAACAAAATATCTGCAGCATTAAATACAAACAAACGCTAAAACAACAAAATATCTGCAGCATTAAATACAACCAAACACTTAAACAACAAAATATCTGCAGCATTAAATACAAACAAACGCTAAAACAACAAAATATCTGCAGCATTAAATACAAACAAACGCTAAAACAACAAAATATCTGCAGCATTAAATACAAACAAACGCTTAAACAACAAAATATCTGCAGCATTAAATACAACCAAACGCTAAAACAACAAAATATCTGCAGCATTAAATACAAACAAACGCTAAAACAACAAAATATCTGCAGCATTAAATACAAACAAACGCTAAAACAACAAAATATCTGCAGCATTAAATACAAACAAACGCTAAAACAACAAAATATCTGCAGCATTAAATACAAACAAACGCTAAAACAACAAAATATCTGCAGCATTAAATACAAACAAACGCTAAAACAACAAAATATCTGCAGCATTAAATACAAACAAACGCTTAAACAACAAAATATCTGCAGCATTAAATACAACCAAACGCTAAAACAACAAAATATCTGCAGCATTAAATACAAACAAACGCTAAAACAACAAAATATCTGCAGCATTAAATACAAACAAACGCTAAAACAACAAAATATCTGCAGCATTAAATACAACCAAACACTTAAACAACAAAATATCTGCAGCATTAAATACAAACAAACGCTAAAACAACAAAATATCTGCAGCATTAAATACAACCAAACACTTAAACAACAAAATATCTGCAGCATTAAATACAAACAAACGCTAAAACAACAAAATATCTGCAGCATTAAATACAAACAAACGCTAAAACAACAAAATATCTGCAGCATTAAATACAAACTAACACTTAAACAACAAAATATCTGCAGCATTAAATACAACCAAACACTTAAACAACAAAATATCTGCAGCATTAAATACAACCAAACGCTTAAACAACAAAATATCTGCAGCATTAAATACAACCAAACACTAAAACAACAAAATATCTGCAGCATTAAATACAACCAAACACTAAAACAACAAAATCTTTTCAGCTTTAAATACAAACAAACGCTAAAACAACAAAATATCTGCAGCATTAAATACAAACAAACGCTAAAACAACAAAATATCTGCAGCATTAAATACAACCAAACACTAAAACAACAAAATATCTGCAGCATTAAATACAACCAAACACTAAAACAACAAAATATCTGCAGCATTAAATACAACCAAACACTTAAACAACAAAATATCTGCAGCATTAAATACAACCAAACACTTAAACAACAAAATATCTGCAGCATTAAATACAACCAAACACTTAAACAACAAAATATCTGCAGCATTAAATACAACCAAACACTTAAACAACAAAATATCTGCAGCATTAAATACAACCAAACACTTAAACAACAAAATATCTGCAGCATTAAATACAACCAAACACTTAAACAACAAAATATCTGCAGCATTAAATACACTAACATAAACAACAAAATATCTGCAGCATTAAATACAACCAACACTTAAACAAAATATCTGCAGCATTAAACAACAAAATATCTGCAGCATTAAATACAACCAAACACTTAAACAACAAAATATCTGCAGCATTAAATACAACCAAACACTTAAACAACAAAATATCTGCAGCATTAAATACAAACTAACACTTAAACAACAAAATATCTGCAGCATTAAATACAAACAAACACTTAAACAACAAAATATCTGCAGCATTAAATACAAACAAACGCTAAAACAACAAAATATCTGCAGCATTAAATACAAACAAACACTTAAACAACAAAATATCTGCAGCATTAAATACAAACAAACGCTAAAACAACAAAATATCTGCAGCATTAAATACAACCAAACACTTAAACAACAAAATATCTGCAGCATTAAATACAACCAAACACTAAAACAACAAAATCTTTTCAGCTTTAAATACAAACTAAAGCAAATAAACAAAATTTCTGCAGCATTGAACACAAAATAATGAAAAAAAACAAAAACAAAAACAAAACAAAACAAAAAAAGAATAGAAAAATATCTTCAATTAATTCCTCATATAAGAGGAGATTTCTGCCAAGGGGGGCTGGAACCAGAAACTCAGAGACCCTGGCAGCTACATAAGGATATTTGTGAAAAAAGTAAAAAGAAAAAAAAAAGGATACAATTATTTCTGAAATATTAGAAAGAGGGTATATGATTCACTCATAGCACTTATATGTTATCATCGCTAAGGCTGTGCACTCATGAGAGGAATATTAGCCACATTCGTGAAATTTCTTTCATATTCCTCACTTAGGGAAGGGGGTACGTAGAAAACTCTGTGCTTGCGTCCGTACACCAGTGTGTTTGCGTTGACCATGAACCCATGAACAGATTTGATTCATAATCATACCAACTTATCACCCCATCGAAGGTCAGTTACTGAAAGTTTGGTGGTCATGAATCAAGGTTATAAGTCACTCTTAACAGCTTTGAAAATAAGCGGTTTATCTACAAGGTATCTCGCGAATCCCTTAACCCATCGATTGATATCAATCAGAAGGAATATATGAGATGTGAGATACACCTTACTGTAACTTTTAGTGATGTTTTCTGTTTATAATATTTCAATTTTATGTATTTTCATATCATGATTTTTATTGTCAATTGTATAAGATGATCTTTGTAAATATTTTGTTGTTGTCTAAAAAGTGTAATTTTTATTGCAGTGAATTAAAATTGAAAATGTCAATAAAATCCTACTAATATATTGTGCTTAATCTTTAGATTTGTTTGGATCATACTTGGTCTCATATTTCCAAAGTAATGGTACCTACCGGTAGTGTAATACCTTAATCACAAGTGAGAAATGTCTGTTTACAGATATACTGTAATAGGATACTTATGTTTCTTACTAATTCAATGATTTCCTTAGGGAAGAGATCAGTAAACATGTAAATTATATCCTAAAAACTCGGGAGGAAGCTTGGCTTTTTTTTAATGGTAAGTAAATGCGTGTTTATTTATGTAAGAAACTATACGCTTATTTTCATGGTAGACTCACTTTTGAGGTCCGTTTTTTTTGTGTTTTTAGCTGGTTATTTTCGCGGAGATGATATTTTCACGTTTTTGCTGTATATGAAAGCGATCGCAAAAAGATTCTGTTAATTAATGAGACACGTGTGTATAAGATGCATTTTAAAATCAAATGATCGATGTTTTAATTTGTTTAAATATAATTTGATCATTAAAAAAAAAAACTCGCAAAAAAAATGTACGGTATATAACAACACAACCAATTCTATTAATCTTATCGTCGTTTTTTTTAATGTAGATAGAATGACATGAATGATAAATGAAATGATAGCTCATAGAGATGATTATCTTAGAAGCCATATGTAATGAAACGTCCTTTAATTCAACGCCATACTGACCAAATTTCAGGAAAGTACCTAGAGTTAAATATCTTACCTACCAAATAAAATGAAAAGAATTATTCACAGTGAAAATTACTATTGTGTTTTCTTGATTGATATAACGCTGCAAACACCTCAGGCCTTTAGTGTTAAAGGATTTCAGAAAAATTCATTTCCCATGTTAGTAGTTTTTTAGTACTGTAAACGTGGAAATTTACGCGAGAGGAAATTTTCCCCGTGCGATATATTTTAAATTTTATAGACGAAATAAAATGAAAATTGATCGTGAAAATAAACCCCATGCGTATAATTTACCCATAGAAATTGCGAAAATGTTCACGTTTACAGTAAAATGTATGAATGGAGAGGGATGTATGTGTAGCAATATACAATGTATATGCACTTCTATGATAAAACAAACTTGGCTAAGCTGTGTGTTTAATCATACGTGCGACTTTAATAAAAGTATGTAACAGCTGCGTGACAGATTTACATAGGTTTTACCATTATTTCAGGAAATACTTAATTTTTTTCGACACCCATCAGGTCATATAGCGATCCATGGATTTATATATACATACACAATACTGTTATAATGATATATTTGATTTCTTTTTTTTTTTATTGTATGAAAAACAAACAAGCATTAAATTATATTTACACTGAAGTTGACATTGGAGTATGTTAAATTTTCGGGAACTCAATGCCAGGTAACACCCATTTTGTTTTTTTGTTTCATCAATATATATCTCTCAAATGAGTTGGTCGATTTCCTTAAAGAAATATGTAAGTCATTCAAATTCTTTGTGGTTGATGAGTAAAAAAAGAATATTGCCCACAATTTCTAGTCGGAGAAAGAGTAAATGATGGGAATTTCTAAGGTTATAACGAAAATCATCCCCAGAATCAGAGTAAATGATGGGAGTTTCTTAGTCATTTAAAATTATCTCCGTCATTAGCCCGGGAGGATCGGTATAACCAGGCGTAGTGTGTTCCCTTTTGTTTATTACAATACATAGTGATGGGGTTGATGCTATTGAAAACACGCTCTTTTTTTTGAGCCATTAGGGGACTATTGACACTGAGATTGTGGTCCAACATCATGTTGGTACCAACATCTGGGCACCACACAAACTGTTAGATTGCGTGAGATGTAGCTATTGCAAAGTTACAAAAAATGGGTTTTAAATGCAATCAACCGAATCGTGTACAATACTGAGCCTCGTGAGTGAAACCTGTAATACCAAATGCATAGTCTTTGTTTGTTTTATCATTAGACTATATAACTGTGATAAATCGACGTGTTACCTCTCCGAACATACCATAACCGTTCATGCACAATACATTTAAATAACAATACTGTTGTTACGTCATTCTCGTGTAGACAGGGTTGCCATCAATATTTATAGGGTAAACGTAATTGAGAGCTAGGTGAAATGGTATGGCTTAAATAACCATATACTTATGAAAACATTGGCTAATTTTCAAAGGTCATGCAGCAAACGACTCCCATATTTACGCAGGACACTACAAAAAAGTAATATAAAGATGAACTTCACTTAGTTTCCATTGCATATGAGATATGTACAAATATTAAAAATTTCAGTTCACTTAGCTTCTAGTGAAATGAAGAATATGCAATAGAAACTCTGGAAAATTCCTTAACTTGGATATTTTTGCACACATCCGTTGAACAGCAGTTTTCTGGAATGTTACAAAATCTAAATTAACGATGCTCTCACTCAGGATATCATTCTTTGATGATATAACGTTAATGTTGACTTCATGACGTAGCAATTGAAACAAAGGAAGCCCTCAGCCAATGAAAAGTATTATAACATAGGAATGTATGTATTCGATTTTATTACGGTCTAAACGAGGTATTGAATGAAAATAAGGCAACCCTCAAGCACATTGAATAAAATAAAACTGCCAAAGGGGTGTTAATTTCAAGGTATAAATCCTTATATTTCAACACGAACTGAAAATAAATGCATTCAACCCTCTAAAATAAGCTTTCTCCAAATGAATGAACATGGCGTTTTGCCTTCGAAGGCCAGATTCTTGTTTATGAGTTGATCTTTTTTAAGAGAAACAACTGCTTTCTCTAGATTCGCCATTCCGACATCAAGTCAACAGATGACACGTCCTGATATCACTTTGCTTTGACAGTGAAGTTATGATTTCATGTCCAAAATCGGAGCGTCTATAACCTCAAAATCACCAACAACGACACAGACTATCAAAACTAATATCAGAATTTCTGTAACCCCAAATCACCAAATGGATACAAAAAAATGTCTTGCAACCAAAATTAGAGACTTACTGACATCAAATATCTACATTCATTACAGAAATGTACCTATCAACAGCGAATGATCACGATTTACAGGGCATATGTTGTAGATGAAGCATTCCGATTTGATGTTTTGCTTTGGCGGGTTTTCGTCTTTTCGTCTGTAAGTATCAGCGAGCTCTCGTCTGTAAGTATTGGCAGGTTTTCGTCTTCTCGTCTGTAAGTGTTAGCGAGTTCTCGTCTGTAAGTATTAGCGAGTTCTCGTCTGTAAGTATTGGCGGGTTTTCGTATTTTCGTCTGTAAGTATTAGCGAGTTCTCGTTTGTAAGTATTAGCGAGTTCTCGTCTGTAAGTATTCTCGTCTGTAAGTATTGGCGAATTCTCGTCTGTAAGTATTGGCGAGTTCTCGTCTGTAAGTATTAGCGAGTTCTCGTCTGTAAGTATTAGCGAGTTCTCGTCTGTAAGTATTAGCGAGTTCTCGTCTATAAGTATTGGCGGGTTTTCGTCTGTAAGTATTAGCGAGTTCTCGTCTGTAAGTATTGGCGAGTTCTCGTCTGTAAGTATTGGCGGGTTTTCGTCTGTAAGTATTAGCGAGTTCTCGTCTGTAAGTATTGGCGGGTTCTCATCTGTAAGTATTAGCGAGTTCTCGTCTGTAAGTATTAGCGAGTTCTCGTCTGTAAGTATAAGCGATTTGTTGCGGGTGTTGATTGTAGCAAGGCAGTTGGTAATGGTGCATTCTCGTCTGTAAGTATTAGCGAGTTCTCGTCTGAAGTATTAATGTCTGGTTCACATAAATGTATAGTTTGCAACATAAGCGATTTTTATGTAGAAAAAAAAAGTTCTCGTGTTTCAAAGCAACACTTACTGTGACTTCAGCGAGTATGATGTATAAAAAATATGATTTATTATTTTCATTTATTTATTTATTCATCAATTTCTTTTTATCTCTAATTATTTCTTCCTTATTGCATACATAAGAGCAAAAAAGTTCTCATTGATACAATTTATGAGTTTTTGTTTCAAGGATAGAATTAACAAAATATTTCTTTTTACAAAACAACTTTTACATCAGTATTTACCTTTCTCCTCGAGATGCGAGTTCTCGTCTGTATCTAATTCTGTACAAGTAACCATTATATGATAAGTTGTTACCCCCAAGTCTATTTCTAATGAACTTAAAATTTAACTGAGCGTTAGCCATGTTCTCGGAATTGAAACACTAGAAGATTTGTTGAATATAGCGAAATTATACCAATGTGAAAAATGTGGGAGCTTATATAGATAAACTGCATGAATAGCCTGGATACTCACCTCAAAGTGTCATGTCATCTGTAGCTTTGGTCCTATTAACTGAGTTCATCAGTTTTTTAATTGATCTTTGAGAGGTGAACAGTTTTAGATCAATTAATTTATTTAGCAAACATCATTTGAATATAAAATTTACTATACAAACACTTTTTAAAGAAAATAATCAAAATAATCATATCAAGCAGTTATTGTGATTTGAATAAATGAAATTGAATGCATGCATAATTGTGCATAAATTAAAAAATATCTAAAACAAAATTGTACACAATTTATATCCTTCATCTTGTAAATTGAACATTTCTTAAATAATTTGTTTAAAGTTTATATATATAATCCATACAATTGTAATTTCTTCGAGTTCTTTTTTTACTTTAAATAAGTCTATTATACACTATATGTCCTCATCTGTAAGTATCCCGAGTTCTCGTCTGTAATATAGGATGTTCTGTACACTCACAGGTAAATACAGGAACTCTCGTACAGGTAAATATAACTACCTACACAAGTATACAGCTATAATCACTGTGTAAACATATCACCCAAGACAGTTTTTAAAATGTATTAGCGAGTTCTCGTCTGTAATACAGCGATAAATCTCGTGTTACCTCTCCGAGTTCTCCATAACCGTATCAGCGACAATACATTTAAATAACAATACTGTTGTTACGTCAGTTCTCGTGTAGTATTGGCGAGTTCTCATCAATATTTATAGGGTAAACGTAATTGAGAGCTATCAGCGAAATGGTATGGCTTAAATAACCAGTTACTCGTACGAAAACATTGGCTAATTTCAAAGGTCATGCAGCAAACGAGTTCTCATATATTACGCAGTTCACTACAAAAAAGTAATATAAAGAGTTCTCACTTAAGTATTGCGAGTTCTGAGATATGTACAAATATTAAAAATTCTCAGTTCACTTAGCTTCTAGTGAAATAAGAAGTATGCAATAAGTATCTAGCGAGTTTCCTTAACTATTAGCGATATTTTTGCACACATCCGAGTTCTCAGCAGTATTAGCGAGTTCTCGTCTAAATTAACGAGTTCTCTCACTCAGGATATCATTCTTTGATGATATAAGTTCTGTTGACTTCATATAAGCGAGCAATTGAAACAAAGGAAGCCCTCAGCCAATGAAAAGTATTATAACGAGTTCTATTCGGTTTTATTAGCGAGTTCTAAACGAGGTATTGAATGAAAATAAGCGACCTCTCTGTAAGCACATTGAATAAAATAAAACTGCCAAATCAGGGTGTTAATTTCAAGGTATAAATCCTTATATTTCAACACGACTGAAAATAAATGCATTCAACCCTCTAAAATAAGCTTTCTCCAAATGAATGAACATGGCGTTTTGCCTTCGAAGGCCAGATTCTTGTTTATGAGTTGATCTTTTTAAGTAGAAACAACTGCTTTCTCTAGATTCGCCATTCCGACATCAAGTCAACAGATGACACGTCCTGATATCACTTTGCTTTGACAGTGAAGTTATGATTTCATGTCCAAATTAGCGAGTTCTCGTCTATAACCTAAAATCACCAACAACGACACAGACTATCAAAACTAATATCAGAATTTCTGTAACCCCAAATCACCAAATGGAGTTCTGTCTGCAACCAAAATTAGCGACTTCTCGACATCAAATATCTACGATTCATTACAGAAATGTAGTTCTCTATCAACAGCGAATGATCACGATTTACAGGGCATATGTTGTAGATGAAGCATTCCGAGTTCTGTTTTGCTTTGGCGAGTTCTCGTCTTTTCGTCTGTAAGTATTAGCGAGCTCTCGTCTGTAAGTATTGGCAGGTTTTCGTCTTCTCGTCTGTAAGTGTTAGCGAGTTCTCGTCTGTAAAGTATTAGCGAGTTCTCGTCTGTAAGTATTAGCGAGTTCTCGTCTGTAAGTATTAGCGAGTTCTCGTCTGTAAGTATTAGCGAGTTCTCGTCTGTAAGTATTAGCGAGTTCTCGTCTGTAAGTATTAGCGAGTTCTCGTCTGTAAGTATTAGCGAGTTCTCGTCTGTAAGTATTAGCGAGTTCTCGTCTGTAAGTATTAGCGAGTTCTCGTCTGTAAGTATTAGCGAGTTCTCGTCTGTAAGTATTAGCGAGTTCTCGTCTGTAAGTATAAGCGAGTTCTCGTCTGTAAGTATTAGCGAGTTCTCGTCTGTAAGTATTAGCGAGTTCTCGTCTGTAAGTATTGGCGGGTTTTCGTATTTTCGTCTGTAAGTATTAGCGAGTTCTCGTCTGTAAGTATAAGCGAGTTCTCGTCTGTAAGTATCAGCGAGTTCTCGTCTGTAAGTATTAGCGAGTTCTCGTCTGTAAGTATTAGCGAGTTCTCGTCTGTAAGTATTGGCGAGTTCTCGTCTGTAAGTATTAGCGAGTTCTCGTCTGTAAGTATTGGCGAGTTCTCGTCTGTAAGTATTGGCGAGTTCTCGTCTGTAAGTATAAGCGAGTTCTCGTCTGTAAGTATAAGCGAGTTCTCGTCTGTAAGTATTGGCGAGTTCTCGTCTGTAAGTATTAGCGAGTTCTCGTCTGTAAGTATTAGCGAGTTCTCGTCTGTAAGTATTGGCGAGTTCTCGTCTGTAAGTATTGGCGAGTTCTCGTCTGTAAGTATTAGCGAGTTCTCGTCTGTAAGTATTAGCGAGTTCTCGTCTGTAAGTATAAGCGAGTTCTCGTCTGTAAGTATAAGCGAGTTCTCGTCTGTAAGTATAAGCGAGTTCTCGTCTGTAAGTATAAGCGAGTTCTCGTCTGTAAGTATTAGCGAGTTCTCGTCTGTAAGTATTAGCGAGTTCTCGTCTGTAAGTATTAGCGAGTTCTCGTCTGTAAGTATTGGCGAGTTCTCGTCTGTAAGTATAAGCGAGTTCTCGTCTGTAAGTATTAGCGAGTTCTCGTCTGTAACTATCAGCGAGTTCTCGTCTTAAGTATTAGCGAGTTCTCGTCTGTAAGTATTAGCGAGTTCTCGTCTGTAAGTATAAGCGAGTTCTCGTCTGTAAGTATAAGCGAGTTCTCGTCTGTAAGTATTAGCGAGTTCTCGTCTGTAAGTATAAGCGAGTTCTCGTCTGTAAGTATAAGCGAGTTCTCGTCTGTAAGTATAAGCGAGTTCTCGTCTGTAAGTATAAGCGAGTTCTCGTCTGTAAGTATAAGCGAGTTCTCGTCTGTAAGTATAAGCGAGTTCTCGTCTGTAAGTATAAGCGGGTTCTCGTCTGTAAGTATTAGCGAGTTCTCGTCTGTAAGTATTAGCGAGTTCTCGTCTGTAAGTATTAGCGAGTTCTCGTCTGTAAGTATTAGCGAGTTCTCGTCTGTAAGTATAAGCGGGTTCTCGTCTGTAAGTATTAACGAGTTTTCGTTTTTTCACTCTGTTGTTTGACATATTTTTGCTGTTTCTTTTCAATGGTCTTTGTGTAGATATTTCGTTTGGTCATATTTTCCCTCCTTTCATTAAACTTCAGTTTGAATTAAGAATATTGATAAATTGTCATATTTTTGTGTGTCTTTTGTTGTTTTAGACCAATACAGAATCGATAACGTCAATATTTCACGAGCCCCAATATATACAAAAATTTAATCGTTCATCTGACACATTAACATGTACATCACACACGAACTCGCTATAAAATACATACAATATTGATGTTTACATATTGTATACACTGTAAATATTTCAACGTTTTGTTACAAGTGGAAACAGATACATTGCAATGTATTTGTGATTATAAGTTTACAATATACATACATGTAGTATGTTTATATTGTGATCATTTTACGGAAACCTAATGTCGATACAGATATGATATTATGTATTTTTCATGCAGTATGAAAACGTAGAGGCGATCTCTCTAGCAGGATGCAGTATGTTTCTCCACAATAGTATCTGCACCGACAGACATGGTACAAAAGACAGACAATTTTAATACAACTTTAAGAGTTAGAGACAGTAAATGAAAAAAATGAATTAAATTGCATCATACAGCTGTTTCGTCTTGCCAAGGGCCTCAAATTTGAAGCCTAGAAGACGACAAAGAAATATCGAAAATGATCGAAAGAAACTTTATAAACTAGAGTGGAATGTATAGCTTTGGCAAGCTTCATTGCAAATGTAACTGACAGTATACAACCAATAATTGATCAAATACTGAATACAGCTACTTTGCTGCTTGTTTGACAAGCAGCAGTCATTAATGATACAATTCAAGCGTATTTAGTCTAAATAATAAACAAAACGAATTAAAGTGGGTTATAAAAGGTACAAGACAGGCGTCGATTATATCTGTAGGCTTTTATCACATGAATCAACAAGTAACACGAGTAAACCTCTATGGTTATTTAAGTGATATATTAACACTAGTTCAATCAGGTTCGCGCGGACGCCAACATTCATAAAATACAAATATAATCTCACTGAATCATATCACTTGATAGAATTCTTACCCAAGTGTTTCTCCTACCCATGGCACCTTTACGGAAATTTACCATGATGACTGTCTCGATAATTCATCTTTTCGATTCGTCGAAAGGGATTTCTTGGTGACCATCTCACAGACGTCCAAACAAAAGACCGTTCCAAGGAAACCTCACATAACATATCTAACACATGCTCAACAATCATTGTAGTTCGGATACTGGCGTATTAACACACGTACCTTGTGTTGCGTAATAAATAGTACATATTTCCTGAATTGACACATGTCATCAAAATGTTACTAGGGTTGATTTGTCTGCGATGACATGTATCATGGAAATGATGCTGGAGCTAACTCGTCCCCAATGACACGTGTCATAAAAATTATATTGGAGTTGACTTGTCCGCGAGGACATGTGTCTTAGAAATGACAGTGGAATTGATTTGTACGCGAGGACATGTGTCCTTGAAATGATATTGGAGTTGACTCGTCTGCGAGGACACGTGTTTTAGAAATGATATTGGAGTTGGCTTGTCCGCAAGGATATGTGTCATAGAGATGATATTGGAGTTGAATTGTCCGCAAGGACATGTGTCATAGAAATAATGCTGGAGTTGACTTATCGGACACGTGTCTTAGAAATGATATTGGAGTTGGTTTTTCTGCGAGGATATGTGTCAAAGAAATGATATTGGAGTTGGCTTTTCCGCGAGGATATGTGTCAAAGAAATGATATTGAAGTTGACCTGTCCGCGAGGACACGTGTCATAGAAATTATATTGGAGTTGGCTTGTCGGCAAGGACATGTGTCATAGAAATGGTATTGGAGTTGACTTGTCCACGAGGATATGTGTCCTTGAAATGATATTGGAATTGATCTGTCCGCGAGGACATGTGTCATCGAAATGGTATTGGAGTTGACATGTCCACGAGAATATGAGTCATAGAAATGACAGTGGAATTGACTTGTACGCGAGGACATGTGTCCTTGAAATGATATCGGTATTGACTTGTCCGCAAGGACATGTATCATAGAAATGATATTGGAGTTGGCTTGACCGCGAGGACATGTGTCATAGAGATGGTGCTGGCGTTGGCTTGTCCGCAAGGACATGTGTCATAGAAATTATATTGGAGTTTACCTGTCCGCGGAGACACGTGTCTTAGAAATTATATTGGAGTTGACCTGTCCGCGGGGACACGTGTCTTAGAAATTATATTGGAGTTGACTTGTCCGCGGGGACACGTGTCTTAGAAATGATATTGGAGTTGACTTTTCCACGAGTAAATGTGTTATAGAGATGATGCTGGAGTTGGCTTATCCGTGATGACATGTATTTTAGAGATGGTGCTGGAGTTGGCTTGTCCGTGAGGACACGTGTCTTGGAAATGGTGCTGGATTTGACTTGTCCGTGAGGACACGTGTCATAGAAATGGTGCTGGATTTGACTTGTGCGCGAGGACACGTGTCTTAGAAATGGTGCTGGATGTTATTTGTCCGCGGTGCAATGAAGAGAAGATGATGTATTCAATTTTTGTATGTTTGTGGGATGTTGTGTTAATAAATATTTGATAAGTTAAACGATGGGGCAATTGTTTGATAGTACAGAGTTTCATATTGAAATAAATCATTCAAAGGCACTGATATCACTGATTTTTTTATGAAAACTCAAAACAAAAGTGCGGCCTCACTGAACTTGTTATAATAGATATTGAGACCCATGCCATATGTTCATAATATACGGCTTTTGAATGGTCTGCTTTTCTGTATTTTTTTATTTATTTTTTTTTTTTTTGTTTAAATAGTTATATCATATTCCTTGTACACTTTAGTGCCGTTACCGCGTGTAACCCAAGTTTCGACAAATGTTGACATGAACATCGTTATCTATGGATGTCAATGATCGGTTGATTTTGCTGGTTGCTCTACATGAATAATTATATACAATACAATAAAGACATATGGTTCATTCCAAGGCGCCAGGGCCTCTGTAACAGGTATAACATTACTGAGGCAATCCCCCATCGATGGATTCATCCAGGTACCGTAATTACTATAAGATACACTGACGTTATATAACATCTTAGAAAGATTTGACAAAAACACTATTTTTAAATCTATCATCTAACTTAACACGTTGGCAACAACAAGTATTGTATCAACAAGTCCTTTGTAAGAGCATTAATGTTTATTACATTAAATTACAATGCAGCAAATTTTTTACAAACCATTAGCTACAATAGTGAGCGTCATCACTTTGTTACAACAAGACGACTGTTTACAAACCGTTTTACCAATAATGTGTTACATTGTAATAACTTAATGTTTATCACACCTTTGGACAACAGGGCCCGTATTCATGAAACTATCATCATGCTCAAGCATAGATTTTGTGCTCAAGCAAGCTTTTTTATAATTCACCTAAATCATATAAAATAATACAAATGTCAAATATAAACATTGAATATAACTTTGACTTGAAGTCCTTTCAAAATTGTTTTTAAATCTTTGGCAAAATCAGCCTTATTTATTAATTTTTAACTTAAATAAGACATAAGGCTTGAGCACAAAATATCATGCTTGAGCATGAGAACGGTTTCATGAATACGGGCTCCGAAGTTGTACTGCACAAGGGAAGTGAGAATATGAATTTTCAGTATTGTAACAACGCATTAAACACAATACAGAACGCAATAATGTTTATAACAATACTGAAACGGTTACATCGCCTTTTGTAAAAACGTTCACATATTTATTTCAGGATATGGTTTTATGCAAGATGATATAGACTTAAACGATGGGCATCGAAACAAACACACTTGTCATTCATGAACAGCTG
This sequence comes from Ylistrum balloti, assembly GCF_031769215.1. Taxonomy (NCBI): domain Eukaryota; kingdom Metazoa; phylum Mollusca; class Bivalvia; order Pectinida; family Pectinidae; genus Ylistrum; species Ylistrum balloti. The sequence continues at coordinate 2,017,974 of NW_026782015.1, read as the reverse complement.
ATCACTTTTTTTTCTGACTTTTTTCTTCTTCTGATCATAATTTGGACAGATTTCATTGTTCCTCGGTATGACACACTATTCACGTGTCGGTACTTTCGTGTTCTTTTATACTATTTACGAGTTCCCTTTTCACAAGTGCGAAACATATACTGTTCAATCCATTCCTATATCGGATTTTTGATGGAATGGTGCAAAATACATGTTATGCTCTAAATAATCTTTAATTTTCAAATCAACATAATTTCTTTTCTATCAAATTTGTTATCAATTTCATCAATATGATTTTTAAAATATAAATCAGAGCTAGCGTGAGACTATTGACAGCTGATTCCTGCCATTTTCTGACTTTTAAAATTTATTTTTGTTCCAATGAAAATGTGAAGTTGTGGAAAGGAGAATGAGGTACCAGTCCAGTGAATAATATGTTCTGATAGTAACACGCCAAGTGATGAGTGTGGACAGTGATATAATATGTTCTGATTGTGACACGCCGAGTGATGAGGGAACAGTGATGTAATATGTTCTGATTGTAACACGCCGAGTGATGAGGGAACAGTGATATAATATGTTCTGATTGTTACACGCCGAGTGATGAGTGAGGACAGTGATATAATATGTTCTGATTGTTACACGCCGAGTGATGAGTGTGGACAGTGATATAATATGTTCTGATTGTTACACGCCGAGTGATGAGTGTGGACAGTGATATAATATGTTCTGATTGTTACACGCCGAGTGATGAGTGAGGACAGTGATATAATATGTTCTGATTGTTACACGCCGAGTGATGAGTGAGGACAGTGATATAATATGTTCTGATTGTAACACGCCGAGTGATGAGGGAACAGTGATATAATATGTTCTGATTGTTACACGCCGAGTGATGAGTGAGGACAGTGATATAATATGTTCTGATTGTTACACGCCGAGTGATGAGTGTGGACAGTGATATAATATGTTCTGATTGTAACACGCCGAGTGATGAGTGTGGACAGTGATATAATATGTTCTGATTGTAACACGCCGAGTGATTAGTGTGGACAGTGAGATATAAATGTTCTGATTGTTACACGCCGAGTGATGAGTGTGGACAGTGATATAATATGTTCTGATTGTTACACGCCGAGTGATGAGTGTGGACAGTGATATAATATGTTCTGATTGTTACACGCCGAGTGATGAGTGTGGACAGTGATATAATATGTTCTGATTGTTACACGCCGAGTGATGAGTGTGGACAGTGATATAATATGTTCTGATTGTTACACGCCGAGTGATGAGTGTGGACAGTGATATAATATGTTCTGATTGTTACACGCCGAGTGATGAGTGTGGACAGTGATATAATATGTTCTGATTGTTACACGCCGAGTGATGAGTGTGGACAGTGAGTGATATAATATGTTCTGATTGTTACACGCCGAGTGATGAGTGTGGACAGTGATATAATATGTTCTGATTGTTACACGCCGAGTGATGAGTGTGGACAGTGATATAATATGTTCTGATTGTTACACGCCGAGTGATGAGTGAGGACAGTGATATAATATGTTCTGATTGTAACACGCCGAGTGATGAGTGTGGACAGTGATATAATATGTTCTGATTGTTACACGCCGAGTGATGAGTGAGGACAGTGATATAATATGTTCTGATTGTTACACGCCGAGTGATGAGTGAGGACAGTGATATAATATGTTCTGATTGTTACACGCCGAGTGATGAGTGTGGACAGTGATATAATATGTTCTGATTGTTACACGCCGAGTGATGAGTGTGGACAGTGATATAATATGTTCTGATTGTTACACGCCGAGTGATGAGTGTGGACAGTGATATAATATGTTCTGATTGTTACACGCCGAGTGATGAGGGAACAGTGATATAATATGTTCTGATTGTAACACGCCGAGTGATGAGTGTGGACAGTGATATAATATGTTCTGATTGTAACACGCCGAGTGATGAGTGTGGACAGTGATATAATATGTTCTGATTGTTACACGCCGAGTGATGAGTGTGGACAGTGATATAATATGTTCTGATTGTTACACGCCGAGTGATGAGTGAGGACAGTGATATAATATGTTCTGATTGTTACACGCCGAGTGATGAGTGTGGACAGTGATATAATATGTTCTGATTGTTACACGCCGAGTGATGAGTGTGGACAGTGATATAATATGTTCTGATTGTAACACGCCGAGTGATGAGTGAGGACAGTGATATAATATGTTCTGACACGCCGAGTGATGATAATGATGTTCTGATTGTTACACGCCGAGTGATGAGTGTTGTTCTGATTGTTACACGCCGAGTGATGAGTGTGGACAGTGATATGACATGTTCTGATTGTTACACGCCGAGTGATTAGTGTGGACAGTGATATAATATGTTTTGATTGTTACACGCCGAGTGATGAGGGAACAGTGATATAATATGTTCTGATTGTAACACGCCGAGTGATGAGGGAACAGTGATATAATATGTTCTGATTGTTACACGCCGAGTGATGAGTTGATATAATATGTTCTGATTGTAACACGCCGAGTGATGAGTGTGGACAGTGATATAATATGTTCTGATTGTTACACGCCGAGTGATGAGTGTGGACAGTGATATAATATGTTCTGATTGTTACACGCCGAGTGATGAATGAGGGCACTGATATAATATGTTCTGATTGTTACACGCCGAGTGATGAGTGTGGACAGTGATATAATATGTTCTGATAGTAACACGCCGAGTGATGAATGTGGACAGTGATATAATATGTTCTGATTGTTACACGCCGAGTGATGAATGAGGGCACTGATATAATATGTTCTGATTGTAACACGCCGAGTGATGAGTGAGGACAGTGATATAATATGTTCTGATTGTTACACGCCGAGTGATGAGGACAGTGATATAATATGTTCTGATTGTGCCGATGATGAGGGATGATATAATATGTTCTGATTGTTACACGCCGAGTGATGAGTGTGGACAGTGATATAATATGTTCTGATTGTTACACGCCGAGTGATGAGTGTGGACAGTGATATAATATGTTCTGATTGTTACACGCCGAGTGATGAGTGTGGACAGTGATATAATATGTTCTGATTGTTACACGCCGAGTGATGAGTGTGGACAGTGATATAATATGTTCTGATTGTAACACGCCGAGTGATGAGTGTGGACAGTGATATAATATGTTCTGATTGTAACACGCCGAGTGATGAGGGAACAGTGATATATTATGTTCTGATAGTAACACGCCGAGTGATGAGTGTGGACAGTGATATAATATGTTCTGATTGTTACACGCCGAGTGATGAGTGTGGACAGTGATATAATATGTTCTGATTGTTACACGCCGAGTGATGAGAGTGGACAGTGATATAATATGTTCTGATTGTGTGGACACGCACGCCGAGTGATGAGGACAGTGATATAATATGTTCTGATTGTTACACGCCGAGTGATGAGTGTGGACAGTGATATAATATGTTCTGATTGTTACACGCCGAGTGATGAGAGTGGACAGTGATATAATATGTTCTGATTGTTACACGCCGAGTGATGAGTGTGGACAGTGATATAAATGTTCTGATTGTTACACGCCGAGTGATGAGGGAACAGTGATATAATATGTTCTGATTGTTACACGCCGAGTGATGAGGGAACAGTGATATAATATGTTCTGATTGTAACACGCCGAGTGATGAGGGAGGACAATGATATAATATGTTCTGATTGTAACACGCCGAGTGATGAGTGTGGACAGTGATATGACATGTTCTGATTGTTACACGCCGAGTGATGAGTGTTACACGCCGAGTGATGAGTGAGGACAGTGATATAATATGTTCTGATTGTTACACGCCGAGTGATGAGTGAGGACAGTGATATAATATGTTGTGATTGTTACACGCCGAGTGATGAGATGAGTGGACAGTGATATAATATGTTCTGATTGTTACACGCCGAGTGATGAGTGTGGACAGTGATATAATATGTTCTGATTGTTACACGCCGAGTGATGAGTGTGGACAGTGATATAATATGTTCTGATTGTTACACGCCGAGTGATGAGTGTGGACAGTGATATAATATGTTCTGATTGTTACACGCCGAGTGATGAGTGTGGACAGTGATATAATATGTTCTGATTGTTACACGCCGAGTGATGAGTGTGGACAGTGATATAATATGTTCTGATTGTTACACGCCGAGTGATGAGTGTGGACAGTGATATAATATGTTCTGATTGTAACACGCCGAGTGATGAGTGTGGACAGTGATATAATATGTTCTGATTGTAACACGCCGAGTGATGAGTGAGGACAGTGATATAATATGTTCTGATTGTTACACGCCGAGTGATGAGTGAGGACAATGATATAATATGTTCTGATTGTTACACGCCGAGTGATGAGTGTGGACAGTGATATGACATGTTCTGATTGTTACACGCCGAGTGATGAGTGAGGACAGTGATATAATATGTTCTGATTGTTACACGCCGAGTGATGAGAGTGGACAGTGATATAATATGTTCTGATTGTTACACGCCGAGTGATGAGTGTGGACAGTGATATAAATGTTCTGATTGTTACACGCCGAGTGATGAGAGTGGACAGTGATATAATATGTTCTGATTGTTACACGCCGAGTGATGAGTGAGGACAGTGATATAATATGTTCTGATTGTTACACGCCGAGTGATGAGTGTGGACAGTGATATAATATGTTCTGATTGTTACACGCCGAGTGATGAGTGTGGACAGTGATATAATATGTTCTGATTGTTACACGCCGAGTGATGAGGGAACAGTGATATAATATGTTCTGATTGTTACACGCCGAGTGATGAGGGAACAGTGATATAATATGTTCTGATTGTTACACGCCGAGTGATGAGTGAGGACAGTGATATAATATGTTCTGATTGTTACGCGCCGAGTGATGAGTGAGAACAGTGATATAATATGTTCTGATTGTAACACGCCGAGTGATGAGTGTGGACAGTGATATAATATGTTCTGATTGTTACACGCCGAGTGATGAGTGAGGACAGTGATATAATGTGTTCTGATTGTTACACGCCGAGTGATGAATGAGGGCACTGATATAATATGTTCTGATTGTTACACGCCGAGTGATGAGTGTGGACAGTGATATAATATGTTCTGATTGTTACACGCCGAGTGATGAGAGTGGACAGTGATATAATATGTTCTGATTGTTACACGCCGAGTGATGAGTGTGGACAGTGATATAATATGTTCTGATTGTTACACGCCGAGTGATGAGCAGTGATATAATATGTTCTGATTGTTACACGCCGAGTGATGAGTGTGGACAGTGATATAATATGTTCTGATTGTTACACGCCGAGTGATGAGTGTGGACAGTGATATAATATGTTCTGATTGTTACACGCCGAGTGATGAGGGAACAGTGATATAATATGTTCTGATTGTTACACGCCGAGTGATGAGGGAACAGTGATATAATATGTTCTGATTGTAACACGCCGAGTGATGAGGGAACAGTGATATAATATGTTCTGATTGTTACACGCCGAGTGATGAGGGAACAGTGATATAATATGTTATGATTGTGATACACGTTCTGATTGTTTAGATCAGAGTGATGAGTGTGGTCAGTGATATAATATGTTCTGATTGTTACACGCCGAGTGATGAGTGAGGACAGTGATATAATATGTTCTGATTGTAACACGCCGAGTGATGAGTGTGGACAGTGATATAATATGTTCTGATTGTTACACGCCGAGTGATGAGGGAACAGTGATATAATATGTTCTGATTGTTACACGCCGAGTGATGAGGAAACAGTGATATAATATGTTCTGATTGTAACACGCCGAGTGATGAGTGAGGACAGTGATATAATATGTTCTGATAGTAACACGCCGAGTGATGAGAGTGGACAGTGATATAATGTGTTCTGATTGTTACACGCCGAGTGATGAGGGAACAGTGATATAATATGTTCTGATTGTAACACGCCGAGTGATGAGTGAGGACAGTGATATATATAATATGTTCTGATTGTTACACGCCGAGTGATGAGTGTGGACAGTGATATAATATGTTCTGATTGTTACACGCCGAGTGATGAGTGTGGACAGTGATATAAATGTTCTGATTGTTACACGCCGAGTGATGAATGAGGGCACTGATATAATATGTTCTGATTGTTACACGCCGAGTGATGAGTGAGGACAGTGATATAATATGTTCTGATTGTTACACGCCGAGTGATGAGTGTGGACAGTGATATAATATGTTCTGATTGTTACACGCCGAGTGATGAGTGATATAATATGATGATATAATATGTTCTGATTGTTACACGCCGAGTGATGAGTGAGGACAGTGATATAATATGTTCTGATTGTAACACGCCGAGTGATGAGTGTGGACAGTGATATAATATGTTCTGATTGTTACACGCCGAGTGATGAGTGTGGACAGTGATATAATATGTTCTGATTGTTACGCGCCGAGTGATGAGTGTGGACAGTGATATAATATGTTCTGATTGTTACACGCCGAGTGATGAGTGTGGACAGTGATATGACATGTTCTGATTGTTACACGCCGAGTGATGAGTGTGGACAGTGATATGACATGTTCTGATTGTTACACGCCGAGTGATTAGTGTGGACAGTGATATAATATGTTCTGATTGTTACACGCCGAGTGATGAGGGAACAGTGATATAATATGTTCTGATTGTTACACGCCGAGTGATGAGTGTGGACAGTGATATAATATGTTCTGATTGTAACACGCCGAGTGATGAGTGTGGACAGTGATATAATATGTTCTGATTGTTACACGCCGAGTGATGAGGGAACAGTGATATAATATGTTCTGATTGTTACACGCCGAGTGATGAGTGTGATATAATATGACAGTGATATAATATGTTCTGATTGTTACACGCCGAGTGATGAGTGAACAGTGATATGATATTTTCTTATTGTAACACGCCGAGTGATGAGTGTGGACAGTGATATAATATGTTCTGATTGTTACACGCCGAGTGATGAGTGAGGACAGTGATATAATATGTTCTGATTGTTACACGCCGAGTGATGAGTGAGGACAGTGATATAATATGTTCTGATTGTAACACGCCGAGTGATGAGTGAGGACAGTGATATAATATGTTCTGATTGTAACACGCCGAGTGATGAGTGTGGACAGTGATATAATATGTTCTGATTGTTACACGCCGAGTGATGAGTGTGGACAGTGATATAATATGTTCTGATTGTTACGCGCCGAGTGATGAGTGTGGACAGTGATATAATATGTTCTGATTGTTATAATATGTTCTGATTGTTACACGCCGAGTGATGAGTGTGGACAGTGATATAATATGTTCTGATTGTAACACGCCGAGTGATGAGTGAGGACAGTGATATAATATGTTCTGATTGTAACACGCCGAGTGATGAGTGAACAGTGATATAATATGACAGTGATATAATATGTTCTGATTGTTACACGCCGAGTGATGATTGTGGACAGTGATATAATATGTTCTGATTGTTACACGCCGAGTGATGAGTGTGGACAGTGATATAATATGTTCTGATTGTTACACGCCGAGTGATGAGGGAACAGTGATATAATATGTTCTGATTGTTACACGCCGAGTGATGAGTGTGGACAGTGATATAATATGTTCTGATTGTTACACGCCGAGTGATGAGTGAGGACAATGATATAATATGTTCTGATTGTAACACGCCGAGTGATGAGTGTGGACAGTGATATGACATGTTCTGATTGTTACACGCCGAGTGATGAGTGAGGACAGTGATATAATATGTTCTGATTGTAACACGCCGAGTGATAAGTGAGGACAATGATATAATATGTTCTGATTGTTACACGCCGAGTGATGAGGGAACAGTGATATAATATGTTCTGATTGTTACACGCCGAGTGATGAGTGAGGACAGTGATATAATATGTTCTGATTGTTACACGCCGAGTGATGAGTGTGGACAGTGATATAATATGTTCTGATTGTAACACGCCGAGTGATGAGTGAGGACAGTGATATAATATGTTCTGATTGTTACACGCCGAGTGATGAGTGAGGACAGTGATATAATATGTTCTGATTGTAACACGCCGAGTGATGAGTGTGGACAGTGATATAATATGTTCTGATTGTAACACGCCGAGTGATGAGGGAACAGTGATATAATATGTTCTGATTGTAACACGCCGAGTGATGAGGGAACAGTGATATAATATGTTCTGATTGTTACACGCCGAGTGATGAGTGAGGACAGTGATATAATATGTTCTGATTGTTACACGCCGAGTGATGAGGGAACAGTGATATAATATGTTCTGATTGTAACACGCCGAGTGATGAGTGTGGACAGTGATATAATATGTTCTGATTGTAACACGCCGAGTGATGAGGGAACAGTGATGTAATATGTTCTGATTGTTACACGCCGAGTGATGAGGGAACAGTGATATAATATGTTCTGATTGTTACACGCCGAGTGATGAGTGAGGACAGTGATATAATATGTTCTGATTGTTACACGCCGAGTGATGAGTGTGGACAGTGATATGACATGTTCTGATTGTTACACGCCGAGTGATGAGTGTGGACAGTGATATAATATGTTCTGATTGTTACACGCCGAGTGATGAGGGAACAGTGATATAATATGTTCTGATTGTTACACGCCGAGTGATGAGTGTGGACAGTGATATAATATGTTCTGATTGTTACACGCCGAGTGATGAGTGAGGACAGTGATATAATATGTTCTGATTGTTACACGCCGAGTGATGAGTGAGAACAGTGATATAATATGTTCTGATTGTTACACGCCGAGTGATGAGTGTGGACAGTGATTTAATATGTTCTGATTGTTACACGCCGAGTGATGAGTGTGGACAGTGATATAATATGTTCTGATTGTTACACGCCGAGTGATGAGTGAGGACAGTGATATAATATGTTCTGATTGTAACACGCCGAGTGATGAGTGTGGACAGTGATATAATATGTTCTGATTGTTACACGCCGAGTGATGAGTGTGGACAGTGATATAATATGTTCTGATTGTTACACGCCGAGTGATGAGTGTGGACAGTGATATAATATGTTCTGATTGTTACACGCCGAGTGATGAGTGAGGACAGTGATATAATATGTTCTGATTGTTACACGCCGAGTGATGAGTGAGGACAGTGATATAATATGTTCTGATTGTAACACGCCGAGTGATGAGGGAACAGTGATATAATATGTTCTGATTGTTACGCGCCGAGTGATGAGTGTGGACAGTGATATAATATGTTCTGATTGTTACACGCCGAGTGATGACGCCGAGTGATGAGTGTGGACAGTGATATAATATGTTCTGATTGTAACACGCCGAGTGATGAGTGTGGACAGTGATATAATATGTTCTGATTGTAACACGCCGAGTGATGAGGGAACAGTGATGTAATATGTTCTGATTGTTACACGCCGAGTGATGAGGGAACAGTGATATAATATGTTCTGATTGTTACACGCCGAGTGATGAATGAGGGCACTGATATAATATGTTCTGATTGTAACACGCCGAGTGATGAGGGAACAGTGATATAATATGTTCTGATTGTAACACGCCGAGTGATGAGTGTGGACAGTGATATAATATGTTCTGATTGTTACACGCCGAGTGATGAGGGAACAGTGATATAATATGTTCTGATTGTTACACGCCGAGTGATGAGTGAGGACAGTGATATAATATGTTCTGATTGTTACACGCCGAGTGATGAGTGAGGACAGTGATATAATATGTTCTGATTGTTACACGCCGAGTGATGAGTGTGGACAGTGATATAATATGTTCTGATTGTTACACGCCGAGTGATGAGTGTGGACAGTGATATAATATGTTCTGATTGTTACACGCCGAGTGATGAGTGTGGACAGTGATATAATATGTTCTGATTGTAACACGCCGAGTGATGAGGGAACAGTGATATAATATGTTCTGATTGTTACACGCCGAGTGATGAGTGTGGACAGTGATATAATATGTTCTGATTGTTACACGCCGAGTGATGAGAGAGGAAAGTCAAAGATGTTATGAGAGTTACACGCCGAGTGATGAGGGAACAGTGATATAATATGTTCTGATTGTTACACGCCGAGTGATGAGTGTGGACAGTGATATGACATGTTCTGATTGTTACACGCCGAGTGATGAGTGAGGACAATGATAAAATATGTTCTGATTGTTCTGATTGTTACACGCCGAGTGATGAGTGAGGACAGTGATATAATATGTTCTGATTGTTACACGCCGAGTGATGAGTGTGGACAGTGATATAATATGTTCTGATTGTAACACGCCGAGTGATGAGTGAGGACAGTGATATAATATGTTCTGATTGTTACACGCCGAGTGATGAGTGAGGACAGTGATATAATATGTTCTGATTGTAACACGCCGAGTGATGAGGGAACAGTGATATAATGTGTTCTGATTGTTACACGCCGAGTGATGAGTGAGGACAGTGATAGAATATGTTTTGATTGTAACACGCCGAGTGATGAGGGAACAGTGATATAATATGTTCTGATTGTTACACGCCGAGTGATGAGTGTGGACAGTGATATAATATGTTCTGATTGTAACACGCCGAGTGATGAGTGTTCTGATTGAACAGTGATATAATATGTTCTGATTGTTACACGCCGAGTGATGAGTGTGGACAGTGATATAATATGTTCTGATTGTAACACGCCGAGTGATGAGGGAACAGTGATATAATATGTTCTGATTGTTACGCGCCGAGTGATGAGTGTGGACAGTGATATAATATGTTCTGATTGTTACGCGCCGAGTGATGAGTGTGGACAGTGATATAATATGTTCTGATTGTAACACGCCGAGTGATGAGGGAACAGTCACACACACACACACACACACACACACACACACCCTTCCACACCCACACCCCCACAGACACACACCAAAACACCCACCCACCCATCCACACCCATCCACACACATACACACACACACACACACACACTCTCTCTCTCTCTCTCTCTCTCTCTCTCTCTCTCTCTCTCACACACACACACCCTCACACACGCGCACACACACATAAACACACACACACACACTCACACACCCTCACACACACACAAATAAACAACACAACAAACACACACAAAACACACACACCACCCATCCACACACACACAGACACATAAATCTACACACTCTCTCTCTCTCTCTCTCTCTCTCTCTCTCTCTCTCTCTCTCTCTCTCTCTCTCTCTCTCTCTCTCTCTCTCTCTCTCTCTCTCTCTCTCTCTCTCTCTCTCACACACACACACACACACACACACACACATTCTCTCTCTCTCTCTCTCTCTCTCTCTCTCTCTCTCTTAGACTTGCTTATCAAAAATAGTCAACTATAGACCAACCCTTCCGTTTTGAAGCATGGATTGTGATATGAATACTTAAAAATGCAGCGAAATGATTTAATTTTGAAATGTTTTACAGCAGTAAATATATTTGTTCCATTTTACTGTTCTTACTTAAAATTGAAACTAGCTAAGTCTTTCTTTTGCCTGAAGGAATGTGTCAAAATATCAATAAAAAACAAAAACAAAACAAAAAAACAAAAAACAAAACAAGATGTTTACACCAAGACCTAAACTGTGCTACTGGCATTCTTGAACACTCTTGATTGAATTTCAGGGATCGCTGTCCTTCCTCCGTATCGTCCTTTAATATCGGTGTACGATATTATTCTATTACACTTTATCTATCGAGTTCACCTTTCCAGATATAACTTCGCTGCTGGGGGTTTCATCTTGCGTCTTAATAAAACTCTTTGAAATTAGAGAAAAGCAGGTTAAATTTTATGGACGAGTCTATGAATGCCATCTTTTTGAGAAAAAAAGAAATTCGTATTATATGTATAATTAATCATGTCGCTTTACAACACACAGTTCGTGATTTGTATACATTTAATTGATAGCAGCAATTAGGTATAATAACAGGAAGCGAACACATATCATTTTTCATATCACATAGGGGAATGGTGTATTTCTCGATTTGGTCATAGTGATGACCTTGTATCTTCCTAAACGGTTAGGAAGCAGGTCGTCAATTGTTATATCATACTTTGAAGTTTATATATAACCATTATAAGTACTATCAAATCAGTACTGGTCTTACGTAAGTAGATTTTTTAAGTAGATTTTGAAGAACTTCAAACAGCTTTTAACCAATATTCAACATATTTTTTGGGGGAAAAAATCATTTTTTCTATAGGCACTTTTAATTTCCCACTCTGTACACAATGCCCAAATCTAAACTGAAGGAAAGCCGAATCAAAGAAATAAATGGAGGGCGAAATCAAAAATATTCCTGGTTGACAATCTCAGTTTGGTGAAAAGATCTTCCAACTAAGTTCTTTCTTGAAGCAAAAAATATAGTGATGATTCTTTCCTTCCAGAATTGAACCTTCTCTGGGGCAATAATAAGTTTACTTTTTTGGGTATTGAATTTTCGGTCAACCTAAGTGTGATTCCTAGAATGAAGTATGACAAAAAAATAGTTAAAGTGAAAGCAATTATTAACATGTGGCAAAGACGGAATCTTAGTCCTATTGGTATAATTAACATAATTAAGTCACTTCTAATTTCCCAGTTCAATTATTTATTTATAACTCTTCCTAATCCTCCCGACAAAGTTCTTGTCAAATTAAATTCATTACTGTTCGAATTCCTCTGGAATGGTAAATGTCTTAGAATTAAAAAGGATGTGATAATTCAAAGCCACATAGATGGGGGTGGGGGTGGCGGCTAACAATGATAGAGGTAGGAGCTTTTATGGATTCTCTTAAATTAGGATGGATTAGAAGAATCACTCAGTCATCAGGAAAATGGAAAGTTCTATTGAATTCTATTGTAAAGGTGAAAAAATTGTTTCATTGCGGAAAGGAAAAGTGAGCATGAGTCAATCAAAAAACCCCTTTATGGTACAATAATGACATTCAAGTGGGCAATAGATATATCTTCTATCCAGTGTGGTTTGATGCTGGTTTATATACCATCAATGACCTAATTAAAAATTCTGATCATTTGATATTTTTCTCCTTTGTTGAGTTTCTTCATAAATTTTCTATCAATACCAACTATTTACAGTATCGTGGCTTGATTACAGCCGTCAAGTGTTTCTTGAGAAAACATAACTTCCATCCATTAGGACTATTTCAGCCTTTTGTACTACTTCTATATGACATTTTGTATAAAAGTAAAACCAGTACCAACCCCTACTGGTATTCGGAAATGGAGTGATGAGTTTGACTTTGATGATCAGAAGTTGAAAAACAAATTAATAATTCCGTTTACTATTACAAAAAGTTCTAAGCTACAGCGGTTTCAAGTAAGGATTATACATCCCATCCTGGTTACGAACTCCTTTCTTTTCAATATTAATCTAATTCCAAGCCCTTTATATACACTGTGTAATATGGAAAGAGAAACAATCGTTACATATTATGTTTATAAGTCAAGATGTCTACAAAAATATCTTAATTTAAATGTTCTTATAAATAAGATTAAGGATCATTTCCATGTTCAAATATACAACATTTCTGTCAAAAACACTACTATGAAAACAAAATTTGAGAATAATTGGTAAAAATGGAAGCCTATTTTAGAACTATAGTATATATGCTAACAAGTCTGACCATGGCCTTGACTTTACCAAACTGACTTTAAATTTATCTAATTTCTAATTTCCACAAAATTAGTGCTATTTTTATTTAATAATTATTATAACCCCACCTCTCTCTCTCTCTCCTACCGTTCCGCACCCCCCCCCCCTCCCTCCCTCAGTCTCTCTTTAGGATGTACAATGGTTATATATATATATATAATAAAACAAACTAACAGTATCGATGGTGTGGGGCCTGACGAGCAATAAGCACACAGTCTCGATTCCGAAGGACAGCGACGACTGACAGTAAAGCCTACATTGACCTTCATGCCTGAACCATGTTATACTACCATAATTCTTTCTCACATAAACATAAATAATTTTTCAGAGTCGCAAGTTAACAATTACTTAGATTAACATGTATGATAATGTTTACGACACGTTTGAGGAAACTTTCAAGTTTGAATGAAAGATATATTGCTATCGCCAGAAAACTGACTCCCAGGTGAACGACGACGCATTCGGGTTGGGGAACCTCTCCGAGAGGCTGCTCGCTGGATGTCTTCTTCAACTTCAACAGGAACTACAGAAGGTAATTTTACAACTTTGCGGACAAGGAATATAAACTGCCATATCAAGATCACCTATAACAATAGAAAAAAGTAATATCAGTGATTATTTGTAACAAGAGAGAATCCCTTTGTGGAGTATAACATTGTGTATCATATGGATTACTGAGTGCTTTATGAGACAAAACGTTCACACAAGCGTATGGTATCGGAAAACTTCATAAACGTTCACAAAAACCGTTAGGTTTCTATTTAAACAGACAAACAAAAGATAAGAAATACAAAATAAAAAAAAATAAAAGTAAAGCAGATGTCGCCTTCTTGTATTGAGTGTTGTTATTTGTTATGGTAATGTCTATACACATGCATGGTGTTCGGTTACATCATAATGTCGACTAGACTGTTAATCATCTACATAAAAAAATCAACGTATGATCAGTCTAAAGAGTTGTAATCACAGAGTATAGATATGATATTAAATAGGTTTGTGACTATTTCACTCACAGATACTCATAAAACAACATACTCACCATAAGTACCAGGTGAAATACATTGAAACCGATGAACGCACCAGAGAGATCGTACAGCTTAGACACTGCTCCATTACAAAACTACAGACCAGAAATATAATACCATCTGAGACGGACTTTCAGAACAAAGATAATAAATAAAAATGAACCAAAAAAAGCAGTAACAAATCTATAAACTCTTTTAAGTTTATCTGTTAAACGAATCATCTCGATTTGGAGTATCACATATGTTATAGTGCTCCCTATGATTTCATGCTTAAGGAATGATTGCACAACGCCAGACTTACCTCTGATTGATTTATAGTACGTGTGTTGCAATTATACGCCTGAAAGAAATGGATAAAATAATGGATTAGCCAAGAAAATTCTCCGACAATTCATCATGGATTCTGAACCACAGAAAAAATCAGATCGATATTTCTGTATAAGAATTAAAAGGTGTTCGGAACTGTCATACAAATGATCTTTCTGACGTAAAGCAAATGCCTCGGAGAAACAGTGGAATTATTCTCAACCAATTAATTTTCGATATAGAACGAGGAAGCAATTTCAAGGGAAAGCACTACGAGAAAATGATGATGTCAGTGAAAAGACTGCTTACACGCTTTGGTTTCGCAAAAAGTGTAATATTATCTATTTCGGACCTCATTATAGGTAAAACAATGACCATGTATAACTTGATTTAGTTGACCTCTTAAGTAAATATTTCTATATTTTCGATTATAATATTTACGCACTTTACGAATAAAAAAAAACGCCATTCATTATTTGAAGTCTTCTTCCGGACTGTCGGTGTTCTATATTTTTCCTTACCAGATCCAGCAATACCCCGGCGAGACCTGTTATGGTGATATCTACCATAAATACCAGTACAAGCATGCCAGACGCCTGCAGGCCAAAACAAACAGTCATCGTTAATCTTCAATTTTTACAAAACGCTTTTACTGTGAGACGATTTGGTTTATAATTTCCCTAAAAAAAGAACGGAAACCATAACAAAATGAAACTCTCAGAAAATTCTTTCATTATTTCATGTCGGGACGACTACTTTGTGATTGGCCATTAGATAGTTTTATGTTAAAAAATCCAGTTAAATAAAAAAAATAGAATGAAATATGTACTTACCACATATAAAAAGATCTTATTCTGCCCGATAGCTGCAATTATTGAAATTATGTGAATGATGACGTATATCCAATCCCAAACGAGAGCTGTGATGACAAGCTCCTTTAACAGATTACCGTAGGTGTAGGTCCCTCCACGTTCTGTATCCTTCAGTTGGTTAAAGAACTTGCCCTTTATGTAGCCTGGTGTCATCCACTGAACCATGACTACTATCCATATAGATATCTCCCAGATCTGCCACATCAACTTATCATTAGTTGGTTCTTGTTCACGAATTATCATGTAAGAAAATATTGTGATGTTTTTTTTTATTATTCACTAACTGTCTGTAAAGGATTTTTTTAAGATGAGTGGGAAACCGTGAATAAGATGTGTTTTACTCTTATAATTAACTCAAGATATTAAACTTACCATAAGAAAAACAGAAAGTATAACAAATCCAATAAGATCGGTGTCGCTTTGTCCAGATATTTTGAAATATCTACAATAAAACATTGAGAACGAGGTACTACTTACAGAAATTACTAAAAGAAACTTTACTTATGGTAAATAAGAGCTGTTTTATTGAGTAGAATGGAGCATGTAGCCGCTCGTATTGATAGTCAGCTTAAGGAAGTTTTAACTCAATTTGAAGTATGGTCATCAGCTTCATACCATAGACAAGAGGCGGGCATACCATAGACTACAGGTGGGCATACCATAGACTACAGGTGGGCATACCATAGACTACAGGTAATCAAAACCATTTAATTGTGCTAAATTCGTATATTAGAATTACATATTCGCAATAATTGAATATCTTTCAATAATGCTTCTCTGAACTTACAAACGTTGAAAGAGTTCTACTTTCAATTCTCAAAAAAGACATACTTATTAAACTTTGTTCCTAGGAAGCATATACTTCTAAGAAATACCGTTATATGGTCATATCTCTATGTGACACCAATGTAGAATTGATAGCGTCACAAATTTATCTCTATGAAATACAGTGGACTGTCTAAACAGGACTCTGTGCATGCAATCCAGATATCTGCCTAATCTGGTCAAATAATTCCCATTTCCAACAACATTATATATTTTTTATATTCAATGTTCAAAGATATAAAAGAAAATAGTTTATTGATGGTACCTGTGACGAAAGAATCCCTGCCATAACGTCGAGAATATTCCAGCAGAATTAGTTTTGTTCAAGCTGGTCTCTATGTGCTTATGTATTCGATCCTTTATAAAAATGAGTGAAACCTGCAAAGCAATCAAAACCTATCGCCTTGAGGATGTTTTCATGATATGTAACAAAACTGTAACACAGAACAAAGCGACGAATTATATTTATTTGTTTAAACATAAATAACATAAATATGTACCAGTATATTCGATATATTTTTTATATAATAATCTAGAATCAACTTACCACAGTGACTTATTTTGAACACGTGACCTCATAATTCTTTATTACATCGTAACATACCACAACTCACCTGTATGGTTATATTGACGCAAAGGTAAGCCAGGGTTAGTCGATACACCACTGGGTAAATATTGCGATTGGATAACTGCAAATTAAATTAAAATTTACATGCATATTTAAAACAAAATTATTTCTACCAGTGTTTAACAATGTTAACAGAAGTTGAAACCAAACAATACACATGTTTTTTTCCATATACCATTACACATACAGAAATATATGCACAAATGCCTCTTGATATGAAAACGTTTGTTCAAGAATTCACATAATACGCTTATGTTACACTAAAGAGAGAAGAAAATTTAAACGGACTAAGTATATGTGTGAAATAAGTAAAGATTGCTATGACAATAAGTGAAATGCAAAATAAGGACATGTCAGATTCCCATACAACTTACCCTTATTTTATTCAATTGTTGCGCGCAGAAACATAATATTACGATATCAATGATAAGAAGGCATCCCTCTGGTAACAAAGTCTACAAAAAGAACCCAACATGTTTAATAATAAAATGCAGACAAAAAAAACAAAACAAAACAAAAAATCAGTAATACTTATGTTTGAAATAATCTACACAAAATGCATAATTATATATCTATTTGTTCAGATCTATGTCACGCGCCTGAGAGATGAGTTGTTACTGATACCTGTCTGACATCTATAATCGATAGTAATCTTTTCATATGATGTCCATATTTGCTATAAATTATGTAATAGTCAATGTATCGATTGTTTGGCGACCGAGTGGTGCATGGTAAATCATTCGCCTTTTAATCTAAGCGACATGCGCAGATTTCTATTCCTCGAAGTGAACGATTAATCTTTTTATATGACCACCACCTGTATATCTGTTATCAATTTTTATGGTCGTAAAATCTTGTGAGCTACGTACCCAACGTAAGCCGATGTTCGATTTGCGCAAGCACCAGCGGATACTTAGGACGTTAAGGATAACAGATAGTGGTATTACGACAAGTATTGTGATACTCGTCCCACGTGTTATATCTCCAAGATCTAGAGGTCCTATGTAAAGGTGCTCCAGTTGGGTGTCACCATAGATGACGTATATCAGGACAGCAATCCAGGAGGCAAGCTGTATAACCTAATGACGACAAATTATATTAGATTGTTCGATTTCTCAAAGTTTTTAAAAGATAGATAAATTTTGCTACCTGAATTAGTGAATTCCATGCAAAGGATAAAGTTTTTAACAAGTATCTAAACAGAATCTCATTACTCAACCTGTAAGGAAAGCTCTTCACCACACTATACAATGTAGCTGTGTGATTCCGATTATAGTTGTACAAATATTTTTCAATGATAAAAAAAATCAAAAGGATTGCAGGAAAAATGTTCACAAAGAAAATACAAAATTATATAGTAATGAAGTCACCTGCCACACCCTATAGTTTCCTAATTCTATGTAATTTCATTATTATATACGGAATATCACACTTTACACGAGGAAATCTGACAGTTCAGAATCTACAGAATCAGAAGACATGTGATAATGAATGAAACAAAACAGAAACTAAAAATGCATAGAATAGATTTCGTAGAAATTTAATAACTCGATTAGATGGAATTCTGATAACATGTTATTTGGTACGGAGGTTAAGACTTGTGTGTTATTTTATTTCGCGTTTAAGTAAATAGACGACCTGATTATATGATAACATACTGAAAATTTATTTATCAAAACCTTATTGTTTCAAAAAGGTTTAATTAACATGGAAGAAAAAAAAACATCCTTATCCTTCTTTCTCCTCTCTTTCACGAATGCTAACAGTTATATACTGATGCTCCTCAACTAACACTGTCTCACCGTATACAGCAATTAAAAACCATCCCTGATTTACACAAATAAGTCCAGAAAAATAACCCACGAACAATTCAACAAATCGATATCTAGTTGAGAGGTATCCATTTTGATAAATCTCTTTCTGATGTTTGTATAATTGAACCATTGAACTGGAAGGACGATCAGTCCAGCAACAATAAATCATCTTGATGTAATTCTTTATAACTCACCACCTCACAACACCAGGAATATGATCAGATTTCGCTCTGCTATTGTAAAGAGTTATTCACTTCCTGTCAACATGATCAATTGCACTACGGTAATTACAACAAGCTGGACTTTAATGATACCGTTAAATATTTTTTCTTTTACTTTTTTTTTCAACGAAAACCTTCAATATCCCCAATTCTGCCCCTGGTCCAGAGGGAGACATCGAATGCATGTAATTTTATTTTAAATATAACTGGCCTCTACTGAGTTGCAGACATACTTTTATGTTTAACTTTGAGTTAGAGGAGGTACATATTTATAGACATATGAACGGACGATGGACGTATGATAGAAACCATACCATTAGCTTTCCGTTTCAACCAAAAGGAATTATGAAAGATTGAAATCAATTAACAAGAAGCTACTCATCCAACCACTTTGTTTTTTCGTTGAGCTGAGCCATGTACTTAAACGAAGCAAATATTTCAAACAGTGATGAAACATGTTCAGAATTTAAAACTATTTGCGGTTTTATTTTTTCCAGTGGCACAGTTTCTTTTAAAGTGGTTTGTACCAAATCCCTACCTATATCGGTACTTACAACACTAAATGTACCGTCTTAAACCATTCCAGTTATCCCTCTTCACTTTTCAGTACATTTTTCTGCTTAAATACTCACTGATAGTATAATATTTCCATAAACATAGAGAGCCGTCAACACAGTGAAGTTTGGCATTTTGTCATTGTTGATAATTCTGGAAAATGGAAATATTTCTTGTAGTATTTAAAATGTTCAATAAATAGAAATTACATTCGTATTCTCAATTTCTGTCTTTTTCAACAAACGATGGCAACTCACGAATATCAACAAAGAGAATATTCTTTAAAATGAACTTACAAAGTAGAAAGAATACACACCGGTTATTTACAAATGTATTGGACAAAAGTCCCCTGCTTTGACCTGGAGATACTCTGGTTTTATATCCTCTGTCCAGAGCGACCACCAACAATATCTGTAAAGAAACCAGCCTGATGTACGCAAATATGTATGCGTGTTTTACGTCTAAATCTGGAAATAGGTTTTGTCTAAGCCGTACAAAAACAACAAAGAAACAATCGGCATATGAACAGAATCTTCTTTTAAGCAAAAATTCGATGAAACGATGGCACAATAGTTCAAGGAGAATAAGACAACTGGCATACTAACGAGCACTAAAGAGCTACAGCGTTATATTGCACAAATAAATAGAATGAGGTCATAATGACCTTAAAACCCTCTCCATAATCTTCATAAACATGCATCTCGTGAAAAATCGTGATATTTGGAACAGTTCCAGCGCTATATGTTCCGTCGCCGTTTTTTTTTATAGGTCGATGAACGTCAGAACTCCGGACTTAGAAAAAAGTAGACGACCCGCGCCTGGGTCGGCATTTAAATGATAATTGTGGAAAGAAATAGTCATTTTCACATGTTTATCGCACATGGATCGAAACTGGCAATGGTAAATTAAAACAAAAAAGGCCAGAAAGAACACACGATAAAGGGTAGTTGTTTGTCTTCCCCTCCCTAATTTAGCGTTATTCCGTTTTTAGACCTCCCTGTTTGTTTGATCTTTAAATTTCTCTCTTTTTAGTTTTTAGTTTTACTTTCTTTATCTATCTTTGCGCTTTTCCATTGTTTCTCTTGGATGGAGAATATGCGCCGCCATGAAGGCGAAAACACTAATTGCAATATCTTATCTACTATTTTTACCTCAAACAGGACCATGAAGACACCAAACACCACAGCTGTCGTGTCATAGTAGTGAATCCTGTCATCCAGAACAGTGGTACAAGCCTTTGAAAGTAAAGAAGGGGTGGAGAAGACAGGTAGACATGGAATTGTTCTGGGTTTCTTTATATTCTCTTTGAATGTATTGAAGAACATTTTGTGATATTTTTTTTTCAATATTAATTAAAGAATGCTGGTTTAGCCAACGTAATTGTTTGATATTGAATCTCTTAACCTAATCGGATCATAAACAACATTTTAAGACTTATTCATATCATTATACGCAATCATAAAACTAATCAAAACAACACACGCTTCCATTATAGTTAAAATCGTTGAGAGTACAACTACCTTTCTATAAGTGCTACTACTGAAACAATTCGTTTTCACCGTTGTGTTCATGGGCCAGCGAATACTGATATTGCAGTCCCTACATGTCCAAGGAAAATCCGCAAGTATCAGTTGACCACTGTTATTGAGGCTTGAAAATTTTGAGCTTTCATTTAAGCAACATGTTCCCTGAAATAGAATTTTAGCTCAATTTATCGATTTGTTTAGGACAGATATTCTAAGACAGGCTACAAAAATAATTAACAGTATTCTAACTATTCTAACTATTAATCAAGTCAAACAGTACAAATGCAGAACTCTCTTTGTATATATAATAGACCTTATAGTTGATTAATTTACTTCATTGATTATTAAATTTCATATACTGTACTCTCTAGGCATAAGTAAATGGACAGCACAGATGCTTAATTTGATAATTAAAGTTAATATTCTATACTCTATAAGCATGAGTTTAATGCACTACACAGACGGTTATTTTACATTACTGATAATTAAAGCTAATATACTTAACTCTCTAGGCATGAGTAAATGGATCTCACAGGTCATAAGTTTACCTTGTTGAAATCGAGTTGAAGGGCGATGTTTGTTTATTTGTTACCTAACTGTTACAATTTTGAAAAATAGAATAGGCACGTGTTTGAGACTTACTTATCCTATAACTTCAACCTACAAATGTACTGAGGTCATTTTCTCCCAGCGATGCAACTTACTACTGCGAGCCGCATCATCTATAGAATACAGTACTTTACAGAGTAAATGTGATATGATAATATACATAGTTTAATCTCTATATACAATTTAATGGGCCTCACAGAGTATAATTATACCGTTTTAATCACATCTGTAAACTACTTGCCAGTCGAAATAAAGTGTTAAAACCCAAGTTCCTCTTTTCCATATATGTCTCCGTGTGTGGTTTATCTGTTTTATAGTTATCATGGAATGAAACATTTAAAGCATCTTCTAGATCACTGTCAAGCTGTAATTAAGAAAAAAGTATAGGCTGATTGTCTCTACACTGCATCCGAAAGGTCCAAGGTAAGACTTGAACAACAAATTCAATTGGGTACCTCATTAAAATGGCCTTACAACACAAGAGACTCATCAAAATTTTCATATAGACACAATATTCACGAACGCTTGATAAATGTTTCTATCAATTCAATTAATTTTCAGATTTGTTGAAAGAAAACAAAACTTTTAACTCATTTATATCTGATGTAAGCACTTCTTCTGTGTCAGTTTAATACATCGTCACAGAATATACATCTCTCTGCAATCTGGTGAACGCGACAAAATATCAAGGGGATATAACAATGGATTTTATTATATACAATGTATATAAAATAACGTGAAATCTGGAGCTTGTTTATAGGTATTAACGTTGATGTTTATGTATACATAAAAAAATCGTGCACTTGCTTAATTCGTGAAACATTCAAAAGACACATACCGACAACCGCATCGGTATCCACACCATGATGGCGACACATTTAAAAAGACTAGACGGTATCAGTAGAACGATGGCCTGCAACAAAGGTGAGAGATATATACTATTCATGAAACTTTATTTACTATCATCAATTTCTTTCAGAGCATGTACGTTACTTCCCATATAAGGCAGTGTTTAAACTGGAGTTCATTTGGTCCATATTCAGAAATCAATTATTATGCCCGCACTTACGCTTCTGGCTAATTTCCTACTCTTATAAAGGTTTAAAATATTACAATTAAAATTTATTGCATTAATTAAACAGACAGTAATGACCCTGTCGTACATTGAATACCATATGACGCTTGTTGTGTATCTTTTTTAGCTTCCCTTTCCACGCATCACTGATTGATTATATCTGGTACAAGTCTAACAGTGAGAAACAGTGGCTTGGCACATGTACCTGCTGTGTGACGTTAGTTAAGCTCATGTAACTACCTGGTGACGTCAGTTGTTAAACTCTTGTAGTTACCTTATGACGTCAGTTGTTAAAATCCTGTAAATGCCTAGTGACGTCAGTTGTTAAATTCTGTAGCTACCTAGTGACGTCAGTTGTTAAAATACTGTAGCTACCTAGTGACGTCAGTTATAAAGCTCCTGTAGCTACCTAGTGAAGTCAGTTGTTAAAATTCTGTAGCTACCTAGTGACGTCAGTTGTTAAAATACTGTAGCTACCTAGTGACGTCAGTTATAAAGCTCCTGTAGCTACCTAGTGACGTCAGTTGTTAGTCTCCTGAAGCTACTTAATGACGTCAGTTGTTAAAATCCTGTAGCTACCTAGTGACGTCAGTTGTTAATCTCCTGAAGCCACTTAGTGACGTCAGTTGTTAAAATTCTGTAGCTACCTAGTGACGTCAGTTATAAAGCTCCTGTAGCTACCTAGTGACGTCAGTTGTTAAAATCCTGTAGCTACCTAGTGACGTCAGTTGTTAAAATCCTGTAGCTACCTAGTGACGTCAGTTGTTAAAATCCTGTAGCTACCTAGTGACGTCAGTTGTTAAGCTCCTGAAGCTACTTATTTACTTACCACTTTAAGTTTGTGTACAGCAAACGTAACTTCTAAATCACCCTGTTTATGTACACCTTGTACCTAACATTTGACGTTTAAGTATGCATTTAGCTCATGTACTTCCAAAGTACTTAAGTTTCGCTAACTGTATAAATTGTACATGTTACTTGGCGTCGGCTGAACAGCTTATGATAAACCAGGTGACATCGACAATGTACCTTATAATATATCATGTGATGTTCGATATGTAAGTTTTGTACCTACATCAAACTTTCCTGTACTAAACACTTGGCTCTACATGCGTTACATCTACCATGCTTACCACATAGTACATCGCTGTCACTCCTGCTGCCACAGACACGATACCTATGCCGAAGATAATGAAAGACAATGTTCCCCAGCTTATCATGATGTCAGACATTGTAGTAACCAGATACATCACATCCCATCCTGAGATAAATATATCTTCAAATAAGGGTTGGATGTCTTTGTGTCCGAATATATCATCGAAACGGAGACATATGCCGGGAAGTAACATACCTAAAGAACATATCTGTAGAGAAAGAGAAAAGCAACCTTCTGTAAAACATTTGGAGGGCAACTGCCACTTCTGTCGGGTCTAAGACTTAATTACTTTGAGGTGGCTAATCTCAATACTATTGTACACGTTCTATCGATGGTTTATATCACAGCTTCGCGTTTTCCAGCTAGAACTTTGGTGCATTGTCCTGAATTAACCTTAAACTTAATTGAAACGTTTGTAAAAGAATGTATTGTCGGTTCATGTTTGCTAAGAAACATACATTCTTTCAATGTCAAATGATATCCATTACAATGCGTATTTCTCTTTGTGTATGAAAAATGGGTCCCATGGACCTCTAAATTGTCACCATTTGCACGGAATATACCCGACGTATTGAATATTGTTCTTTAAAACAGAGAGATATACAGAAATTAATTATATGACTAATGCTACAAAAACATACCACACCAAGTCCCGTGAACGCTATTGAACCAAGCAGCCACGTGCGCTTTGTCCTTTAGAAGATAAATAGAATATACCGGCTAATTAATTCTAAACGATAGACAGGCTTAATTTTAATTCTGTATTTGTTTAAAGAGGATTGCAAACAGCCTGGGACTACTAGTTGCTCTCCTCGACATGAAACACATTACATAGTACAATACAAGAAAACATATTCGAAACTGACAAAACTTACTTACATTTACTCACTCTTTTCATTCATTAAATTGATACTCGCACACTCATCCACGCACACAGCACACACCTGCTCGCACACCAGAGAGAGAGAGAGAGAGAGAGAGAGAGAGAGAGAGAGAGAGAGAGAGAGAGAGAGAGAGAGAGAGAGAGAGAGAGATGATTAGAATCGGTTTGAATTGATTATGAAATCGAAAACTTGATCAAATATAACTTTGTTTGATTGACAGTCTAAAGTTTCACATCCATGTTGAAGATAAATAGAATATACCGGCTAATTAATTCTAAACGATAGACAGGCTTGATATCAACTAAATAAAACGTGATTAAATTATTGACAATGCCTCCAAAATCGAGTCTTTTAACACTATATAGATACACAAAATAAATCATTTAGCACGCTTACTGCATTTTTCTACCTTGGTTAAATTGACAACCTTGAGTTCGTACTTATTCAATAATTATCTTAATAATAAAAAAAATACCCCATTACTACGTACCGGAAATGATGTTTTATTATTTTCCACAATGACGAGTCATTCTCCTCTGGAACCTCCATATACAGAGCATTCTTGCTCATCATTACAATGTTTAATATCTACAAAAATGTTATGTTGTAATTTTTTTAAATACATAAAAAAAAACGTTAGATCTGTCAGTTACAATATGACAAAGAAAATACAAAAGATACTAGCATGATTAGCATCATAATACAGATGTGGATTTCGACAAACGCATTGTTAAATAATGAATTAAACTGCATTATACAGTTATTTCGTCCCTCTTGAAGTCGTCAGTGATGTTTGGGTCTAAATTGTTAAGGAACGGGAGATGAATATTATTCGAAATAGATATAAAAAAAACAGATTCAAGATTAGTATTCCTAAATGTAATGATTTTGATTAATAAAACTCGTTTAATATATGTATATATATGTATACACATATATCATACTCCCACATACTAAGTCGTGTGAATGCACAGTTATTTTATAGTTTGCAAATCAGTGACACCCTATAACCTGCGAAGTTGATGATCGTTACCTTGATGATCAGCATGGCGCCACATGTCACTTCAAACAGTATGACATACGTCTCTATTTCATCCAGTAAAGGTGTATCACATTTCTATATCGGAACAAAAGATAAACATCAAACATTGACAATACACCTTGCAAACGGTATCAAATTCTCAAATACTGCAGAAAAAATGAAATGTTCTAATCACAGAATACAGCGCGAATACACACACAAACAAACAAAAATTCAAAACACGAGGAAATACCAAAATACATCTTTAAACTCAACAAATGATACAAAGAGTTTGTTCCACATTAGTGGATAATCCAGTTAACATGTCTGAACACTTCAGCTAATCCAGTTGACATGTCTGAACACTTCAGATAATCCAGTTAACATGTCTGAACACTTCAGCTAATCCAATTAACATGTCTGAACACTTCAGCTAATCCAGTTAACATGTCTGAACACTTCAGCTAATCCAATTAACATGTCTGAACACTTCAGCAGTTAACATGTCTGAACACTTCAGCTAATCCAGTTAACATGTCTGAACACTTCAGTTAATCCAGTTAACATGTCTGAACACGACAGATAATCCAAACAGCATGTCTAAACACTACAGATAATCCAAATAACATGTCTGAACACGACAGATAATCCAAACAGCATGTCTAAACACTACAGATAATCCAAATAACATGTCTGAACACTACAGATAATCCAAATAACATGTCTAAACACTACAGATAATCCAAATAACATGTCTGAACACTACAGATAATCCAAATAACATGTCTGAACACTACAGATAATCCAAATAACATGTCTAAACACTACAGATAATCCAAATAACATGTCTAAACACTACAGATAATCCAAATAACATGTCTAAACACTACAGATAATCCAAATAACATGTCTAAACACTACAGATAATCCAAATAACATGTCTGAACACTACAGATAATCCAAATAACATGTCTGAACACTACAGATAATCCAAATAACATGTCTAAACACTACAGATAATCCAAATAACATGTCTAAACACTACAGATAATCCAAATAACATGTCTAAACACTACAGATAATCCAAATAACATGTCTAAACACTACAGATAATCCAAATAACATGTCTAAACACTACAGATAATCCAAATAACATGTCTAAACACTACAGATAATCCAAATAACATGTCTAAACACTACAGATAATCCAAATAACGTGTCTAAACATTGCAGATAATCTAAATGACATGTCAACATAATTATATCCAAACCCAAACTTTAAAAAAAATGCAGCAAAATATGACCAGAATTGTAAGCGTCTTCATCGACGACACCTGCCAGGTAAACCTTCGTCAATATAAGTAAGTTATGTACCGTTCTCAAATGAGAAAAGTGCATACAACAACGTTACCAACAAGCAAGCTAGCGAGTTTCAAACACGCCCAGCTTCCTTATATCGTGCAAAGAAAGAGAATATTTCTCAAAGAGATCACTAGGACGACTGTAAAGCTGTCCCATAATTTCATCAACATGCATCATTTATGAACCTGTGTTACGAGTTTGTCCGTCAGTTGGTTAGCGACTTCTTGCACGAAAAAATGTGGAACAGGCCTTTGAATGTCGAATCAACTGATTTGGTATGCAGTTATGTTCCTATCCAGAAACATGAAATTAACCAAAGAAAAATTGAAGTCATCACGCTTATCATACAGCTTAGCGGAAAGCTGTCCGTGTAGGTTTTATTGTAACTAATGTAGAATCTGTCATGTCTTTGATAGACCTTGTAAACAGATTTCTTGTTATTTAAAAACAACATTATCTAGCTTTGGAATTCGAAATTCGCTCTTAGTTTGGTTTGAAAATTATCTTTCTAAACAGATAGTTATCATTATTTGCAAAAATTCTAATTGGTTAAATGTAAACGCTGGTGTCCCTCAGGGATCAATTCTTGGACCTATTTTATTCTTGATATATATCAATGATATTGTTAAAGATATTGAAGCTAAAATAAAGTTGTTTGCTGATGATATCTCTCTCTACGTAACTGTTGATATTCCTAGACTCAGTGCAGAACTCCTCAATAGAGACCTAAATTGAATTCATAACTGGTCTCAAAGATGGTTGGTAAATTTTAATCCTGCTAAATCAGAAACCCTGCTTGTTAGTAGAAAAACCATTAAACCTATTCACCCTCCCTTAAATATGAACAATAATAACATCTCCGACGTGACCTCACACAAGCATTTAGGTATTTTTTTCTTTCTAGTACTGGTCAGTGGAATGAACATTTCAATTATTTGATAACGAAGAACTCGCCGAAAATAAATATCTTACGTAAATTTAAATTTTCTCTAGACAGATCTAGTCTTCAAACTATGTACTTTACTCTTATTCGACCCATATTAGATTATGGCGATATGGTATGGGACTGCTTTACTAAAGCTCAGTCTGAGTTGCTAGAAAACTTCAACTAGAAGCCGCACGTATTGTAACTGGCGGCACTAGACTAACTAGTAGAGTTAAATTATATACAGAAACTGGCTGGCTTCCCCTCAAGGAAAGACGAAAACATCACAAACTGATTCTTTTCCACAAAATGGTCTATGGTTTTGCCCCCCGCTATCTTCTTGATATTCTTCCTCAACGAAAGAGAAATTTTCATAATCATGATACTCGCACTGGTAATAACCTTCGTCCACCTGTCTGTCATACAAGTCTCTATAATAAGTCTTTTTTGCCATCTGTCATTAATTTATGGAATTCCTTACCCGACCATGTTAAGAATAACCCTTCTATTAATATACTTAAAACCTATCTTCGCGAAACGGTTCTCAAAGTTCCGACATTCTATTTTAACGGTACTAGATTGGGACAGATAGATCACGCCAGACTAAGAATGGAATGTAGTTCTCTTAAGTTCTATCTATACCAAAGAAATCTTATTGATAGTCCTCTCTGTTTATGTATGCAATCTAACGAAACTAATGAACATTATCTTTTGCAATGTCGGCTTTTCTCTCATCTCCGTTTACGTATATTTAACGAAATTAACCATCCACTCTCCATCGATCTTCTATTGTTTGGGAATGATAATCTTACAGATGATGAAAATACTTTAATATTTTCAAGTGTACAGAATTTTATCATCCAATCTAAAAGATTTGTCTAGTAAGTTCTTTTTATATATACAATGATCCTTTGCATCTTCGTACTTAATTCACCAATCACGCCATCATGCTTGATTTAGTTTAGATATTCAATGGAAAAGGATTTATATAAGTTGTTTAACTTGTTTCCAATTCCAGTTCCTATGTATACTTTGCTTTGTATTATTCGCATGTTGTTGTGGAATAAAATAAAGTTTATATTAGAAACAAGACGTCATTAGTATAACTGAAAGTGAAATAAACCGACCTTGAAAGGTTTTTTTTTCGCCTGTTTTGATAGGTTCTTTGATAAATTTAACATCGTATAAAAACAGTTACAAGTCAGCCAACAGAAGGGCACAGTTAGTCCCCATATGTATGCCAATATTCTGTTTGTCTTACCACAAGACTCGACGAAGACGTTGTCAACCAGAAACTCGATAATTTTGACGATTTCATCCCCCGTGTATTTTCTCTTTAGTTTTGATGTAATTTTCACAAAACCACGCTTACAACATCTAACATTTATATAGTCTAAACACTGCTAACAGAGTGGACGATACTATTTACACATTTTTATTGAAATAAAAATACTTCCCTCATGCTAATATTCACTATACTAAGCTGTATTTTACAATATATAGGTTTAACAATTTAACTGTATTTACCGTAGTTTCATTAGTCATACTTCTATTGTACGGGTTGATTATGATTCTGGAATTCGCTAGTGATGCCCCAGAACGACATTGATGTGGATGCTGTCCAGCAAAAGGAGTTCCGTCGAAATCGTTATTATCTTTGACACCGCAACAAGAATACTGAAAATAAAACTATATATACTGGACAACATGCAATGGATTATATTAAGAATTTTGAAAACTGTTGAGATAATTGTTTAAAACATTGTAGATTTTTTGTTTACCGTTAGAAAAATTGCATTCCAAGCTTGTGTGTAATTAAGCCCTGTCGGGCCGCTGTCCCCA
The DNA here is from genome assembly GCF_031769215.1 of Ylistrum balloti. NCBI lineage: Eukaryota > Metazoa > Mollusca > Bivalvia > Pectinida > Pectinidae > Ylistrum > Ylistrum balloti. The sequence continues at coordinate 1,987,517 of NW_026782015.1, read as the reverse complement.
TATACCAAAAACTCCGCAGTTAGCTGGTCAGAAAACTCATCTTCTATCTGTCAAACAAAATAAAACCTGTCTCATTTTCATACTTCAACGCATGCATTCCATCTATTTCATCCAACAAAAGGCAAAAACATAACGATTTGTTGATCAACAATTAAGAAAAAAATAAGTGAATATTCTATTCCTGCACAGATTCATGCAACAATGTTCTTTGTGTTTTCAGACATGATATCGGAAGTGTTACTCTGATTTTTGGTTTAAAAACACATTCTATTGGAAAAGAAACATTCCATGTTTAAATTTCATTATTGTATGAATGAAAACGAAGTGATTATTTTAGACATGAAAATAAGAAACACGTTTCTCTTTTATTTCAGTGTTAAAACTCACATGAATGGAAAAGACTTTCAATTATGAAACCGATATCTTAACATTTATGAAAAAGAACCCCAAATCGGGAGACGAGGACAAGTCTAAAATTAGATAGTTTATTATTTAAGCTTTAAAATACAAAATGTTTACGGTAACTATGGTAATTTATAACTCACTCCTCTCCATACGCTTGTCCAAAATATCAGTAAAATTAGAATCACAACCGCCATCACGACCTGGTAAATCACATACTGTAAACGACCAAAAACACGATATAAAGACACTTTGCTCGCCTACAAAACCCTATGTTATATTCATGTTCATAGCAAATATCAATTATGAATAACTGATTTAGCGTGAACCGCTTTAAGTTTTAGTGTAGTGGTTTTTTTAAATATTTGAATAATTACTCATTCTAAAGGACATGAATTTCGAAATCATTTTGAAGAGAAACAAGAATTCTTTTTGCGTGATTGAACTCTTGCGCTTTGGTTAGAATAAACGAAGTGTGTGGAAATCTAGATACAAAAATGTAGCTGGTCAAATTTATCAACCTCAAAATTCAGCCAATGTCGTAAATTTCTGACATTGGATGAGCTCAAAAGAATTAACATATTTTGAATCCTTCCAATATTATCCGGAGAAAACATGACGGTTGTACAATGATATATTGACAAAAACTTGCTACCTGTTTCATAGTAACTTATTATACCGATTGTGTTCATAAATACCCAAAATGTTGTGCCTCTGCCAACACACAGGCATGGATACTCCATGTACATCAACTTACCACATAGCACTTAGTGCGTGATTTAAAACATAACATATTCAACCCCAGACAACATTGCAGCAGATTTAGGCAGCCAATCACAATCATTGTTACAGCGAGACCAAGGACGATATTGGGGAGATAGTAGTTGTTAAACCGCAAATTTTCAAATACCGGATGCACGAGGTCATCGATAACGAAATGGCTGCGGCTGGATACGATACCTCCGATTAGCAATATGGTACAGGGAATCTAAAAAGTAAGAAATAAGTTCATACGTAGATATTTACCATTGTATGGCATTGCTACGATGTTACCTTTTCAAGGTTTGATGTGTATTACCAGCAAATGCAATGTAATCTATTTATGTTGTCTCCCTTTATGACAGGCTAAACATGTTGTCTTTTATATCCAATGAATGCCAAATGAAAACAGTTCAATACTTCATTATTGACACACGCTGGAAATTGACAGCTTGATAAATCTGTGGATAACCTATGATTTGACGAGAATAGTCTTTTTTGCCTCCATCTTTTTTCACTGATAAAACCGACCAATCAGATGTTAGAATTACATTGAAGACAATTATATATGTATACATTTATACGTTTTGCGTATGCATATTACTCACCATGTCAAACACTTGCATGACGGCGAAAACAAATTGTTTTCTGCCCCTTAGAAAAGGAGGAAAATTGTATGTCAATTATTACATAGTTTACAAAATAAGTATTCTGTCCGTCCAGAGGTACATTACGTATGTTTAAATGATACATAAAATAGCAAGACTCTACGTGAAAAATAGCTTCTTTTTCAAACTTCAGACTTAAATATGATCACTATAAAATCAAGATGAAACGATTTTGTGTTTGACGAGAATGTCTTCAATATAACATAATTAAAAACGGGGAAATGCGTGAATTTAGTGTCACTTGCGTTGTTAATAAAATCTTTCAGTGCATTCAGATAGAATTAGGTGGAAACATCTGTTTTAATCTTCAATTAAGCATGCAGAAAACATGAAAAATCATGTTCATGCATATGTATAGGCAGAGAAAAATCACTGATTTCATCAATATCTTCTGTCTCAAATCTGAGCATGCTTTTCACGAGGCGTCCAATAAATATTCAATATCGTGCGATACAAGTGACCAATTTCAAAATTAGACAGGTAAACGTAATCATTACATACGAATTATCATAAATCATTTTACAAAAATAATTATCAACATTAATCAGTGTACTCACGTTCTCCATGATTTTGTAACAAACAGTCGACATTGACCAAACATCCCGGGTGACCTTCTAGGTCTGTCCAGACGTCGGAATATGAAATCTGCCAGCACTATGTTGACAATCTGTAAATCACACCATACTTAACGTTATACATTCTACAATTGTACTATCGAGATTTTACTCTATGATATGATGTAATGTTTTAATTGCGAAATATATCTCCATAGTAATTAATTCTGAAAAAAAAAAACCTTCATGCTCTTCTTGTCAATAAATGATTCATCTTAATTACTGTAAAATCATGTATTTTCATGGGCCTTTATTTTCGTAGTTTTTGAACCATAACTACTACATGGACATTTGATTTCGTGGATAAATATATATCAATACATTTACTTTTACTAATTCAATAGTCTATGGATATATGAATTCGTAAATTTAGAGTACCTACTATTACCGAAAATTAAACCCCAACGAAAATTGATAATTTTGCAGTATTAAGTCCTAATTACTGTATTAGTTTTTCCTAAAGAATCGCTTAATCATTACAGACTACACCGTAATGCTTAGCCAGACTAAAAACTTTTGAATGCCTACCTCCATGGCAATGCTAATCGACAACAGGGTGATGAATAATACAGTGTTTGCGTCCATAACCTGGTAATAATTATTCCAGCAGTTGGTATTCGTCTTTCCGAGGTCGCATGCCGTCTGAATTTAAAAAATGATAAGAAATTAAGAAAAACTTCAATATACTCTCTATAGGATATCGGTGAGAAACACAGTGTCCTGTGTTCAGACTAGTAGACATACGAATCTCGTTTCTGAAGTATCTCCGACCAATAAATCAGTTTTTGGTCATCAACTGGTGTCTTTTATCACCTTTAGAAAAGAAAGACATTTTCTGAAACCACAAAACTGATTTCTAAGAGCGAAAAAGTTAGAAGTCCACTGTGAAAAATCATCACAAAGTACATTTAGATAAAAACTGTACCAAACATTGGCCGCCATTCGAGTATCTATATGAATGAAAAAAAAATAACGTTTATATTCTATAAATTCATTTCCAACGAAATACTCTTCTGTTTTAGTGTCTATAACAGATGTTTGCATCCTATTCGTATCCCCTTTCCATCTACTTTTTCAGGAGACATTTCTTCATTAATGAAAGTTTCTGGGTTTTTTTTTCTCCCAAACAACCTAGAAATCAATCAAATTTTGAATCAACTCACCTCTTTTTGTTTTTCACGTAAAAGAAAGCATCGCTACAAAACGTCCTATGATCCTATTATGCATTATAAAGTACGATACAGGGATTTTTTTGTTATTTTTCACTGAAATCATTGCAGTATTGGATCTTGCTTTCGTCGATTCCATGGGGTTATGAATTGTTTTGCGCTTCAGACAAATTCAATGAACTGTTCCGTCAATTAACTGCGAAGAAGTTAATGTTGAATTTGTCGCAAGAACAACTCAGTCCATCACTCCATGGACTCGAAAAAGCCAAAATTCAATGTTAACATTTCAGTGAGACGGAATGTTATCAATATGTTGAGAAAAATCCAAATCAGCGGTTACTAGAACTTGTGCAAGTCTAATGGATTGCGTTAAAAGGTATAGCCCATCATTTTGAATTAGAGGATTATTAGTATAACTCAGGTAAAAAGATTATACGACACATTGAACCAAATACTTAACAACATGAATAAATTGTAATATGTAATTTTGTCAATTAATTTTAGAAATTATAAAAATTCCCCAACTACTACTCGAAAGAATAACATCTATATTGAGTTCTACGGTTGTCTTCTGTTTTGCTTATAAAAAACGGTCAACAATGAATGTCATATTTTGATTTATTTCATAATTACTTCATATATTATTTATCTTTGATAAATATCTATTGTGAAAATCTGGAGTAAATTTGGTTACGTTAATTCAAAGTCTAACATCAATCATTTGTCAAGGTTCTCCCCTTACAGAATCTGTGAAGGATGAATTCAGAATGTAACCATACATCCAGAGAATTGTTAATGTATACTAATTCCCGGGGAAATAAAACTGTCTAAATTAAATAATTAAAATGAGTCCAACTTGAGTAGAAATTGAAATATGTACCAGTTAGCTTTACAAAATTATGTTCAAATGTATATTACAAGTTACACTTACGGCATTAACTAATTCCTTAAAGGCAGTGGCCACTTCGTCGTTAAGACTTGAGTTACGATAGTCTTCCAAATAACCCGGAAATCGGTCCTCTATCCAAGAGTTGATCTACAACACAATACCAGGGTCACAGGATTGTAGTGACGTCACAAGCATATACCGGTAAGTACGGTTCATCAGACTTATGAGGATTTTTTGGAGGGTCAGGCTTGATATTAATTTATGATTCGTAAACCTAAAAATGACACTTGTATCCTACGGCTACGCTCGAATATGTTAATATTTTGGTAAAAATTGTAAAAATAATTAATGTTTCACTGAAAGGGATGTTGTATAAGCAATGCGAATATAATTTTGTTATTTAGAACAGTTAAACAGGAAGGAGAAACATTCCCTGATGCAGTGGTACAGAGAGAAGAAATCTTAACCTATACAGTATCATAAAAGATACAAATACATCTCTCAACTAGAACGGATATCACCCAATACAGTACAAAACAAGATGTATTTATAAAACACTATGCTTCCGGTTGGTACAAAATTCTGAAGTGTGACATTAAAACTGTTCCGTGTAAGGCATATACTACTTACATGCACACTTTGGGCAACACTTATGTTTATAGTGCAAGAGTGTAGGACAATGTTTATTTTTTTCAAATGTAGGTAGACAGGAGACTTATGAATAGTACATCTGACCGCGTACAGTAACATAGACAAGAGAATTATGAATAGTACAACTAACTGCGTACAGTAACAGAGACAGGAGAATTATGATAAGTACATCTAACCGCGTACAGTAACAAAAACAGGAGAATTATGAATAGTACATCTAACCGCGTACAGTAACATAGACAGGAGACTTATGAATAGTACATCTAACCGCGTACAGTAACATAGACAGGAGAATTATGATAAGAACATCTAACCGCGTACAGTAACAAAAACAGGAGAATTATGAATAGTACATCTAACCGCGTACAGTAACAAAAACAGGAGAATTATGATAAGTACATCTAACCGCGTACATTAACAAAAACAGGAGACATGAATAGTACATCTAACCGCGTACAGTAACATAGACAGGAGACTTATGAATAGTACATCTAACCTCGTACAGTAACATAAACAGGAGACATGAATAGTACATCTAACCGCGTACAGTAACATAGACAGGAGACTTATGAATAGTACATCTAACCTCGTACAGTAACATAAACAGGAGACATGAATAGTACATCTAACCGCGTACAGTAACATAGACAAGAGAATTATGAATAGTACAACTAACTGCGTACAGTAACATAGACAGGAGAATTATGATAAGTACATCTAATCGCGTACAGTAACATAAACAGGAGAAATAAGAATAGCACATCTAACCGCGTACAGTAACATAGACAGGAGACTTATGAATAGTACATCTAACCGCGTACAGTAACATAGACAGGAGAATTATAATAAGTACATCTAACCGCGTACAGTAACATAGACAGGAGAATTATGAATAGTACATCTAACCGCGTACAGTAACATAGACAGGAGAATTATGAATAGTATCACTTACCGCGTACAGTAACATAGACAGGAGAATTATGATAAGTACATCTAACCGCGTACAGTAACATAGACAGGAGAATTATGAATAGTATCACTTACCGCGTACAGTAACATAGACAGGAGAATTATGAATAGTATCACTTACCGCGTACAGTAACATAGACAGGAGAGTTATGAATAGTATATCCACAAGAATACCCAACAGGAGAAAGCAGACGTGCTGAAATATAATATAGAAAAATGTGAGGCATCCAGATATTTTATGTCATATTACACTAGCCCATCTTTTCGTTGCATTTTTAAATTGACAGTAAAGAAATGTTAATAGAAGTTTAATTCAAACACAAATTGTTTTAAAGTATGACAAATAAGAATGATGAGAAAGATTTACATAGTACCGCTAGTACTGTCTATCAAATATCATATATATAAAGTACAAGGATCAGGTGTTCCCGAAGGATTATTTATACAGATGTTTTTAACCTTTGAGAATAGACTTTGATTAAAATTGGGAATATCGTTACCTGATCTAAACTCAGTGAAAGATTTTGCAACTCTCCACATATATTTTTATATGTATTACAGTCAATTAATTTATTTGTCAAGGTATACAATATCTTATATATAGAATGTGTTAAAATGTAATAAAAAATTAAATTTACAGTTCTGTAATATAATTACTCGCCAATTAAAGAAACACATACATTACTATTGTGTTTTTACATCGGTTTAACTGCCTGGAACAGATAGTTCCTGCTGAAATTGCTGAGATTAACGCCTCTGTAGTGTAATAAGAAAAGTGTGGCTTTACAATTCATTACAGCCATAGGTTGTTAATTTTTACATTCAGCTCTACTTTCCGATCGTCTAGTGCAATAATGATATAACTGAATATGTACATTATGAATGTCCCGCTGAGAAAAAATTCAAAATGTGAACTGTTTGAATTTTTTTCAGTCCATGGGACATAACTCTATCAAATATCATCTTACCATCACAAGTAAGAAATTAACCTGCGTTTTTCCATAATACATAGTTAAATCAAATTTTGACTTAAAATGTCTGATTCATATAGTGCAAAGAGCATAACTCTATAAAATAAATTCAACATGTAGTGAAAAATCGTCAAATTAATGCAATCATAGATTTTATTAGTGACCATATTTTTGATATTTCAACATACATGCAAAATATTATTTAATTCTATCGAGGCACTCTAAAGTTATGATTCGGAAACCAAATTTTCTCGGCGTCTATGTCAAGAAAGGACAATAACTTTGGTAGAAAATGCTGGAAATTTTAAATATTTAAAGTTGAAAATAAATCTTTATTTTATTTCAAACGTAAACCTCCTTTTCTGTTTTATTACTGAATAAGACTATGTTACTATTTACTTGTATCTGCCAGCTGTTGAACACTTACAATAATAATGATAATTTTCTTCCGATGGAAAACTCCAAAAAATCCAAGAAATCCGAAGATCGTGTGAAGAGGAAACAAGGAGAAAAGAGCGTAGACGACTCCTGAAGAGAGGTACCCGAGTGGCATTTCGGCGATTGTAAACTGGTTCAGGAAGGGGAATGTTGCTCGATGTATAACTCCATTTTCAGTTATCATCCGTGCACCGACAACGATGTAGAAAAGTCCGCACAGCTGAAAAATCATGGGATGTATCACTCGCATTAACAGACCGTTTGATGACAAGAACAAGTTAATAATATCAATAAAGTCAATGTAGTCACTGATAATAGCCGACTAGTTTATTTGGTCATCTAGGAGAAACGTGGGCGGATTTCGTTTGTCTATTATTTGACGTCGAATGAAAGAACAACTTTCAATTACATACCAAGTAAGTGATACATTATGTACGGACATATTATAAAAACAAAAATATTGACTTATAGATTTGTATGATGCCTTCCTATAAGTTTTTACAAATTTATTTATTTATCTTTCTATATCTTTTGGCTGTATACTAATTTCAAGACTACAGACTGATCATTTTCAATTGCGAAATTGGTATACTAGATAAAAAAATTTCATTTAGAGTCAATGACTTCTGTTTGACCTCATTTTTTCATCTCTTTTTATTTATTACCCAGTTCTGTTGCTCGCTCTGCTATCCCCTTCTAAAACAGTTATGAAAACAGATGAATGATATTGTTATACTAATTTCTGCAAACTGAATTTGGAAATGACATTTCAGGATGGTTTAACATATTACACAATTCAATCTACATTTTATCAAGGATGAAAAAAGTAAAAGTAAATCTTTCATGTTTATTCTTAATGCAGATTTTAAAAAATTCAGTTATGGGGAAACAATCAAATGAAAGGAGCTCAGACAGATAACTCTGTAGCTCTTACATCTTAATATGCAGATGTTAGGTTTGTATGACTTTTTTATTGGGACAGAGATGTCGCTCCACAAAATTCTTATTGAATAAACCCATCCCTACAAATATATCTGGTTCAAACATTAGTAAAGGTAAAAAAACACAAAACATTTGGGTAAAAAAGACGCCATGCTGCCAGAATTTCATCGTCAATGGAGCAAAGCTATATGTACTTTGCTTGATATTAATTGCGATGTTAACCTTTTAAAGCTAAATTTTGATACGAAAATTGTAAAATTGAAACTCTTTATTAACATGTGGAAAAAAGGAAACCAACTCCAATTAGAGAGATGCATATTCAATCATTAATGCTATTCCTGTTCGTCATATATTCATGTCTCAAATTAAGGCGAAATGGTGCCAAAGTGAATCAATACAATGGTACATAACTAATTCCAGGTTTACATATAAATGAACGAATTCTATAACTTCTTGCAAATATATATATATATCATCATCATCGTCAAACAGTACATTTGTAATACCAGATATCTAATGAATATTTGAATATAATTACTTTCCTAAAAATTATCAGAAATTACAACAAAGAAAATGGCTGTGACTGTATTGTCAGTTGTCCTGTGTCAGCGGTATGGTTATGTAAGCATGTGCAACGTTGTATATTTTGCTGTTTTGTGTGATTATTTGTATATTTTTCCAATATCTATTTTGACATCAAAACCTAAATTGATAAGCTTCACATATGATATAACCTATGCATACTATGAAATTAAATTATTTCAAATGACGTATCTATTCAAAATGTCATCCAACCAATCGAAAAACTATGAAATGTTACAAAACGCAATAAGATTACTACAAACAATTATACGCGAAGTAAGGGTCATATACCTGTTAAAAACTTAATATAAATGTTGAAAATACTCTTAAACACATGAAGAATATCTCTGGTTTCAAATACTTACTCGGATAAAAGTTGTACAAACAAAGGTTGCACAAGCCAATTTTGTGAAGCGTCCTTTCGTCCTAGGGTCGTAATAGATGACTGTCATTTTCAAGCAATGATGTTCCAATTTCTTTTAGACGAAGAATCGTTGGTATGGCCTACGGTAGAAGACCGTTCTTTTTCAAGATGTTGCAGAACCTAGCAACGAATCTTTACTTGAGTGCACAACAACAGTCATCATGAACAGCACTTTAGCAAAGGCTACTATTTGCAAATTAAAAAGAGTAATCTTGCACACCTGAAAGTTATTTTCACTCTTTTAAATTGTGATGATTTGTATCTCGCTTTGCCAGTCACCTACCTGCCTGGCTAGACTCTGGAGCGAGCTCTTGTACAATCATATCGTTGGCATAACTTGATAAATGACATATTAACGAACTTTTGCTGAACGTGGTCTGTTAACCTACTCCAATCACTATCTTTTTGCAATCTTTTTTATCATTCAGATTCGATATCACAAAGAAAAACATCAGTTTGACATTTATTTTACAAAAACAAGTTGATATTGTTTTTCTGAGCATTTGATAACGATAAACGATGATTTAAAACTTAAATTGTTAATTTTTAAAATAATATTTCACATAATGAACTTCTTGTACAGCCTCGAATTTCTACACTTAATGAATCTACAATAGTAGCAGATTAAACGGATAAGGACAACTTTTTGTTTCCATAAACGATACATTCGATTAAATCTTTCCAAAAATGTGCAAAACAAAAATTGTATACATTTAAGTCGCGAAAGAAAATGATCAAAATACTGTTGATTACACACATTTATATTTTAGAAAAAGAACAAAGTAATTCTGCTTGTGCAACACCTTATTTCTGCAACACGAAAGTGTAGTTCCAATATGCATATCAATTACCGTTACTATCGTTACTTTGTATTCAATATTCTTTCATGGGTATTAATCAAAAGTTGACAGGATCATTTCAAGCGTGCATACATTGTAAGATTGCTCACTAAATATCTTGGTCAAACCCGGAATACATTCAGATTCTGACTTTATTTGCTTGCCTTTCTGTGACTTTTTTCATCTTTTGTACGTCAAATATTTCTCTTCCGGTACTTCAGTGCACGTCTCCCTCCTCTGAAATGATGGGAAAGGATAATGCATGTATCGTTATAGTTCGCTTGTATCGACAGCGCTAGATCAAAAACTTTTATTCGTAAAAGTATATCCAGCTAAATAAATGTTTACTTTTATTATACCACGTGTGTACTACTGAAAAAAAATCAATATCAACCCTTGTAACCGTTATCAAGTATCGGTTTTTTAACCACAGGTCTACATTACCTGTGAAGGTTTAGTGACAATGCACATCTTACCTGACATCAAGAACAAATTTCAATCCTCGAAGGAATATATTGATATTGCCTGTGTATGATAATGAAAATGACCGTCAGTATTAAGCAGTGATAAAAATAAATATTGCCATTGTCCAGTTTCTTGCCTTTTTAGTTAAAATGTTTTCTATCAATAGAGGTTACACTGTTTTTATATCTAGGTCAACGGTAGAATTACAAGTAAGTGTATGTCTGGTATGAGGTAAGTTTATGTGAGCTGTTACGTTACGTAAGTATATTTTAACCAAGCATAATCAATAATGCTCGGCGTTGACTACATCTGTGGAAAAATCTTCAGACAAACGATAAATCCAGTTTGATAAACTACTATATGACATTCTATCGTTTGGTTTTCAGTTAAATAATATCGACATCTTGTTGAATGTTATATGTAAAGAAAATCAAAACTAACTCAATTTTGTTACATTATAAAACCTATAAGTCTCAGTAATGTAAAGATGTTGAGAGTAATTTACCAACATGCACAGTTCGATAATCTGATATAAATGAAATTCTATCGTTTCATTTTCAATTTAATCACACCATCATCTTGTTTTAGGTTATATGTAAAGAGTTAAAGTTACTTCAATTTTGATTCAATAATGTAATGATGTTGAGTGTAATTTCACTGACATGCTAGGTAATTGGATGTTAAAATCACAGTAAAAATTATTAGTAAATATCACTCTATTACTATTGAATCATTTGACATCTCTCCAGATTTACTTGTTTTATGCTGTTATCTATCATAAGTGCATACTAATTTGTGAAAATTTGAAATATCAATTAGTGTTTGCTTTGTTGTAATTGTATTTTTTCAGTTCTTTTGTTCATATTTTACCCTAGTTTTATTGAATGTGAGGTTAGATTCTGATCATGTTGACAATTTCATTGTTGCTTTTGACATTGAAACTTCCCTTCCATGACCCTTCCCGAATGCAGAATAAAGTGGCCGTTTTTGACTATAATTATTGTTGCTATTGATAAAAAAATCGATATCAAGATTTTAGCGTACTCCAGCTCAATAAAACAATGTGTCCAGGAATATTTTGAAGGTAGTGAGAATGTAAAATACCAAATAAAAATCTAGATTTCAAGCATCGAATGCATTTTATGACATTTATGAGTATCAATACTGAACGCTGACGCTTATGTAACCCGCGACCTTGTACAACATTCGATATTTACACTACATGTGTGATAAGCTGTACCATACATTTACTACACAGTATCGAAAAAAAGAACCTTCTAGGTACAATGAAAGTCTAATTAATTTGTATTATATTCTTTCTCTAAACTACATGATAAGAATATCTTGACCACTTGGCTGTATACAATGTGCTTACCATATAACTTACCTACTGAATCGCCCGGGTCTGGCAAAGATTCAATATCGTTTAACACCACCTCCAAAATCCGAACAGGGGTATGTTTCTTTGCAGTGTACATGGATTTACATATCACGTGAAGTAGGTATTGAACAGGTGACAAGGCATCAGTTTAAAGCTCAATAAATGCGTCGTACAAGAGATAGACAACGAAAAAATCTTTGAGGATTATATGAAATGTAGCCTATTTACCTCCTGTCAACATAGCCATGTAACCACCAGCATTGACATTTCATTTAGATTAGATTACGAAAACAAAAAAAAAATCAATGAAAAGCAATGTTGATGTTATGTAACATTTCAGTTAGATTACGAAAATAAAGATTTTTTTTTAAATCAATGAAAAGCAATGTTGATGTTATGTAACATTTCAGTTAGATTACGAAAATAAAGATTTTTTTTTTAAATCAATGAAAAGCAACGTTGATGTTATGTAACATTTCAGTTAGATTACGAAAATAAAGATTTTTTTTAAATCAATGAAAATCAACGTTGATGTTATGTAACATTTCAGTTAGATTACGAAAATAAAGATTTTTTTTTTAAATCAATGAAAAGCAACGTTGATGTTATGTAACATTTCAGTTAGATTACGAAAATAAAGATTTTTTTTTAAATCAATGAAAAGCAACGTTGATGTTATGTAACATTTCAGTTAGATTACGAAAATAAAGATTTTTTTTTAAATCAATGAAAAGCAATGTTGATGTTATGTAACATTTCAGTTAGATTACGAAAATAAAGATTTTTTTTTAAATCAATGAAAAGCAACGTTGATGTTATGTAACATTTCAGTTAGATTACGAAAATAAAGATTTTTTTTTAAATCAATGAAAAGCAACGTTGATGTTATGTAACATTTCAGTTAGATTACGAAAATAAAGATTTTTTTTAAAATCAATGAAAAGCAACGTTGATGTTATGTAACATTTCAGTTAGATTACGAAAATAAAGATTTTTTTTTAAATCAATGAAAAGCAATGTTGATGTTATGTAACATTTCAGTTAGATTACGAAAATAAAGATTTTTTTTTAAATCAATGAAAAGCAATGTTGATGTTATGTAACATTTCAGTTAGATTACGAAAATAAAGATTTTTTTTTAAATCAATGAAAAGCAACGTTGATGTTATGTAACATTTCAGTTAGATTACGAAAATAAAGATTTTTTTTTAAATCAATGAAAAGCAACGTTGATGTTATGTAACATTTCAGTTAGATTACGAAAATAAAGATTTTTTTTTTAATCAATGAAAAGCAATGTTGATGTTATGTAACATTTCAGTTAGATTACGAAAATAAAGATTTTTTTTTAAATCAATGAAAAGCAACGTTGATGTTATGTAACATTTCAGTTAGATTACGAAAATAAAGATTTTTTTTTAAATCAATGAAAAGCAACGTTGATGTTATGTAACATTTCAGTTAGATTACGAAAATAAAGATTTTTTTTTAAATCAATGAAAAGCAATGTTGATGTTATGTAACATTTCAGTTAGATTACGAAAATAAAGATTTTTTTTTAAATCAATGAAAAGCAATGTTGATGTTATGTAACATTTCAGTTAGATTACGAAAATAAAGATTTTTTTTTAAATCAATGAAAAGCAATGTTGATGTTATGTAACATTTCAGTTAGATTACGAAAATAAAGATTTTTTTTTTAAATCAAGGAAAAACAACGTTGTAATTTTTAATCACCCTGTTCAAAATCTTGTATACAATTTATATTTAGCTATATCATCTTATATAAAGAAAGCTTTCTTTCAGCATATGTGTTGATTGGATATGCCGAGTAAACAGGTCAAACGTTCTGATAATAATGAAAATTACTAGGGAAACTTATGTATCAATTCTTTATATTGTCTACTTTTAAAAACCTTGAAAATAATACGTAACACTACGAAAAGACTTTTTTTAACGTCAGTATAGTTGATTCTTTGTTCTATAAGCATTGAAATCAGCGGAGTCTAGAAAATCTTTCTATATCTATTTCTTTAGGGTTATTGAGGTTACACACAAAGCATGTACGTCATTTACGCGATAGTATGCAATCATTATTCTAGTACAATTCACAGCAAAGATTAAAGTATGCTTTATATATCAACACAAATCATGGTTACAATATCAAGGTAGCGCGTAATCTTGCACATATATCAAAAGTGAAATTTTAAAATATCAAACAGTTCAAATGTGGAAGCAACTGGAAACCAGGCAATGCAAACGTGCGTACTCACCTATCTTTAAAAATTAAACTAAATTTATTGTACAACAATTGTGAAACAAGTGTTCCCAACTTACATCAACCACTACGCTTGATATAACTACCATGTTACTATTACTACTATGAAAGGGGTCTTACTGTGCGTGGAGACTGGAGAAAACCAACATGGTCGAACAAGCAACCCAATACCTTTACGCGTCTATTCCGGAAATCGTGCCCCAGACGCCTAAATTAAGGTAAGTCGAATGTATCGTATTTCTGATTGTTTAACGTAGCTTTATCATACTTGAAGTAATAACGATAAGAATTGTCTAGTGACTGGTAACATTTATTTATCTTGTCATTCATTTGAATCGATTTTTCTTATTTAGTTCGTATTGTTAAATAACTATGATGATCGGAAACAGAATTTCCGATAAAGTCTACACATTTGTGAAAGAAATGAGCAGGCCATTTACATAACTTAAAAAAGTCAGAGAAACCAAATTGGAAACTTATTCATGACATAAGAGTTAGGAAACATATCTAGAAAGGTCGAATATACTCCACGTTTTGGTATCTCCTAAAAATCCCTTCGACCATTGATCAAATATATTATAGGTAGCTTTTACTAGGCAGAAGGTGCTGAAGTCGCCATATTTCTTTTTATCTAGTTAGACAGCAGACAAAGGTCAACAGAATTAAGTTGCACTGTGTTTTGTCAAAGACTTGAGATTGGCATGCTTTCTGATGTAACCTTGGTAGCATTCAAGACGACAAACGCAGAGTGACCAGAAATAGTGAAAGTCTTTTTTAAAAATTTGAGTTTATTTGTAGAAATCTAAAACTCATTTACAACAGTATGTAAAATAATTACATAGATAAGGTTTCCAACTGGCAGTAATCCAACTGTATTTAATCATCAATTGTTATGATCTTTCCAATCGAACCATGTTATGTAAAACCAGATACAAAAACCACTTATCTTCACCTTTAAACAAGTACTTCAATTTTACATACAAATGCTTGTAACTTAGAATCTATCAATAAATCATGTTATTGATTATGGTGACGTCGATAAACCATAAGGTTATCAGACACCCTGGGAAACGACGTATTAAGTCGACATCGTCTTATCAACAAGGTCCTTGCTAATGTCGAGTCCATGGGTATATGACTGACGGCCACTCTCACAACGCTCAGAGTTGCGCCATATTATCGTTGTGAGGGCAGGGAGATATTCCAACAAAGATGTGGTTCTCCAAAATCTGGATGTTGCTTTGTCTGGTGTTACTGTTAGTTACAGGGATATGTGGACAGGAGGTAAATAGACTACACCCGCTGAATATAACCTAACCATTATCCCCCTTTTTTAAAGAAATTTTAATTGTATATGTTATTAACTGTATTCAATACACATTGAGGGACAGACGTGCTCTGTGAAATTAAAAGTCTTAGAAATAACCACATTTTAGCCTTTTTAACACAAAATTAATGTGTATTTTCATCTACTAATTCGTACAGGAACAATTGTTGTGGACAATGGTAGCATGTACCTTAATACTTAATTAAAGCTGTTGGAACAGTAATGTGTGAATTTTTTCCCGTTCCAGGATAAAAGAAGGGATGGAGAAGACCCTGGTGACAGAGCCGGTAATGTTTCATTTTGCTGTTTTACATGTATTCCATTACACGTAGTAAGCCGTTATATATTATATGCGATCACTGTTGCAAAACAGTATCATCTTATGTATGACATGTTCCCAGTGAAACTAACCTGTAAGTTTTGTTCTACTTACAGCAAATACCACGCGCGGATATTCTGGAACAACAAGTAGTGACAGACTCGGCGTAATTATGAGTCCTGGTTACCCTGGCAATTATCCCAATAGCTACCACTTCCGGTATGATATTTATCTCGGCACAGAAAAGAGTGACTTAGAAATCAACTTTAAAATCTTCGATTTGGAGTATTGCAGCAATTGTGACTGTGACTACATTGAGATAGAAAACAACAAGCTAGCGAAACCATTGAAGTATTGTGGAGCTGCCCTTCCTAACGGAGACGGACAGGTACTCTGTAAGTATGATACTGAATGAATTGAGATGACAAAAGCGCAGTTGTTTTTTTTAAGACTGCATAAAAAGCAGTTCAGATTTTTGGTTTTGCCAGTGGAATTCTTTGCTGAACTCTTCCCTAGAGAAATTATAACACTGGCCTTGTTAAGCAGCATTAAATCAATATTATCACCGATAAATTATAAACTATTCATAATCAACATAATTGGGTTTTTTTTTCAACACTGTTAAACTACAAGATTAAATGGATATCAAAATATTCATAACTGGTATTGAAATGCATGTTTTCTTGGATTTCACCCTAGTGGACAACTTAGACGACTACGTGTGGATAACGTTTCAGTCTAACTCCGATCAACGTCGTCCGGGTTTTTACGCAACGTACGAGGTTACTCAGAGGTCAGGCAACGACTCGTTCCTGGCCGGAGGGTCAGTCTGTCCTCCTGTAGCCTGTCCGTACTGTGACGTGGGACAAACACCGGAATACGAGTAGGTACACACTGAACCTGTGAAGTGTTGTTTGGACGACTTCATCAAATTAATTATGATATATTTTATATGTATTTAATAAGGAAGGGTTCTATATTTGAAAATACAACTGTTGTTCTAATTTTAGAATTCAATATTTCCATGAGTTAAATATTTTACAGACGGAAAAAGACAAAATGATCGCATTCATAGACTCTGTCACTTCCAGTATTTCATCGAGAAGTGATGTTTCCCTTAGAGTTTTGAGTTTGATTTCTATCATACTTATTCTCGCTATTTACTTTCTCTCTACAGCTACACTGGAGTGTGCACATACTGTTTCTGTAACAAATACCAAGAAAACACGACACCTAAAAGTGAGTAAAGTTACTCGTTTTTTCTTTTGATCATTTCACATATTATTTTATTTCTAATCTTGAAATTTCCATCAACTGAATTAACTTTTTTCCTTTAAGGCTATACAGCTGATGTTATGTTTATGATCTCATTTAAGCATCCTTATGTCCACCTGTGGTCTGCCCGAGTTGTCCGTATGGATTCCGTATAC